>NC_079423.1:26066846-26091846 GCF_026213295.1 Gadus chalcogrammus
GAGCGAGCCGAAAAGAGACGAAAAAGAGACTTTGAAAATGAACAACCCATAAAAAGCCTCCCCACCCTCTCTACCTACGTGTCTCAACCATTGATAAGTGTTGCATCCACCCATCTGTGATGACAGGCAAGATGTATTCCCAGAACAAATCAGGGAAGAGATGCCCTGATGGTTCGGGATGGAGCCAAGAGTGGTCTAAAATCAAAATCGTCTCATACAGCGGCAGGTGCAGACATTCCTACTGAACATTTGCAACTTTCTGAACACTTACACTCCAATAGTAGCTCTTAAATCTTACCTACAGCTCCCTTAAGAAATAAAGATATGTGTATAGAATAGAGTGGTAAGCGTAATAAGAGAATATAAGAGAGGAATAAGTTAAAAGAGTCAAGTGACAAGTTATAAGGGGTCCTAAAAGAGTCACATGAGGGCAGGGGGACTTACTTCTAGAGACCTGGACCAGCTCAGTGACACTGAAAACTCCTGAGGTGACAAAGCTGTCCTGGAACTCTGGCCCCTCTATATGAACACAACACAAAACACGACTTGAACACGACTCCATTGTTGTGTTGGGACTTTAGAAATGCGGAAATGGTTGTGGAAAATAGAAAGCAACCGGATGTGTGATAGCGATCGTAACTGTTCACACTACCACTGTTAGAAAAATAAAATATAAATATTTTCTGGTTGATTTAAACGAGGCTGTGCAGCATAATGATGTTTGTTTTTGTAGCTACTACAATTTTGATTGCATGTGATAGTTCTCAGTCTCACTTTGGATAGCAGCGTCTTCTAAATTATGCCTTAATGACTTAATGATGACTAAATGTAAATGACGTCAGAATACTGCTGTGTGTATTCTTACTGTAAAGGAGGGCAGGGGACACACAAACAAAACTGTGTGTGTTTGTGTGTGTGTGTGTGTGTGTGTGTGTGTGTGTGTGTGTGTGTGTGTGTGTGTGTGTGTGTGTGTGTGTGTGTGTGTGTGTGTGTGTGTGTGTGTGTGTGTGTGTGAGTGCTGGTGTGTGTGGGTGCGTGTGTGTTTGCTTGCCAGCCTGCGTGCGGGTGTGTGTGCGTGCCTGTGTGAATGCCTGTTTCTGTGTGTGCGTGTGCGTGTGCGTGTGTGTGTGTGTGCGTGTGTGTGTGTGTGTGTGTGTGTGTGTGTGCGTGCGTGCATGTGGGTGTGTGGGTGTGTGCATTTTCTCACCCATGGTGGTGGTTCTGCTGTCCTCCTGATCAGAACCGAGCCCGGTGCGACTTGGACTGCTGTTCTGCTCAGCTTCTGCAGGGGAACACAGGACCACAAACAGACGACAGGATGAAAACTACACATGGAGTCAGGCCAAGGCGGTATAAATAAACCTAACGGCACATAACCGAGTAGCAGTAGCACAACGTTGTGATACCTTTTATGCAGTGTTTAGCTGCTTTGTCTTCATTTTTACTCAGAGACTAATAAGAAGGAACATGCATTAATCGAGATGAATGCTTTAGACCAGCTGGTTGTCAACTTGCGAGGCTGAGAATGTACGCATGAATGGGTGATTCATGAAAGTGCTTTCCAGGTGGCTATATAAATACTGTCAAATTCAACTAGCACTTATGCAGTCTGGTGATATATTCAGAAGACGGCCACAGAAAGGAGTAGGCCCACCGGTCTTGCCTATGGCAGGTTCAGAAACCTCTACACTCCAGCTGTAAAAATACGCTGAGGCTGTGGTCTGTCAGAGCTTTGTGATTATTAACTGAAGTCTTTGTTAGGAAACAGCCCTGTTTTAGACCAGTGTTGCTCTGCATGAGATTTTCATTTAGGCTTCAGGTGGACGATGCAACTTGACGAACTCACAACAAAGTCATTTCGTACTTCAGAAAACGAAAATATTGAATATTCCGATTCTTGGTTTAGAGAAGGGTTTAAGAAATCCTGATTGCTGAATGTCGGAAAAACGTTGTACAACGTTATTGTCACTTCATATGCAAAAAATTATGGCACATTGTAAAAATTCATCCACGATTTCACAGCACTGAAGTTAGAAAGGAATTTCTCTATTAAACATACTTTGGATTGTTATATATTTCCTATTTAATTGCTCCTCAGTATGTCTCAAACTAGCTAATAATTGTTTGCGATAGCCTTATGGTAAATCACGGAGAGTTTCAAGTTCATTTGAGCTCCTCAAATACTCTAAAATCCATGGAGGAAAATTGTCAATGTGACAAATTAAGGGGATTTTTACCTCCCGAACCAAGACTGTAAAACTAAGCCCCAACTAGAACTCCATAGAAGCTTTGGAATGGCTACTTCACTGGATATGTGCATGTAGCTGCTATACCGCTAGGCATTCCAAATTCATATTTGTTATTTTTGGCTTGTATCCAGGTTTCAGATGCACCATTTTTTGGTGAGAATCCGTTATTGGCCCTTTTCCAGGATGTCTTGACTTGAAGATTCACGTGAAGCTGTCTCTGAGGAGGTTGGGGTTCTTGGGGAGTGACACGCACCATGAACTGCTGGCACTCTATTCTGGCCCCCACCCCCTCTCTGTTTTGTCTGTGTCAGCTAGAAGAAGACTGGATGCCAAGCGAGAAGGCTGTTGCTACTGGCACACACAAAGACTGACCCGGAGAAGGGCATAGACACAAAGAAAGAAAAACAGAACGAGGGAGGGAGGGAAAGAGACAGAGAGAGAGAGAGAGAGAGAGAGAGAGAGAGAGAGAGAGAGAGAGAGAGAGAGAGAGAGAGAGAGAGAGAGAGAGAGAGAGAGAGAGAGCATTGGAAAGAAAGAGAAAGGCAAACATTATAATATGTTTGAAACCAGACAGAGACAGAGACTTTTCTAACTACTTTGACTTGTTTTTTTTACGCCAACCTCAATTCAAACGAGAATGAAAAAATAGAAATAAATCTGAGAGAGAAAACAAAAGGAAACTGTGTGTGTGATGATATCCATGTCTACCGTGGTAATCCTAACAATCAACAAAACATTATGCCCACTCCCCCACGCTTCTCCTCGTCGGTTGCAACAAACAGCGACGACTCGACAGATCTAGAAATTACAGCCTGCAGGTTTACTTAAATTCCGACACACACGCCGAATGTTCAACACATCTGTAGGTGATTTGGAAGGATACACATCTACTTCTTTTTATTTCAGAGAAGAATTTCCAGTGTGCATTTAGAGACCCGGTAATGGCGTAGGCTGTTGGCACAGTCGCCCACTGCTGAAGGATTAAGGTTAACGTTTGCCTTCGTATTTTAAATGCCGGAGGACAGATTAATGGAAACATAACAGAATCCCCACCGTTACCCCCTTTTTTCACACAAATCTTCAGAGTAGGAGTCTCCAAACTGGTCCAGCCGCGATGGATTAAGTCAATTGGACTTGATTCCTTAGCCACGGCTGAATTTCATGTATTTTTAAAATAATTTGCAAGACAATGTTTTTTGTCAAAACTATGCACACATGTTTTACACATACCCTGTGGAGCTGCAAGACCTCGCCATTATCATAGGCCTGTACACTAATTTTTCTCTATGCAAATTGATAAATCTCGAAGAAAATCCAGAAGGTCTATTCATTTACTAATGGATTAATGTCGAGACCCATCCTTAATAAAAGAAAAAAAAAACTGAAGGTGTGGCTGGTAAGCAAGTAAAGGGTTGGGTGCGGATTTTACTGCCACTACTCAAATGCTAAATCCCTCTATTGTCAGCAAATTCATGGCAGACTCTAATTACACTTGAGATGGGGGTTTGATGTGAATCGACTCTGACATCGGAGAAAATTGCAGTGTTTCGTCTTTTTTCTCCTCCGAAAGGTCACATCTTAACTGTTTGCTGCTGTTCACGAAATGCCTTAAAACCGCAACACATGCAAAACCACAAACAGACACGCACATAACGAGTGCAAACATTGTTCATTTTGCTGTGTACTCCATCCCTATTAGGGAGGCGCTGGCCTAATGAACGCCATCCGGGGCCAAGTTGACGACAGTGTTGTAAAGAAAGCCTTCTCATCTCATGCGAGGCAATCATGGCAAGATGAGTAGCAGCTCATATAAATATGCGCAGTGTTTTTTTTTTTATATAAGTTCCAATGTTCCTTGCTTCAAAAAAAAGAGAAAAAAATGCCAATATGAAAACCAGATGTGAACACCGTGTTCCCTTCCATGGGTTTTGGAACCGGCGCGTACGAGTCATATTAAATATGTTTTCACAAAGAGCTTGGAGCCAGCCAGTGAGAGAGAAGAAGCCGCCTGGACCAAGCCCCGCCCCCCCCTGCTGCCCCCCTCCTCCCCCAGCTATGGCCCCCCTGGAGTCCAATCCCTTACCAACGGTTGGCTCTTTCCTTTTCCAAGCATCTCATTCAGCATTCTAACTGGCACAAAAAAAAAAGCTTTTTCCTGTATCTGTTTGTTCATTGTATGCTATACCTATCACACACGCTTCAATGTAAATGTTCAACAGATTATTTTAGATAAGGCCCCATTTTATTATTATTATTAATAGAATATCGTTGTTAGTATTATGTCATATTTCTAAGATATGAGCATCTTCATTTCTTTTCTGCATGGTGCTGGGGTCTGAGGGAACAGTCTAATGCAGTGAAGAAGGCTAGAAGGTTACAGCCCCAATCTGTAAGGACATCACTGGAACAACAAGAAAAAGAGGTAGATCACGTAAGCTAACCTCTTTATAATAATCGTCAAGTTGAAAAATTAGATCTAGGCCTTCCCTCAGTGTCCTCTGTCTGGTACACACAGGGAGCAGCTAAAAATAACCTGGGAACTTACATCAATAAGCATTGTCGGTAAGGCAGGCTTAACAACAGGCAGGCCGGCATCGTGTGTGTGGTGTGTGTGTGTGTGCGGTGATTGTGTGTGTGTGTGCGTGCCTGTGTGTGTGCGTGCCTGTGTGTGTGTGTGTGTGTGTGTGTGTGTGTGTGTGTGTGCGGTGATTGTGTGTGTGCGGTGATTGTGTGTGTGTGTGCGTGCCTGTGTGTGTGCGTGCCTGTGTGTGTGCGTGCCTGTGTGTGTGTGTGTGTGTGTGTGCGGTGATTGTGTGTGTGTGTGTGTGTGTGTGTGTGTGTGTGTGTGTGTGTGTGTGTGTGTGTGTGTGTGTGCTGTGTGTGTGTATCTCTGTGTGTGTGGGTGTCTGTCTGTCTGTCTTTCTACAGGCTCTAAAAGCTTAGTTTCCGCTGGGATCCTTTCCGATTTACAACGTTCCCTCACTCCCTCACTGGGTTTGGCTGAAAGCGTACTTCCTTTAACCCCGCTCAAGGCTTTAGTTGTGGCAAACACACAGACTGGATCTCAATAAAGAACGTCATATAATGGAGAGCGCAACAATTTGTCAACTACTTTGCACTATTTTCCCTTACATAATTGAATCTGTTGACGATTCCAATCCCCACTTTGATCAAGTGCCATTTTAGCACAAGTGCTTCGCTAAATGTGGCCCTGGCCCTGACAACAGAATCATTTCTCAACTTCTCTGATTGCAGTTATTGAGTTATTCAAGTCATTAGTAATTGTTACTTCTCAACATTTTAATTAGGCCTTGTAACCCATTTTCTTCATATCATTTTGATTCAGCGAGGATAAAGGTGCTTAAGGTGAACCCAGGGCTTCACCTGAGATGACCCATTTATGTCCCTCCTTACCTCAGCTTCATCATCCATTAGGCGCTTTGTTGCCTCTCTCTCTCCACTCTTGGATATTTACAGACTCAGTCTGTCTATTGAATTGAAGAGCTTGTTGCGTTCTCTAGTGTTTGATCGTTTTTACGAAGAGACCCCCACCCGTCTCTAAAACAAACTTTTTATTTTACTTTCCTTCTTTGTTTCTTACCATCAAATGCTGACTTTGTTGTTCGAATCAATAAACGTTTTGGAAAATATGACCCCCCTTTTGATTTGTTGAGCTGCAGAGATCAAGGCATAGTTGTGTTGGCCGAGTGAGCACAAAGATTTGTCAGCCTCCCAGCTGCCAGCACACTCACATGACTTTGATAGATCAGCAAAGTTTTTAACACGCAAGATGGCACTAAGAGAAAAATGGCTAAAGATGACCGGAGGGCGGGGGCAGTCACCTCTCTCCTGCACGTAGTAGGCCAGGTAGAGGTCCAGCTCCTTGACGGACACGGCGATGTGTCTGGGCTGAACACACAGGATGGGGTTGGAGCAGTGGCCTCCCTTCACCAGGCGCTCCCCGTCCGTGCTCTCCAGTGGGATGCCCTTGAAGAGGATCACCATCACCAGGTCCAGGCGCCACACCTTGGGGGGAGAGGTGGGGGAGGGAGGGTCACCCACGCTGCACCCATATCCATGTCTATGTCTTGCATTATCACACGCATGTCGTTGCAAAGGTTGGATGTTTCTCTGTGCTTTCTATCTGGAAATGCATACGTCGTCAACCGAAATGCATCAAATGCGCCAGACATAACATTGGCTATACAAATGTGAGGGTGAAATATTACTTTGTCTGCTTGTCTGAGACAGTCTATGCGCCTCATCTTTCCCTTCTGGTCGGGGTTGGACAGCACACAGCATGCTGGCTTCTTCCCAGTGATGGACAGGACAAAGTTCTCCCGGCACTCTGGCCGTATGTCTTTCCTAAGCTTGGCCAGGAGACGGCTGGCCCACTTCTGCTTCACCTGGACGAAAGACAACAAGACATTGGACAAGCCAAAGATAAGTAGTGTGAGTAATTCAATAGTTCAATACAATATATCCACACACTACACTATTAGGTTGACAGCTGCCGGGTAAAACATTCCTAAAAAAAAAGTCAAACCTCAGGCATTGTATTAAACATAAGACTTTAATTATAGGGGCGGTAGGTACGATTTAAGAGCTATTATTTGAGTGTAAGTAGTTTGAAATGGCATAGCCATCCGTCATCTTTAAGTGAGGGAAATACGCTGGGAGAATATCTGCTTTGAGTTGATCATTTTCAAGAGGCACACATTCCTGCATCTTGAACGATGTAGATGTCGCTCTTAGCCGCCTCACAGCTCATTTCTGTGCGTGTAGATGAATGCATTTCAGGTGTCCCCTGTTAAAGTGGCAGCAGGACAAAGAGAGCCACCTCATAGCTCCCAGTCACTCACCTCTGCCTTTTCACCCAGCAGTTCGTCCTTGACTGCTCTCTCTTCTTCTTTGGTCATCCTCTTCTCGTGCTTCTTGAAGTACTTCCTCTTCCTGGCCTGCAGGTTGAACCAGGTGTAGGCGAAGGCCCGGACCTGGGGCAGTAGTGCCTCGATGAATGGATGGAACTCATCCTGATGAGGGGGAAACCCAGAGGAACACAGTGTGAGGACTTAGAGAGAGATCCTTGATGAAACAGTAGAATGATGGCATCTAACACTTTGTCAGGTAGTGTGAAAGGTTAAAGCATTAAATTCAAATTATAACTATCTTTTAATAGCCGTGGTAAAATATATTACTTTGGTATTAAGACACTTTTCTTCATCTAATTTAGTTTTTTCCACCATCACATGATTGAGCTATACCAGGGTTTGGACCAATTAAAGGTTTTTCCACCTAACCATATCCTGTGTGTATTTTGGATCAACATTTCCTACCAAATGTGCCACGTGCGTGTCTGATGCACCTGTGTTTCTCCTTCATTTCCTTTACTTTCTCAATGTTTTCTTGGCTTACTTTCTCTTACTTTTCATTTTCCTTCCTGTTCCTGCTAATCGTCTTTTTATGTCGGTAACTCTCTTTCCTTCACACCTCAGCTGCCACATTGTCATTGTTCTATTCATTGATAAGTTGTTTTCAGAAAACCAAATCCTCCTTTGTTACATCGACTAGGGCCTTTTTCCTCATTCGTCACGTTTTCTGTTTGTTGTTAACCCTAACCCTATTTTGTAATTAATGCTTGAATTTGTTTCACGATCTTGGTCTTTACAGACGGCCAGAAGGATACTGTAAAAACTGATTTACTAGTATGTATACAATTGTACACATATTGTACAACTGTGTACAACTGTAAGCTGTGTCCATGGCCGCATCTGAGCAGTGATATCATTAAGTATTAACCATGCATATATTTCATATTATTTTCATGGTATAGTATTAACATAAAGCAATGCAAGCATTTATGGATAACGTAAGAGAATACCCATTGTTATCGGGATGATACAACCACCATTTACCGGTTTAATCCATAGAAAAATATCGAAAGATTAACGTTAGTTCAACTGTAAAAAGGCCTCTTTTTTAAAAAAGATTAAGCAGCACTTCCATATACCAAGTCATCTGCCCTCACACTTGACAACGTGTAACGGCCGATGCTGCCTATCTTATTTGTGTAATTACAGAAAACACTTATTTGAACATTAATTTGCAGTTTCCTAAAATGCATATGGAATGTGGTTTCAGGCAGGGTTTTGACAGGATTGTGCAAAAGTGACAAAAACACGAGCCAGCTGTTTGATTAGCTCACTGCAAGCATGCAGAGCGGATACAGGCAGCATGCTGGTTACATGTTTGCCAACACAAAACGTTGTTATCAAACACATAAAAGTCTACACCGGAAGTTAGGTTAACTAGTTTAGGATTTTAGATAAGGAATGCACATTCTTTTTCTGACCATCATTTTTTGTGTTTATTCTGAATTACTTCTAATTGTGTTGTGTTTCTTGAACAGGTGAATAATATTGTTTGAAAATGTATTGTGTGAATTGCAATAATATAAGGAGAAAAATATAATTATAAATATTGTAAATAATTATATATAATATATATATAATATATATTATGTATATTAACGAGAACTCAATAAAACCATGTTTAGAAGCCAACTGCAAAGTTAATGGCAGTGTGAAAGGAGGAATCAAGCTACTTGATGAAACATAAACCCGACTTTTGATAACGGTATGTTCAAAGGCTTAGGTATATTATAAATAAGCATTCATTCTATAATTCCTGAAGAAGGAAAGGAATTACTGCTGGAATTTCCTGTAGCATAAACCCCTTTAAATAGATTATTGACATTGTTTTTGGGAACCTCATTATTATTCAATAGAGAATATTGAATAGCAGAAATAAAAGGTTTTACAACATATCATGAGGGATTTTTTAAGGTCACAGGCATAGCCATCAATCCTGCTGGCTCCAAGCCTGGTCTAATGTAACACACACACACACGCTCTCTCACACACACATTAAAACGCACTCGTTCTCTCACACACAAACGCACACACACACACACAGACACACTCTCTCTCACTTACACAATCACACACACTCTCACTCACACAAAAGTACATACACACACACTCTAACACCCACACACTTACACACACTCGGTAAGACACACACACACACACTCGCTAAAACTCACAGACACACACACACACACACACACACACATACACTCGCTAACACACACAAACACACACACACATCTTGTCTCCTTACACAGAGGCCTGCACTTTATGAGCTTTCTCTCAACGGCCGAGAACAGAGCAATGTTGAGGCCGGTAAGGGTCGGAGGACATTCAAGACTCTTGGCTTTGACGTTTAGAAACGATTAAACTCTGCACCTCTTTATACACTACCAATGTAGTCATGCAAGCCACAGTGAAACACAGGTTCCACTCGGAGACCTAAACTTTTATACAATCAAAAACAAAGTCTCAACAATGGACCGCTCTAACCAAATATACATCTTCTAACTCTTATTTGTCCTGGAACAATCAGGCGATAAGGCGATAAGGCAAATAAAATCTGATCACTCAAAAGTGATCAATCTAGTCCCCAATTATAAAATATACCTTATGCCACGCAAATGTGTTTTGTGGCATACTGGAATTTTCGACGCTACCCATCCACAATCCTGGATGAAGTTAGATTACACTAATAATCCAATTTCACACTGCTAGAGGCAATGGCTGTGTGCATATATTTTGATAGATGGATGACAGATGAAAACCAATGCGTGGAAAATTCAAAACGATAACTGAAGTCCAGGATTGGACTGATGAACTGACTCATGCATGAATTGAGGAATGAATGGATGGATAATCACCCTAAAAGGCGCTGTTTTCCTCTCAGCACAGGCAACCTATAGCAATTTAATTAAGTGGTAAATTCGTACCTTAAATAACATTAGTAGAGGAGAACATCCTTTGCAAAATGTAGAACTATCTCCTTTTGCAATCTTGGCACAGGTTCTAACATGAACATGTCTTTCTACAACATCTTAACTGTCCAGGAAGCCTGAACCTCCAATTTCAAAGCGCCCAAATCACTTTAATCCATCAAAAAGGCAACATTAAAAACAGTCATTACAAATAGATTAGGTACATCTTACTTTAGAGACCATATCCGTAATCCCTGCTGATTGACATTTGCTTTGGTGTGTAGTCACCAACACGCTGCTCAATGGTGTAGCTGTTGGAGGCTAGTTGGCCCAAGGACACCTATAACTTTGCACAGCAGGTAGGATGGAGTCTCCATCATTCTAATTGAGATTACCTAAGCAACCTGCTGAGCTAGTGCCACCTCTGGGAGGATAACTGAGTTTGCATTATACTGTATGAGCAAGTAAAACATTTGATTTAAACCAAATTAAACCACTACTCCTGATGAACACAACTATAACTGTGATCTCATTCAACCAGTGAACTAATAACATAATTAATGTATGACATTGACCATAGACTAATATTTTACAATCAAGCAAGATACATTTCAGAGCTGTTATTGCTTGTTAACAGGGCTATTAGCTGACTCAATCGTTGGTATGGCTTGTCATGAGGGCTTGGAGTAGGTCAGGAGTGGCTTGATTGGTTACAAGACTCATTTGCAGTGTAATTTCTGCCACCCTAACCCTAACCTTTTAGTTTAAATAAATTGAAGCTTAGGCACAGATAGCATAGGTTTGTATCTGCTCTTTAAAATATGAACATGCTGCGATCAAACACAAATTTGTCGATGAGATTCTGAGTACAGCATGTCATTTCTAGAATTCCTATTTTTTGGTGAGACCACAGTAAAATAGAATAATAACTTGCGTAGACAAAGGGCTTTGTTGATGCCTCTCCACAGTAAATGACTGGAGGGCATATCAATCCTGTCTCCTCTCATTGCCAGATGTCTTCTCTGCTCTTTCCCCAGTCACTTCAACTTGTCCGTTCTATACTTCATGCTCAACTGGCAGCTGTCCAAAAGGGAATCTTCTACTGCTACCCACAAACTTTAGACATATTTTCGATGACTACATAGACGAGACTCCCAGATTATTCATTCTTGGGTTACTTCAGGACACATCAAATAAGCTCTTATCGCTTAAAGATTATTAGAATATTTAACATAGTTTTCTGCTAGTCTGTATGGTTTTGGATAGTCATTGGAGTTGACAATGTTGTGGCCCTTACATGAACAACCAAAATCGTTGTTCATGTAAGGGTTACCATAGCCATGTGGTTGACATTTAAAATACAAGGGTTCATCCTTCTTTAACCAACTGTTGTAGGGGACAAAGTAGCACTGGAAATGTAGCTCCCAAGGTAAGCTACAGATGCCTAACAGTGGTTTAAGACCAAAGTCATGGCAAAGAATTGGCATGGTTTAAAAAGAAAGATCCTTGAAATCTTAAGCATGATCAGTCCTGTTTGTGGTGTGGGAGGAGTAACATTTGCTTCTCTCAGAAAACTTAAGAAATGTGAATGTTGCTTCTTATCCAAAGACTTTGGTAGGAAAAGTTGAACACCACTTATTAATATAAGAGATAAAACAGCATCCTACTCAACAGAACATGAAAGCGATGACGGATATATATCCCTGTTCCTTTATGGACATATACAGTAGTTTGGTGGTTTCCTGATGTCTTAAATCAAAGCAAATATGGCGCTAAAATGACACCAAACCACAAATAAAATTCCTATTGGATAAGCCAATCCTGGGCCAGTGGTGTTTTTCTGGATGCAGTTCCAACGTAACACCAGCAGAGAGAGTATGTGAAGGATTACTTTAGAGAGAAAGTGACGCGGTCAAAACAGCCCTGATAAAGAACATATAAATCGTTTGGACAAAGTAATAATGCATTTTAAACACACATGCACGCACGCACACACACACACACACACACACACACACACACACACACACACACACACACACACACACACACACACACACACACACACACACACACACACACACACACACACACACACACACACACCTTCTGTGTTAGAGACCTATACAACTTATCCATACATTTTACATATAGTCTAGACAAGTACCACAATGCCTTGTAGTTTTCAGGGTATAACTTTAACATCACTATAAAACGAGCATTTGCCATGAATTACATTCTCGATTAAATTTGTCAATATAAATATCCATAACTTGAGCAGCCTATTTAACAAGGTTTTTGTTAATGCAGCCCACAACAAACACTCTTAGTGAATCGGAATCCCACTACCAATCTCCCATAATAATAATTCACCATACTCTTTCTACGATCCATGTCTTCAACGTTCTCATCTGTTTAGCCTACCAAATCGTGATCATCGCCTATCCAAAAGTATTCTAACTGATCTGTAAAGCCTTAATCTTCTGAAAGGGAACGGACATAATTCAAATCAGTGGGAAAACCTCGACTAGAGACAGGCTGCTGGCCAGCACGGATCCCGCTCTTTTCAGGGCCGGAGCTCCCTGGGTACCGACCCCGGTCTCCGGTCCCAGCTCAAACACGTAGGCTACAACGACACGTTGAAAACAGACATTGCGGACAAGCAGCTTCACACACGCATGCACAAATAGGATAGTTCTATACCTGAGACAGAGAGAGGGGAGAAAACATCATATTGCGAAAGCAGAGTGAAACCAGGAATCACTCTGAAAGAATCATCCCCCTGGTTTAGGAATAGTGGAAAAAAAGAAAAAAAGAAAGCGTTGTCTTTTCATTAGTTTGGCCGGGAGTGAAAACGGCCCTTCGTCAGCACGTAGGTTTTTGTCGAGACATATCCAAATAAGTGTTTTCTAGAGCGAATTTCCGTAGTCGTTGAACTGTTGTTTTTTTTCTAGATCCCGCGGAGCTCGTGTCGCCTCGGATGACTCCGCTACGTCGAAAGCGTGACGTTAAGCCCAGAACTGATGACACGCCAGGAAAGTTGAGGAAAAAGACTCCGAAGAGGAAAAAAACACAATCTTTGGACCGAATGTTACAGTATAATATCGCCGGAGGTGTAATGGAGCCAGTGAACTGTGCCATTCAGAGAAGGAATAAGAGCAGAGGGAGGAGATGTATGAAAGAATGAGAGTCTGCGGAGGGAGGAATGGAATGACGTTATGAATACAGCCCATCCCAAATACAGGCTTAAAGCCGCAGCAGCTGTTGTACTTCGTTTGATTTCTATAAGTAGCGTTATAATATGCACATTATCGGCCCAATGAGACTCTTTCAAAAGCTCGTTTCTGATCCTGTGGTAAAGTTATGCGTGGTTGCCAATATGCATTGAGGATTTAACGCCACCTGGCAGGATTTAACCCTTGCAGCTAGTTTGACAGTTCGTTTAAATATGTCCTTAATTCAATCGACCCATCTAGTAACCGATTTAAAGTTGGTCCATTATCCGCACGCACATGGTCGTAGATGAAGAATACCTGCAGGGTGCTGCTAAAGTCCTAAAATATAATGCATAGATCAACAAGAATGCATGGCAACTTGAGCCCTAGCAAAACCGGGTAGTTGCTACAAACAAGAACCCATTGACATAGCCTATGCTTAAGGGAGATATTTAAAAATGTTTAAATGACGTCTCTATGAAATAGACTTGGCTTTGCTATTGACAGTAGGCTCTCTGTAAGATGACCCAGAACTTGTGGGCCCATTCGTTTTGGTCCCTTCTCTCGAACAATAGTCCCATCAGTTTTGCTGTATTGTATTTTGTCTGCATGGCACGGCAAGATAATGCATTTCTATATTTAACTGTATAGCCTGGGCTTACACCGCAGCCTCTAACCTTAAATTTCCATTTTCAGGTTTAATTAACACTCACAAGTGAATAAAAAGGTGACCTTAATGTGTCACTTTTCATTCCATGTAGGTAGGTTGTATCCCTGTTATATAAAGTAAACCAATTCGATTGTAGGATAATAATCACATTACTTTATGCTAAAAACTTGAAGAGGGCCAATTTACTTGAGCACACACACGCACACACACACAAACTCACACGTACACAAACTCACACACACACACACACACACACACACACACACACACACACACACACACACACACACACACACACACACACACACACACACACACACACACACACACACACACTCAATGTCTTAATCTCAGATATTCTTACTAAAAAAGGGCATTCAAATATTAACAGGTTCCCATATTAACCACTAACATATTAATCAGTGACGTCTATACTTGTATGAAAGTTGAATTAAATTGACGACAGAGTGTAATAACTTTTGGATATTCAATGTCTTCGTTAATTGTTTATTTTGCATAGGACTATGGCCTAATGCTGAGAAAGTACCATATTATAAAGTGGCATGCCAAAGAGCAGAATCCTTTCACAAAATCATATTATGTTCACATCTGTTATCTCAGTGAACACAGGTAGCGTGTTATGAAGACGTTATAGGCTCACAGGATATGGCATTCCCTCTCTAGCTCCTTCCCAGTCTCTGACGGGTATCTGCTCCGTGAAATACATCCCGGGACAGGAGGCCCTCTGCTGGCCCGACGCTCTCACTCAGTCCGCCGCCTCCGAACTGCGGCCATTTTCTGCTGACTGACACACAAACCAGGAAACCGAGACCGGAGCTGAACTTCAACTTGGCCTTCCGTCGTCCCGTGACGAACGGCCGCCGGGCCTGCTACCCGCGCTCCAACGAAAAGCCCCAAACTCAACAACTTTCACCGCTAGCCTACAGAAGGCGCCCATAGACACATTAAAGGGCTTCCCGTCCTCACTCGCTGCCAGGAAACAGAAACAGTTGGCTGCGGTCTCGCCCGAGAGCTGATACGAAGCCGCGAAAACAGCGAACCAAACAGCAAAAGGGGAGAGAGAGGGGGCTGAACAGAGGGGGAATATAAGCAACTCCGGACGCTTGATGTCAGACTTTCGCCTGCGCATATGTTGTTATCTCGCTTGCAATGCGTATTTTTAGAAAACCGGATCTTGAACGTAGCGTCCTAGTTCAGATTTTAAACGCATTTTGCCTACCATGTCGAAACAGAGCCACCGCCGTGGGAGGTTTAAGTTGATTTCACCGCCTCTCCATCCCGTGCTGTCGGTTATCATTCCATATCCATTTTATTATGCGCGTGCAGGAGTAAATCCGCGGTGCTCGAGACCAGAAACGTCCCGCGCCGAGACTAGACCTTCAAGGCAGAGTCCCCCCGCGCGCCGCCCGGTTGGCTGCGGCAGGAGAGAGTGTTGAGCTTCATTTACCCTCTCCCTCCCTTCGTACACGCCGTTTATCTCTTCCTTTCTTTCTCCTCTCTTCTATGCCTCTCTTCTCCCTCTCTCTCTCTCTCTGTTTATATCGCTTAAGCCTTCACGCCCACAAAAAAGCTATATTCGCCTGACTTTCATTTAAGCCATGCACAGTTAAAACAGAAGATTCGCGTTGAGGTATCATCAGATTAGTTTAGAAGGACTATTTCTTGACGTTTCTTGTTCAACAGACATTGTGTCAATTTTTTTAAATATTTTATTCAAGCTGCTTATTATTATGATTATTAATATTGTTATCATTTTACAATGAAGTGTAATTATATTGCATTTATATATTTATATTGCACGTAGCCTATGTGTGCCCAATTGTGTTGACATTCCAAACCGAAAGGTAATTTAAAAACTAGATAGGCAGACTATATATTTATATATAGTCTGCCTATATATAGTCTGACAGATATTTAACGATTCAAATATCAGTAGCCTAGGATTTAAGCCGCAGAAGACTAGTTCGTTTTTGCTGAACACATGGTCAGCAGCAGTAACATGGGAAAGCCAGGCCCATTAGTTTGGAGTGGCCATCCAATGGTTCTCACAAATATTCACCACTTCTTCAATTGTGATTGTTGGAACTGGGGTCGGTTAGTGACAAGCGAGTCCCATTCTTTGATTTGCCTAAATAAGCTACTTGGACTAAATAACCTATTCATTCCATTGTTTCTAAGCATGGCGGCGGATCTCACTCACAGTATGATTTCATGCATGCCTATAGAAAGCAGTAGAGGGTTGATGCTTCCAAAAGGTTCCCTGATTAAACATCAAGTGGTTTGCCTCAGCCTGCATAAGATATAGGAATAAGGACATAAGCCTAGACCTGCACCATAGTAGGATATATCTTTAACTTTCCCATCCATTGACCACAAGCCTAGCCCAGTTATAACCTTTCCCCTGTCTTCCTCATTCCAATGCACCGCAGAGAAACAGCCCCCCTCTGGTTTTGGACCCTCAGAAACCCTAAGCTTTGCCTCCCAACGGCATGCTGAGCAGATCATGCCCTGCTGGACTCAAGATATCTTAATCTTAACCTGGTTGAGTACCCCATGGAACCATAACCTAAGCCCCTATGTGATGAGTGCAGGATACTCTTTATGTCACTATGGCTTTCAATGTCTCCGTGGGTTATGGGAAATGCAAAGGCTATATATACCATATATAGCCTTTAGAATTTGATTATGGTTTTGGAGTATGTTAAGTATACATTCATTGTCAAACAAAGCAAATCATTTCATTCGGATTGAATTCAAAGTATGATGATTGATCTTGACTGACTCCCACACAAAGATGTAGAATTGAAAAATATGGTATAATATTTTTGTATAGCCCAACCAAAGCCTTAAAGCTGCAACCATCAGCAATTTTTGCCCGCCCCACTTTGTTTAGATTGAGTCACATCATGGCGCACATGCATTTCACTATGGCCGTTTCTATAGATCGTAATGCATGAGAACCATGAAACTAAATCAAAACACAATTTAATCAAGACAAAGTGAGTCGGGCAAAAAATGCTGATAGCTTTAATTCCAACATACAGCAGCTAGGATAAAAACTAAGATGTCGCCGCCCTAAAAGGTTTCTGGTACGGGTGTTGATGTCTCCCTAAGCAGCTCCCTACTCTCTCCCAGAGGGCTGAGGGAACGATGGGATGTTGTCTTGATGCTAAGTGATCCATTTTACCTTGCAGAGCTGTGCCAAAGGAACATGTGGTTTGAT
Organism: Gadus chalcogrammus; assembly: GCF_026213295.1. Taxonomy (NCBI): domain Eukaryota; kingdom Metazoa; phylum Chordata; class Actinopteri; order Gadiformes; family Gadidae; genus Gadus; species Gadus chalcogrammus. The sequence goes on from NC_079423.1 coordinate 26,084,071, forward strand.
GGTGCATATCAAAGGAAAAATGGCTAAATACCCTGAGCTTCTAAGCTGTTGGATCCTGTTTTAACGATGAAGACCAAAGGGGGAAGAAAGCATTTTTAAGAGATACCAGGCGTATCAAGCTGTGTAATGGCCTCATTGATTTGTACCAATTCCCAAAACGACATGGATAAAGAGAGTAGGCACACACTTTGGATCATATAAATGTAGATGGTTACAACCAGCAATGTCATCTCCAATATATTAATCAATGATGGATGGGTTCACACAGAGGTGTTAGATAGCACTCTGTAAAATGCCAGCACAGTGGTTGGCTACAAAATATAGTTTTTCTAAGTGTTCTGCATTCAATTACTACACAGCTGGTACCAAAACTAGTTTAAATTATATTTTATATATTATATTCACAATCCCCCATTTAACAACACATCTCCATCATGCTTTTCTTCATCCTCTTAATTTACTTGATCTACGTTCAAATCGAAAACTCAAGACAAAAAAAGGGCACTTTTCATAATTTCTTCCGATGATGGTGAGAGGAGGAAAGAAAGAAGCTAACTCCTTTACAGTGGTCACATGCTAGTAATGTGGAATAGAAAATGACGAGGAGAGGGAGCGTGGGGTGGTGGAAACTTTGGCCACAGCGACAGTCTTTTCTTTCCAGCAGTAGGAGTGAATGCCAGCTAGGTTTTACTGAATGCTTACTGAGGCCAAACTGGCTGTAATTTCCCTGCTTTTGACCCATTATGGCTTGTAGGGGGAGGGCAGAATTAGCCAACAAAAACAACTGCAACTACAGAATCAGAGCAAATATACTTCGCCAGTACCATGGCTGGTCTCATAAATGTATCAAGTTAAATTACATTTTTGTGTTTTTTATTTTAGGATTTACTTTGTTAAAAATAAATGTAGGCTATAGCATTTGTCCAAATATTAGTTTTCTCCAACAATGATTCTTTAGATTTAAGGGAAACATTTTTGTGTCCCATTTTATTGAGCTATCATAACCCATGATTGAGGACAGAATTCCATCTATAAAATGTTGAACCAGGGACCGAAAATACCTCGCAAGATAGATAGAGCCAGGCTGGCTGAGAAGCATGACCGATCAAGTCAATCTTTGCCACCGCTTAGGTCTGCTGTAATATAGTCAAGTGAAAAATAGACACAAATGGTGGAAACAAAGAAGGTATATCTCTCTCCCATTTTTTGACCAAGGTTGGGCTAAATCAGAGGATAATAGGGATACTATAACAGGGATAGGTGGATCGGATTCTAACAGAACCATATATATACGCAATGGAGGATTGTGAAGACAGTGCAGAGAAAATGATGCAGTATATGGTTTTGTTGACGGAGCACACTGATAAAGATGAAATGGACAAGACAGCAAGGGAGTCTAAACTTGTTATGACTTACTTAAGACATGCAGTAGGTGTGTGTTTGCATGTGTGTGTCTTTGCTTGTGTGTGTGTGTGTGTGTGTGTGTGTGTGTGTGTGTGTGTGTGTGTGTGTGTGTGTGTGTGTGTGTGTGTGTGTGTGTGTGTGTGTGTGTGTGTGTGTGTGTGTGTGTGTGTGTGTGTGTGTGTGTGTGATGTGGAGAACAAAAGAGAAGTAGTTGCTGATTCAGCCACTTTCAGTCTGCATAGCGATTCCCCCTTGAGGTGCGCATGCCCATAAAGGAGCATGCGGACACACACACACACACACACACACACACACACACACACACACACACACACACACACACACACACACACACACACACACACACACACACACACACACACACACACACACACACACACACATACAATAAAAAGCTCCAACTATATGACCCAAAATGGATTTTACTGTAATTTCAGCAGAGAGAGAGATATTATGATAGGTATATTATATTATACCTATCACAGCATAGAAAAACATTATTCCAAATTGTCTAACATTATAATGATGACGTTGATAATTTATTATATTTATGAATGAAATCTTGAAATAACACAAGAAAACATTCTTAACAGAAGAGTGGACAATATCAAAGCAGTATAATTTCATCAGCAAAAAAGTGTAAATTAAATATGCCTGGTGTGATATTGAAATGGGACAAATTAATACACGCTGGTGCCTGTTGATCCAGTGCATGGTTCCATAGACTCTGCATGCTCCAATAATCACTTCAACCTTAGAGGTCATTCAACGAAACACCACCACGGTAGAAGCAGGTAGACTCATCTATGGAGAAGCCAAGCCTACACGCACACAATAGCTGCAGTAACACAATCGTTTTCTAACCGCTTTTCAACATTATGGGGCAAATATGATTGGTGGGTATGTAGCCTGTTATTATTATTTTTTAATTAATATTATAAATGACTGGTAGTAGGCCTATACGTTTGATATGTCATCTATCTTTATCTAATGTATCAATAAGTCTCTGAGTTGCATGCAAATCTAAAAAGCATGATAGTATTACATTTATTGGAAATATGTAAGCCGGGACAAATACATGCTATTTTGCTTTATTTTAATGCTACGCCATTGCTAGCAGAGCTTTTTGCCAATTTCTACGAAGACCCTGAAGTGAGCAAATCTTTTACAAATGAATGACTATGTCTCCATCTAGTGGTTTTTAGTGTACAACAGTTGTCTTCATAAACTGGTATACAAACACTTCTCTACAGCATGTTCTCTCTCTCTCTCTCCATTCCCAGCCCCCCCCCCCCCCCCCCCCCCCCCTCTCTCTCTCTCTCTCTCTCTCTCTCTCTCTCTCTCTCTCTCTCTCTCTCTCTCTCTCTCTCTCTCTCTCTCTCTCTCTCTCTCTCTCTCTCTCTCTCTCTCTCTCATTCTCTGACTCACGCTCTATCGCTCTTTCTCTTGGTCTCCCTCCCTCTCTCTCTTTATCACTCTATCAACATAATTAATCCATCACTGTCCATCCTTACTCGCATTATATGTCTCTTTCTTTATATACATTCTATTTTCTTGTTTTTTCTTATCATCCAATTCATTTATTATTAGTAATTTATACATTTAATATATATTTAACTTTTTAAAGTTAAATGTATGAGTTGATATTAAGGGAAACCTTAATACATGTACTTGCAATTGCAGCACCTGTCACATTCCCTCTTATACAACAACTTTTGAACCACTTATTAAATAACTTTGGAAGATCTCCAAACACTAAGCTTGATTTCCTTGACTACCAGAGCACCAGTTTAAATCCCCCAGCATCTTACAGGATTCATCCCACAAAAAAGGCCAGAAAGGCGCATTATTCCGAGCCCTGATTAAAACTGAGACATAAAGCCTGAGGGCCCATATCCAACCACTTCCAAGTGGTCTCAGCTGGAAAGCAAAGCACAACTCTGTGAATTCACAGTGGCTGGATGTTGGAGTTCTGTTGTTCTTATGAAAAAGGAGGTTAAGAACTTGTGTCTCCCGAAGCATCTAAAATACTGGTACCAGGCATTTGCAATGATCCCTGCTTATGAGGGAACAGACTTTTGGCGAGATTTTGAATTTGTTTCATTTCTGTTTTAAACCAAAACATTATTATTTCCTTCGTTACTCATTGACACAAGTGAAGAATTGCTACATGCAAAGAGACACTTATGGTTAATGTTTTCTAACCCATTATGGTTCACCAAAGAGCATGGTCAGCTTTGCATGATTTCAACCCTTAGATTGCAACGAATACACTCAAGTAGTCTACAGTGTTGTTTCTCTTTAATCAATCAAGTTCGGGGTTATTTTTCAGTTGTGGGTACATCATATATATAGATACGGGGCCTCTCGTATGTATATATATATATATATATATATATATATATATATATATGCTTCCCACCCCCTTCTTTCCGTACTCTCCTTTTCTTTCAGTAACTCATTCTTTCTTTCTTTCTGTTTATCTCATTTTCCTAATTATGATACCAATGGTTTATTTCCTACTTCTATAAACACCTTGCCCACCCCTTCCCCTTATTTGCCACCCAGCGAGGTTGTTTAACATCCACATAGTTTGTATGGTTCAGGTTTAGGGTTTTGTGTTTATCTTCACAAACTATAGCTCTCAGAAATATAGTAACAAGAGGTTAAACCACAAACATAGAATATCCATTTTCATTGTAGCACATCTTTTTTTGTTGGATTGTTTGTTTTTCTTTCTTAAATTAGTTTAAAGGTTAGAAAAGGTTTAAACATGTAACATCTAATCTAATCTAATCAATTTATCTGAAACATTTTATTTTCACAAAAGACAAAAATCTAAAGGGAAACACACTTGTTCAAGTGGCTACTTGAATATACATCATGATGAGATGTACATATCTATCCCAGATGGAAAATAGGGGTTTTCATGAGAATACGAAGAGGGTAAAAACCCAGCCAGAACACACAAACATACATTTTAACCAGCTGCCAGACCTTCCACTGAGCTACAAGCACAAGTAGTTGGAGGGCATGATGAGGTTCAACTTACCATCCACCATGTCTTGGCTGTGACATCATAGCACAGCTGCCACTTCACCGAGCTGTCTGCCTCGCTGCACAGTCCGGACTGGGCTGCCATGACAACAGACTGGGAGGAAGATGGATGGAATAGAAAGTGGTTGACGAGAAGAGTTTGAGGGAAGACAGATTAGTCCAGACGGGTTCAAGCCTTCAGGTGTGAAGCTGGTTGTTTTCCCCAAGTTAGAACCTGGCCTTAACTGGTCGGACTTTGTCGGCAGTTTGTTCTTAAACGTAAATGCAAGTGAAAGACTTTTTAGTGCTACGACATTTATTTTGCCTCTGGTAGGAATATTACACGCCATTACAGATTTTTACAAACAAACGCACCTCGGTCTTCAAAGAACATAGAGTTAATGGTCATGTATGTATTAGATACTGAGCAGGGAGGTTCAGTGCAAAGGTTCAGCCAGCCTAATACTTACACATTATCTTTAACCTTGAGAAATAAGACCGATCATCTGAGGTGAGGATCCTTTAAGATTAGAAGGATTTTTCCACTCAGTATGACAATGTATGTTGTATTCAAGTCAAACAACGATGAGTTATTACTTACTACTTATCTTTGGCTGGCGGCTCTTGACTGTTACAGGCCCGAGCACTTTATAGTACTTCTTGGATCACCACCTGAAGATCACTATTTCGAGACCGGAGAAAACAACTCATAGTGAGCCACGACCGTCCCAGGAGACACGCTCACAGCCACAATGGAGCGGTGATATTCCTCCGTGTGATCAGCCGGCACCTGGAGCTCCTCAGCGATGTGCTCTGTCGTCCGGCTGGGAATCTGCCATGGCCGTGGAGCAGAACGTAATCACCACCACATGTGTGGTGTATCAGCCCTGCCAGGGGTCTCGTGAGCGGGTCCCGGTCCAGACAGCTCCTCGGTCCACGTGTTCAGCACCTGTCCCGGCAGGCCTGCTCCACGTTTGATTTCATTTCAATGAGAAAAGGGGGAAGCATGTCCCCTGAGTGACTTTGTTAGATCCACATTTGGTTCAGCCACTATAACTGCTGATGCAACTATCAGAAGACCTCACAGTCCTCCAAACTCCCCCAAAGAACCACTCCTCTACAGCATGTTCCTCCATTTCCAAGCCCCCTCCATCTCTCTTTCTCTCTCTGTCTCTCTCTCTCTCTTTCTCTCTCTCTTGTTTGCTCTCTCTCTCTCTCCCTCTCTCCCTCTCTCCCTCTCTCTCTCTCTCTCTCTCTCTCTCTCTCTCTCTCTCTCTCTCTCTCTCTCTCTCTCTCTCTCTCTCTCTCTCCCTCTCTCTGACTTGTTTTCTTTTTCTGACTCTGGCAAGTGGGCTGTCACTCCAAACTGGAGGATTAGGTTTTAGAGGCCACACACATACACAGACATGTGGACACACACACAGACGCGGACCCGCGCGCACACGCACACACACACACACACACACACACACACACACACACACACACACACACACACACACACACACACACACACACACACACACACACACACACACACACACAGATGCCTTTAGTACCGACTTAGCTAGATGATCCCAGCTGTTTCAACACGTGCAGCCGTAGCGGTCTTAACAATGAAATATATTTGCATGATGTATTCCCTTACCCAGAACTTCCAAGGATCAACTGTACAATAAAATACATCCGAGTGATCAGTAATGGGAAGGGTTTCAAGAACCATCCACTCTGTTTTCTTTTAAATGGAAATTACTGCGTTGAAGTTTAAAAAGCTGATGATGAGGATGATGATGACCGACGATCTAATTGCCTTTATGTCTTTCCATCCGCAATGACTCATTGACCAGTTTAAAACAACAATGACATTTCCCTTTCTTCTCAGTCTCTCTCTCTCTGATTCTGTCTTCCGACATTTTTATATCTCTTAGTGTGTGTGTATGTGTGTGTGTGTGTGTGTGTCTGTGAGTTATTGTGTTTGTATGCGTGTGTGTGTGTGTGTGTGTGTGTGTGTGTGTGTGTGTGTGTGTGTGTGTGTGTGTGTGTGTGTGTGTGTGTGTGTGCGTCATTGTGTTTCTATGTCTGTGTGTGTGTGTGCATAAGGCCTCCTTCTCCCATCATACCACAGGGTTTCTGAAGAGCGGGAAGAAGACACGGGAGCTGTTGGGTGGTGGCGGTGGTGGTGGCTGTGATGGTGGCGGTGATGGTGCTGCTCAAAGTAAAAGCTAGGCCCTGTACGAGAGCTGGGCTGTGGGTGAGTGAGTGGAGTGGGCTGTGTGTGTGACTGGGTCTGTGTGACTGTGTGTGTGTGCGTGTGTGTGTGTGTGTGTGTGTGTGTGTGTGTGTGTGTGTGTGTGTGTGTGTCTAAGGGGGGGGGCGAGGGAAGGGGGGGGTTAGTGGTGCTTGAGGTTGGTCCATGGGAGGAGGTTGACGGCTATCGAGAAGGTCAGCCTGTAAATGTCGCTCTGCCGCTTTAAGCCTGGGGTGTAGAACGGAGAGGATGAGACGGAGGAGGAGGGGCTTAGACGACTACTGTTTATTCTGGGGTTGTTGGGGGTTTTCCTTTGCATTGTGGATGGGCCAACCAAAGTTCAAGGCCATCTCATCAACACACATGGACTAGTGTGTGAATCGCCTTTATGTGCAGATGTGCTGTAATAATATCAGCAGAATGTGGTATTATAGTCATTGTGCAGGTAGTAGAAGTCGCCGTGAAAATATGAGAGAGGTGGGATGAAAGCAAAGACTTACCAAGGTGTAATGAGGGGGAAGCACAGAGACACAAACACGTACCCACACACACACACACACACACACACACACACACACACACACACACACACACACACACACACACACACACACACACACACACACAAACACATCATAAAAATGACAACAACCACCACTCAAGCTTCTAATTAGTGGACCAATCTATCAGCTCTGGGCTCCCGCCCCCTCTACTAATTAGCCAATTAGCCTCCCCCAGAGGTGTAAACAAGCAGGCCATCAGGTTTAAACACAGCTGCCCGTCAGCCAGCCTCGGTGGCAGTCTGGAGCAATGACTGGAGTTAGACATTGGAAATTACAGAGCATATGTACACTGTAGGGTTGAGCATGCATACTCGTACACACACACAGACACACACACACACACACACACACACACACACACACACACACACACACACACACACACACACACACACACACACACACACACACACACACACACACACACACACACACACTCACACACACACACACACACACACATTGCAGAAGACCCCCCAGCATACAGGAGGCAAATCACCCACC
>NC_079423.1:26094346-26231846 GCF_026213295.1 Gadus chalcogrammus
TGGTTTGAGCAGTTGGAACGGTCTTTCCCAAATTAAATGAGCAGAGATTCTGGCTCAGCGAACATAACCCAGCTTTGTGATTCTTCTGAAAATTACGGTCTGACTTTGTCTGGGAATGAGCTGCGAGCTCATGTTTGATTTGCTCTGGCATATGATACACATTTGCGAAATTGGTCAGGAAAAATCAAGCTTCTTACTCACACAACTATCGAATGGCTATGCTCATATTTGAAAAAATCTGCTTGGGCAATCCAAACGTTTTGTTTAAAAAGAACACCCATACACCACTCAGCCATTTATTCCCCTGCAAATTTGTACGCAACACCACTAATTTTGTCTTTGTAAACAGAATCAAAATAATCTACCTCTGCCAAAGTGAGGTGGTTTTTGGAATCCCCAATAATGTCTGTAAAACAGAGAGGAAAAAAAATGCACCATAATGTATAATTATTGAATTGAATAAATGGAGAAAGATATCAAATCATATCTTTTCTGAGAAACTAAGATTTGCTCTGATCAGACATCCCTCAGGAACCTTTTAGAAGTTGGACATGTCCTTATTTTGCATGTTCTTGAACGCACACTGGTAAGCGATTTTCTCCATAACCTCTGAAACCTCAGCCCAAAATATATTTTTTAATCTCAGTGTTTGAGAAGAAATACTAATTAGTATTTTGTGAAATACTAATTATTTCACAAAAACACACAATGCAAAACTGAGACCCAGACCTGAAATCCTCATTGTGCATAGATATCTATGAACCACAAAAATAACAATAATAAAAAGAGAGAAACTGAAACACATTAAAAGTTATAAAGGAAAATAGTGAAAGGTGGAAGCATGAAAAATACAGATGAGCTAATGGCAGCAAACCCTATTAAACTGGAAACATTTTTTAATTTTTTTTTATTTATTCATATTTCCCCTAAACTCATCAGGTTTAAAACCAGGTTCAACACAAACCAGTTCGGACAAGGCTCTCCATTCATTATCATTATAGCCTAATGATAACTTTCTAATGCATAAACCATCCAATGTTTATTTCAAGTTGGCTTGACCTACTTTCCTCTGACCCTAAATAGCCTTAATGACAGATTGATCTGACTGTACACCAGCCTAGCCGACTAACTAAATATAAACGTCCGGATTTAGCACACTGCTCTTCAAGGGTAGGCTATCTTATCAATATACCTACCTTAATTTAGCATTTGTGTCCATTCAATTGGCATATAACATTACAAAAACAGTAAATGCCATCCAGAAACACTCTGGTTTGTTATCATGGCTGATCACAAACTTTGTTATCAGCCATGAAGTTTAGGGCTCCTCAATGACTCTGTAGATGGCTCTGGCTGTAAAGAACAATGATGTGAGTTGTTCAACTCAGACGGTTGAAAGGATCTTTGATGAGTAGATGAACTACGCAAGTCTCCCATAGAATGTTGCAAATAAATACTGCAGGCCTATCTGTCCTCTGGAAGTACCTTACTGCTAAAACAGGGAATATAATGCCAATATTCAGGTTTGAGTCTGATACGTGACTGATAAGATCTACAATTTGGGCAGCTCAAGTGACTTATAACCATGACCTTGTTTAAAGAAGCTTGATTTCTTGGTTAACCGGATATGCAAAGTCAGAATTCAGGGAAAGAATTATGGGTTCCATAAACGAAACATCCAGTAATTTCAGTTCAGTAACCATTATTCACGAAGGGAATTGTCAAGGATTAACTTCAATATGTTATATTGACAATAAATTATAAGGCTACGTTTAATTATTCCAGTGTTGTTTTTAATGTTGAAGGGCAAGGCCATTCATTTCATTATAATTATACAGAACACACAACAAACAACAATTCCCCAGATGATATTCTTTCCAAGGGTTTGGTGAAAGGTGATAGGTCAAGCTTTAGGGTTTGGTGAAAGGTGATTGGTCAAGCTTATTTGCCAAGTTTTCATACTCATGCTGGCGACAATGACTCATCAAATGTTGATTATATTAATGATGATATTTTTGGAGGGAGGGATCGTTACAATAGGGAACCTAGTTTAGCTTTAACATTAGCATCACCTATTAATGTCTATTATCAAATGCCAAAGTATTACTACAACAAACACAATTTCAGCTTTGAAAACACAATATTTATTTTTATTTTGTAACCCACTGCATTTCCAACTATGTATTTTCTTTATCATTTATATATAATCTATATAATTTTCACATATATGTGTCATACATCCTATATCTATATCATATCATATGAATGAAACCTAATTACACTCATCTATCAATCAATGGGGATGATTTTCTGATATTAAAACATATCTATGGAGGATTGGAGGGGGTACTTGGACGATTTCAAAAGAGGTATATTTGTTGTTTAAAATTGGTTATGAAAGATTGCAACCAATTGAAAACTTATGAATTTTATATTCCATTTTGGACAAGTCTATTCTGCTGGATGTTCCTCAATTCTACACACTGTACCTTTAATAAAATGTGTTGAATCTGAAGGGCACACCTCACCTCACCTTCAAATGTTTTGTGCTGTTGAAAGGAGTACTAAGATGAAAAGATATCTGAGAGGGGGACATTTAGCGGAAAATTTGGTTGGCTCCAATTTTGCCTTGATTCTTTCATCTTTGTATACAAACCCTTCCAGTAACGGTAAGTGTTAGATGAACAACAACTGAACCACGCTTCAAAACCATGAATGTAGGAGCCATGAAAGTATTCTGGAAATGATCCGCCCCCTCTTCTCCACCTCTCTGCTCTATCTTGCTGTGGTTAGGTCCTTTTGACTTGAAGCAAGCCCCCTGCAGGAAGGAGCCAGGTATGGGTGCTGCAAAAGAAACAAAAAACACAAACACAGTGCGTGAATTGATAGTGTGTGTGTATATGGAGGAAAGGATTCCTCATGGACAAGGAGGACCTTAGGCCACTATGTATTGTGGAATATGATGATAATCCATCTATGATGGATGATCCATCTATCATCACATGTATGATGATAGATCATCTATAATCATATATAATCTATTGAAGGCCATGGATGTGCAATGCATTAGGTTTTACTTCTAATGGCAAATGTGCTGGCTGTAAGGAGGCAAAAATGTAATGGAAACGTAATATTATCAAGTTTATTGATTAATATAATCTGATAACAGGGCCCCGTGGCGGAGACAACAGCTACCTTACAGATAGAAGCACAAAAGGTACGCACAGAAATTTAAAATAGTCTCTCAATTGAAAGTGTGTGTATGTGTGTGTGTGTTTGTGGTGGTAAATCCCAGGGTAAGCCGTCAAAGCGGGACTGGTGTGTAGAGGTTAAAGCGAGCTACAGGAGCTTGGGTTTTTCTAAAAAGCGTAAGCTGATTAAAAGGACAATAGCACTAACATAGTGTTGTTGAACAGACTGCACCATGCGGTGGGACTCCATGCTGGTAAGCCTCGATGGAAAGTGGGCTTGGATATAAGATGATTCTTATTGGTGGCAGGATCCTGGGAACAGCATGGCTGACCCTAAGCATGACTTATATACTTACAAGGAAATAAATATCATTACTACTTCTAGAATATGATACTACTGTTCAGTCATGAAAGAAAAAGTACCTTATTCATGCTGTGATGGGGACCACGGGTTCCGGGTCATCTTCCACTTTCTTGCAAAAGACCTGCCGAAACAGGAAGTTCCACAGAAACAACGTCAAAGAGGTGTTGACAGCCAGTATCCAAGCCGACAGCGGATGCATATTACTGGATGGCTGGTAGAGGTGGAAAGACTGCTTGGATGTGCCGAAGGTATGGTATGCAAGTGAGCTGGCTGCTGAGGTTCCTTGCTTGTGCTGGACAGCTGTTCAATTGAAAGGTTGGTTCTCGAGATTGCTAGTCAGTTGAAAGACAGTTACGTTGGCGCAGGTAGAAGAACACCTGTGGGTCGTATAGTCTGTGGGTCAATCGCACAGCTTTGATGACATAACTCAAATGACTGGAGCTGCTCCAGTCTGTTAATCTTATCGTCTGGTTTGTTTCGGAGCAGGGTAGTTAGTCGGTATGGGTTGGTAGGTCAGTTGTGTTGCTCGTATCGTTGGAAGGATTCAACATTTCTGTGTTGATTTTCTGATTTTAGTCAGTGTAGCTCAGATTCATAGAGGTTGTATAGTTGTTATTTTACCAGCACACTGAATGACAGCTCTGTTCACCAATGACAACGGCCAGTTTAATTTACCCTGCGTATGTAGGGATTAGAATAATCTGTGACATGGCCTCTCTTTGTCATTCACAAGCCGACACATACAGGACACCTGGATAATCCATTCACACTCAAGGTTAATGAATCTCTATAATTTGCAATGGACATTCCCCCGCGGCATCGATCACTATGTGATATTAATTTTTAATTATCCAGTTTCTGTTGCTCGTTGTACAATCCCTAGCATCCCTAGAGCAACAAAATGGGTCTTTGTTAGTTATTAGTTTATTCAATTATTGCCACTTAGCTGAGTTTTAATTAGGTGGCAAAATTCTCCCTGAATATAGTCAATAGTATTAGCCATGCACAGACATTTAATCTACAACTGGCAGTCAGCCACTTATCTCAGTTTTAAGGAGGACTCTGTTGAAAGGTTATGTTGGTCAAGAGACTACAGCAAGAACCCTAGAAACCGTTGAGAAAATGCATTCAACAATAAACACATCTGTTTATTTTTTCGAAAGACTAAAATGAAAGACTATCGTTAAACAAGATTAAAAGACAACGATTGCAAAATACAACGTTTAGATCTACCTAATATAATCTGACCAACAAAACAACTTTTCTTAGAAATGGTTGTTTTATGTTATCAAGGAAATTTGGGTAAATAGCTGTCATTCAGGCAGTTCAATATTCTTAAATCGAGATCCTACTGGACTTGACTAGCACTTTTTTCATAAAAATGCATCTAGATTTCTGTCATACAGGGCCGGCAGGGGACTACCGTCAATCCCATGTCCTCGTCACCTTAAAAAAATACAACCTATACGTCAAAAATATTAAGAGCCCATACAACATGCTACATAAAGTACCTTTCATGCAGGCTGTTGGTCCTCCGCTTTCCTCTGCTTGAAGGCCTCAGTCAGGATGAACAGCCAGTAGAAGACGGTGATGGACACGTTGAGGACCAGCACGAACACAGCCAGGGGATGGAGCATGGTGCCGCAGCGTCCCACTCTCTCCGTCAGCCCTTTGGGTAATGAGGGAAACTCGAAAGAACCACTCAGAGCCTCTCCAATCTCCCGCGGCACCCCCTGCTGCTACACGTTGCTTAAACCTCAGGTCCAGAAACCCCTTAGTCCTACTCGAGAAGGCTGACTAGTTCCCCAACAACGAACAATGCTCATGTAAGTACTGATATATAATGAACACATTAGTGCAAACATGCCGGTCCCCCCTTTTTCAAACCAGACTGCAGGAACTGTCACAGTATTCAAAATATGGAATATAATATATTGAGGAAATATAGTGGGGTAGTTTTCATTTAGCCATCATTATCATTAAGCCTCCATAGCCAAATTACTCTAATAGATGGTATTAACATATTTTTGGAATGCAGTCTGATATGTTACATGAATACTCAATCTTGACCAGAGGTTTACAGATTAGAAAAGAAACAATTTAAAAGCAGTACCTTGATAATAAACTTGTATGCATATTCTATTATTTTAAGTGTCACAGATCCCGGGAACTAAGCAATTGGCAGATAAAAAATACATTTTAAATATACATGTATAATAAAGATCCCTTTTTTTGATAAGATTTAAAAAATGGTTTCGCTTGCATGTAGTTATGTTATGAAGATATTGGGGCTGGGAAGAACGTTTATTGTGTTTTTGTTAGACGACAGATAGTTGTGTTGATAGATGATTGATTTAAAATGCAAGCCAAGGCTTCATTCCATAATGTCAAACAAACCATAGCAATAATCGAAGACATCCTCTCAGTGATGAAACCAGTTTAACACAAATAATATAATAAGGGGAATAAACCCCATAATCAGTACAACAAAATATAAAGCGGTCATTGAAGCTTGTATAAATTAAGTTTTATAATATACCCTTCAAGGCACAACACGTGATCCTCTCATTCCCCATCCTGGTCACACATAGGCTACTCGTGGCTCTGTTGGACACAGTACACACCCCTGACCCCACTGGACGGTCGGCCCTTGTAAGCCCTGCAGAACCATGTGCAGCCGGACTCTTGGTTGTGCTTCGTCAAACAACCGACTCCATCAGTCCAGTGCCATCGTTTATCACGTACAACTCTGTTGACCTTTACGTTGACAGTTAAGATCAGGTTCTGTCCTTTCCTCGGCGATGAAGTACTTTTCCGCCTCTCCCATCAGCAACTAAACATCCGTGAAAAATTCCCCGCCAAAATTCGGGGAGTGTGGCGACCCAACCCCCACGTCTGTCCGTCCGCCCGTCCGTTCCGCCCGTCCGTCCGTCCCGCGTCAACACTGCAGCCGGGCCAGGCCGTCGGCGTACTGGAACTGCCCGCTGCTCTCGTACTCCAGCATGTCCAGCGCCACCTCGCAGCTCTCCTTGACCACGCGCTCGCCGTCGCCGCGGTGACGCTGCAGCACCTCCAGGCACTCCTCCTGGCCGATGGAGCCCAGGGCCTCGGCCGCCTCGTGCCGCACCATGGGGCTCTCGCCGCTGCGCTCCAGGGCGGCGCGCAGGGCCGGCACGGAGGCCGGGTGCTGCATCTGTCCCAGGACGTAGCCGATCTCGTGGCGGAACAGGGCGCTGGAGCACTGCAGGCCTGGTGGAGGGAGGGGGGGGCAGAGAGGGGGTTGATGGAGGCGGGCTCGTCATCGTCAAGGACTTTACAATTAATTCTTGATTAAGCTGTCTGCTCTGGTCAAATAAAAGTAATGAAATCAATAAAAATCAATGAGTAGCGCCTTATATATGAATCTAACAATAGCTTCATTACATTGTAATAGAACCTCAGCACAAAGAAAAGTATCAACACTAACCGAAGGCAAAAAGTCTAAGCTATAAGCACTTTGAGTCTGCCTCGTGTATTAAGAGATATATATAAATAAAGTTGCCATGCCTAATAAAAAAAATTGATTGCCATGGCAAATGGTTTGACAGATGCAAGGACACACACACACACACACACACACACACACACACACACACACACACACACACACACACACACACACACACACACACACACACACACACACACACACACACACACACACACACACACACACACACACACACCATCTCCTAGTGCCAGCACAGCCTCTTCGCTGCCGTTGTTGCGGAGGGCAAACATCGCCCTGTAGCGCTCGAACAGCGGCAGGGTCTCGTCCAGCAGGCTGGTGCGCAGCTCCGGGATGCTCTTCTTGGCCGCGGGAGGGGCTGGGTCCACGGAGGAGTAGGGGTTTTTGTCCGCCGCGCCGTCCTCAGCGCTCCCCCCGCTCTGCAGCCACTCCAGCCGGCGCAGCGCCAGCTGGCACGTCTCTGCCACCTACAGGAGAGACAGGGGAACAGCGCTTTATGACACTTCTCAGGGCTCCATGGATTGGCGTTGCCCTGCTGCATGGTGTGCTCCAGCACACACAGTAACCCTCTGACCCATGTGTTGTGTTTCAAAGCAGAGGGTTGACACTAGCCTTTGGCCCATGAAGGGTTAACCCAAGAACAAGTGGAACGTGGACTATTTCAGTAATACTTTTTATTTTATTAACGTGAAATGTTTCAGTGGTCGAGTCTGATCTACTGAATGTGATGACATTTGAAAATTGCGTATTAAGAGGACTGTTAATAAAGACATGGTTGACAAAAGCATTAACATTGTTCAAGGTAAGAAAAAAATACATTTATAACATAAATGTCCATAATAATCTAACATAAATTATATTGATATTGTTATCGTTGCAGATTGTACTTGCTGATTGAAAAAATGAATATAGTTTGTTTATAGTAGTGATTCTATACCTCAATGACAGGGTCCTTTGAATACTCTTCAAGTATTGGCAGAACTTCTGGGTCACCAATCGCACCTAAAGCCTCACCTAGAGATGCAAAATACAGACAGACGTCACAGGACTTTTTCAGAACAATAAATCAGTATTCGACCAAGCCGCAACAATAATGACAACATATAAAAATGAGGTTATGCATGGAGGTTGAAAGTGTTAAATATGTTTGGAGTTTATTTCTCTTAACATTTCTCCTTTCCCTATGCCAGCCAGCCCTACCTGCTTCGTGACGGACCATGGGGTCTTGCTTGGTGTCTTTCAGGACAGCCATTAGTGTAGGTATTGCTTGTCTGTCCTGCATCTGTCCCAGGCAGTAGGCAAGCTCGTGCTTCAGCAAGGCAGACTCGTCAACAAACGTCTTGCTAATCCACTCTATGGCTTCTGAACCTTAATGTTTGGAGAGTATTGACATGCAGTTACAATACATGTACAATAGATGTATAAAGGACAATGTATAGATGAAACGAAAGCTTAGTTTTAAACTACCACTATTATTCATTACATTTTGAAGATGATATGAGAATACTTAATCCATCCAAGAAGTAGTAAAACAACCCCAACTGAAATGTATGTTGGGGTTTTTACTACTTTCATTTCTACTACTGTCATGCACAATGACATTAGTAGAAATGAAGATGCAAAAATAAATAGGAAGATTATCAACATTGGAGATGGACATTATTGGCAGTATTGCTGTATTTATATGCTACATTATTGCAACTATACATTATTGACCATGATACACGAGTGGCAAAGAGACTCAAGGGTCCAGTAGGTGCATTACCTCCCAGGTTCCTCAGCGTGAACAGCGCCCTGAAGCGCTGAGACAGGTCCTTACTGGGGTCGACCAGGACGCTGCCAATGGCCCTGATCTGATCGGGACTGGCCATACTGGTGAGGTGGGCAACAAGCAAATACGTGTAGTCAAGACAAGATAGTCGGTAATTGCAGCAGGGTCATCAAAGATAGTAATTATATTGCTGACTTATTTTGACCAATGTAGACCCCCAATTTATTAGAGTAGAAGTTTGTATGACAAATATGGTCTCAAGATAGATAGATGTAATATATGTTTCAGGGGGTTGGGGGTAAATATTAAATATTTTTCTGAATAACTTTAATAGTTAGCCCTAAAACCCATCTAACAGAACACATCCTTCAACTGACAATAGTAATACTATAGTTATTATTGAACCATTCACGCAAGCATGTCCATGACGCTGTGCTTATGAAAGCAAGTAGACGTGGTGGTAAGTATCAGCTTGGCCACACTTTGGATTGGTTACATTTGATACAGTCCTCATAGTGGACCGTCAAATGTCAGGCAAATAGAAATCCATACTATATTATACTCACTTAATAAGACTTCCAAAGTGAGCTGTTTGGGTTAGTTGCTAGCCTGCTCTATTGCTTTTATGCAAGCGGTTCACTGTCGCATGGGCCGAGCTCTGGTGAAGTACTTCCGGATATGTGACTGTACTCACTACCAAATAAAAGTACTCACCAGGCAAGTGAGGGCACAGTAGTACAGATCTAATGCAGACTTTGCTATCTGTATCCAAAAACGTGGTTATGGGAAAGTATCCTGAAGTCAAGTTCAAACCGTGGAACAATTCCTTTGCGAAATGCCCTTTAAAGAGTCTTATGCTCCCGAAAACACGGAGCGTGGCCTTAATTTGAAAGCGCTATGTAACCCGGAAGCTGTTATGAGGGCGTGGCAGCGAAGTAAAGATAAACACACACTCGGTTATGTCCATTTCAGAAGTTGTGTAGGCATGTATGTAGTTGAATACATTCCAAACAATGTCTCGTTTCAAAAGAGGAGGTAGAGTGGACTCCCTGTCCGGGTTTCAGACGGACAAGGCAGAACCAGCCGTTCCCAACGGACTGCTGAACGCTGCGAGAAAGAGCGGCCAGCTCAACTTATCGGGTCGTGGGCTAACTGAAGGTAATGCTGCACCAAGCATATAGTAATGGGTACCTACCTACCTGTTATAGTTATAACGGTAATATGTAATACAAGACGTGATGTTACAAGGTACCTGTTATTTACTATAACAGGTACCTTGTAACATCACGTCTTGTAGACAACCCAACCCAGTGTTTGAGTTATAAAGGATTGTTTGTTTTTAATATGTATACCCAGGAGAGTGGATAGAATATTGTTTTGAATCAATGCTGATTTGAGATCTGATCGATTAAAGGATTCAAGTACAGAGTTGGAGACTAGTTTCACCTTATTATATATTTATACAATTGTGGGTCAAGTTGTCTTCATTGTCGTTGTCGTCGTTTATTGATATTCACATTTTGGATTATGTAATCGGGTAGCATTATTTTTTCATGTATGAGCCAGTAGTTTATGAAATGCTGATCACCTTTTATTTTGGTCTCTTGACGTGACCTGAAACCTCGTGTTGGAGACCTTCATGTCTTGGCGGAACTTGGTTCCTTGCTGACAGGTCAGCGAAGGGTCAAAGTCTGAACTAATTAAGATGATATTTTATTGTTGTTCTCCTTCATTACTGGTGTAGAAGATAGTTCTTCCTTTAGTATAGGCCTGCATCAGACTACAGAATAGCAGGAGTTTTTAGGATTTAGTTGTCTTGCCCAAATCAAATCTTTTCCACAATATTTTATAGGATAATATAATATTCTGTGTAGTTAAGAAACGTCGTGAAACAAAGCCAAGCCCAGCAACCAGCAATGTTGGACATCATTGAGATACTCTATTATAAAGTGGTAGGTAACTAGTTGCATGGCTTAAGAGGAATGTATTTGCTGTTACAGTGTGCTTAATGCTGATTTTTTTCTAAAGCCACACAACCCAAGACCTTACAAATGGAGTCCTGCTGTGTTGTGTGTGTATTTATTATATGTGTATATCCCATTGTAGTAATAATCACACACCCGTCAAAGTGCCAATACACACATCTGGTCGCTAAACTACTAGTTACCAGTAATACTAACCACAGTGACGTCTGTTTCAGTCCCCCAGAATGTGTACCGCCTTAATGTGGACACGCCAGAGGAAGCCAATAAGAATCTGTCATTTGGGGCAGATGACCGCTGGTGGGAACAGACAGACCTCATCAAACTGCTGCTCTCGTCCAATCAGCTCACGACACTGTCAGATGACATCAGACTCCTCCCAGGGCTTACCACACTGGACGTAAGTGAGGATAGAGTTAGTAATTAGTAACTGTATAAAGCCAGTGTAAATAATAATAAACTAATTAATTGCATCAAGCATGACAAAAAGTTATATTTATTCCTGTTTTGCGTACTGTTTTGATGTTCAGCTCCATGACAACAAGCTGACCAGTTTACCCGGTGCTCTGGGAGAACTGGAGCAGTTACAGCAGCTCCGACTCAGGTATACACACACGCACGCGCACACATTTTCTGACCACTAGGGATGATTCAACAGCCAAATGCAGTGTGTGTTTTGTGTGTCAACCAGTAACAACCAGCTGAGCACCTTGCCTGTGGAAATGTGCAGATTGCATAACCTGCACAGCTTGACCCTCCAGAAGAACCTTCTAGAAACGCTGCCCGAAGAGCTGGGACAACTAGACAATCTGACTGAGCTGGTAAGATAACCAATGCTAACTTAAAGAGATTTGGACTACACACTGCTTTGTGTAGTACAGTACTACACAAAGCCGTGTGTAGTACAGTACGACACACTGCTTTGTAGTTTATTTACAGTTGATAAACATCAATACTTCATCACACAGTACCCCACCTACACTGAATTGATTGAAATTGCTACACTCTACATGTAGTTATTTAGTAATTAAAGGGGACTTATTATACCACCAGGTGTGAGTGTGATTAGCCTTACAAGCCGTTTCGAAAATCTGCCTTATATGACATCACTAGTGGGTGTCCACCTAGATCTGTGCTGGATAGATGAGCAATGTTTACTTCAGTCCACTGGGTAGGCTGGTCGATAGATCTATCCAGCACAGATCTAGGTGGACACACCCACTAGTGATGTCATATTAGGCAGATTTTCGAAACGGCTTGTAAGGCTAATCACACTCACACCTGGTGGTATAATAAGTCCCCTTTGAATAAAGATGCTGTTGTCTGACTCATTCTGATTAGGCACTCTTTTGTCACTCTTGTCAAACTATTATTTTATATGTTGGACACTGCACTGTAGTACACTAGTTCCCAACCTTTTACTTAATGTACTAAAGCACTTGAAGACACTTAATTGCCTTCAAGACCTTTCGCGAACCACCTCATAAGCAAACAGGATAAGTAGATAAATATCGATGTAGTGGCTATGCAAAGTGCGCAAGCGCCCCATTTGTACACAAATATTACTGCAAGTCTATGGCCAGTAGGAAACAGTAGAAGAATAAGTCTGCAACGCTGCTTATGCTCCCATTGTGTTAACTTGGCAACTAAATAAATAAATACATCAATGGATAACATTACAATAGAAAACATTGCAGTGGAATGTAAGAAAAGCTATTCTTTAAATAAAAACAAGCCATATATTTTCTGAACTATATTAATAATATATACATTTTAAAGTCTTTAAACTTTTTTCTATCATTGAAAATTTCTCCATGTTAAGAAACAATTTCCCTTACCAACTGCAGTACCTCACATACCACCAGTGGTACCCACACCAAAGGTTGGAAACACTACTTTTTTCTTTACCTGGTTGACTAGGTGTTGCTTTCGCTTGTTTTTAGGTCCTTTCCAGCAACCGCTTAAACTCCCTCCCCTCCGGCCTGGGGCATCTAGCCTGTCTCCAGAAACTAGACCTGTCCCACAACCTGCTCACCTCCTTGCCTGACAGTCTGGCCAAACTAACAAGTGAGAACCCTTTTTTGTGTCTAACCTCATGTGAGACGCGTTCTGTCTCTAGAGGGAACGTACTCAGACCTTGTTGTGCGTTTACAGGTCTGAAGCTGCTTGACTGCAGCAATAACCAGTTGACCTGCGTTCCTGCTAGCCTATCGGAAATGACCAGTCTGGAGCAGCTTTACCTCAGGCACAACAAGCTCCGTCTCCTGCCGCAACTCCCTGCCACCAATCTGAAGGTGACCGTGGTTATAAAATCTAGTCGTGGACTCTGTAGACATTGGCCTTCAAAAGGAATCCATTTTTGTGTTCAGACATCCCAAGGCTTAGATTAACTGGCCCATTCACGTTATTGTTATTTATATTGGGTATAATAGTGGTTCATCTTTTTCATTTATTTAGTATTTTCTTGTGGATAGTTGGATGCGGGCATGGAATTGCACTTTATTTCATTTTTTCTCCCGATCAATATCATTATGCCGCCAACATGAAATTCAGGCCGTAGCACGGTCAATGCAATCATATCATTTTTACGTCTGTCTGCCTGTCTGCCTGTCTGTCTGCCTGTCTGTCTGTAGGAGCTGTACCTGGGCAACAACCAGATCGAGCGGCTGGAGGCGGAGCAGCTGGCCAGCCTGGCGGCCATCTCCCTCCTGGAGCTCCGGGACAACAAGATCCAGAGCATCCCGGAGGAGGTCACCCTGCTGGCCACCCTCACACGCCTGGACCTCACCAACAACGACGTCGCCACGTAGGTCCCGCCTGCCTGACGCCCCGGCATGGCGCCTAGCGTATGGAAGCAGTGTGGTGACCCACGGAGGGGTTTGACAGTCTGAGGCTACTGCACAGGACTCTCGACGGGCAGCTCTAGAGGCCCCCCTAGTGGACGGACCGGATTGCAAACAAGGACTGTTGTGGGTTCTTTTCAAGGATGAGCCTTCAGTTGATTTTACCGTTTATTCAAGTGAGATAGAAAGAACAGTCTGGCAAGCGGCTACAGTAGGTCAAAGTATGTGCACAGGGAGATTCGGGGGCAACGCTGGGTTGTTATCAGCCTGTGGCCATGATGCGTGGTGCGCAGTTTCATAATCTATTTGGCCCGTTGCCTAAGGTTACGCCAACTCTCTGGGTGCAACTAGAGATGTGTGGGGGATATCTTCACGTGGGTTTGGCTAATATGGTAGCAGGTATAATGTGTGTGTGTGTGTGTGTGTGTGTGTGTGTGTGTGTGTGTGTGTGTGTGTGTGTGTGTGTGTGTGTGTGTGTGTGTGTGTGTGTGTGTGTGTGTGTGTGTGTGTGTGTGTGTGTGTGTGTCCCTCCATTAGTCTTCCAGCCTCTCTCAGCCTGCTTCCCAATCTGAAGGTCTTAATGTTGGAAGGCAACCCGCTGAGAGGAATCCGAAGAGACCTGCTATCTGTAGGTCACACGCACAGCTACATACACAGCTACACACACACACACAGACATCAAACATCTCTTGCAATCAGAAAATCCTCCATCAAGCCCACTTTGATCATATTTATAACAGATCCCTCCCTTGTGTCTTAAGGGCTTGTGGCATTT
This sequence comes from Gadus chalcogrammus, assembly GCF_026213295.1. Lineage (NCBI taxonomy): Eukaryota > Metazoa > Chordata > Actinopteri > Gadiformes > Gadidae > Gadus > Gadus chalcogrammus. The sequence goes on from NC_079423.1 coordinate 26,108,781, forward strand.
GTACCGACTGCTAGTTAACTAACAACTGTCTCAGTCGGCTCCAATCCCATTTTAATACCATGTCATTGCGAAATAATTTAGTGGTGATTAAATACACTGCTACCATAATTATCATTGATACTAATGATTGGGATTTAAAAATGGTAGACGCAACAATGGTCAGAATTGAGTTATTTCTGCCGTGGAGGTCTGTATTAGTGATCAGTCAAAACGCCATAATGATATTTATTCTGCTTCCTTCTGCCAGAAAGGAACCACTGAGCTGCTGAAATATTTACGGGGGAGAATTAAAGGTGATATAATGTGGTGTGACTGAATCATTTTTATTTTCTACTTCTGTCTATATTCAGCCCACTTGAATTACTGCTATGACTTAGGAGAACACGGCATAAATGCATATATTCTAGCTGCTTGATTAGGGGTCCAAACACATTTTGGAAGTACGCCAGTGGTTTATGGGACTGCTTTAGGACGGTGCACATCTGGATTTATAGGGGAGACCCGGCAATTGAATTGCAAATAGTTTTTTTTTTTTTTAAAAGAATGAGTAGACCTTACTTGTTGCTTGCTCTTCTAATTATTTGTAATGCTAGCCACAAGCTAGTAAATGGCTAGCCAGCCAAGTTCTGTACTAATGAATCATCCTTAATAACCCCCTGGCAACACACATTGATTAATATCATACTCTGTGTATGAGTGTTTGAAGAGTCTTGTGGCTGTTGTCATTCTTAGAGGAGCCAGGTAAAGTCCACGAGACTCCCACTGCCATGACTCTACCCAGCCAGGCCAGGGTAAACATCCACAACCTCCAGACACTCAAGATCCTGGACTACAGGTACAAAGAGCAACAGAAGGGTTAGGGAGGGTTAATCCCACCTGTCTGAGAATCAGACCCCCAGACATTGTTGTGCGTGTGTATTGGCGGTGTCCGTATATTCTAATTTGTGTTTCATTTGTGTATGAACTTGAAAGCTGCGTTCTTGGTGAGAAATGTGTTGATCATTCCAATAAAACAGGAACCTAAGGTTAAGTGTGTGTGTGTGTGTGTGTGTGTGTGTGTGTGTGTGTGTGTGTGTGTGTGTGTGTGTGTGTGTGTGTGTGTGTGTGTGTGTGTGTGCGCTCTAGTGAAAAGCAATCAGAAAACATTCCAGATGAAGTGTTTGACGCTGCAGCCGGACAGATCGTGACCACCATGAACTTCAGCAAGAACCAGCTGACCACACTGCCCCCTAGGTACACACACACACACACACTCTAACAGTGTGCTGCATGCATGCATAAAACACCAGGACCATCCCTCTGGCTGGAGAGGTCCTGACATGGTGCTCATGTTAATTCCTCTCCTATCCCCGTCATCCCCCAGGCTAGCAGAGTTCCAGGGGTCGTTGACGGAGCTCAACCTGGGCTTCAACAAACTGTCCTGCCTCTCTCCAGCGGTCTCCTCCCTGGTTCAGCTCACACACCTGGACCTCAGGTAGAGATGATGCATCGTGGGACTTCTACTGTCCGAACCTCAGCGTCGTCCACCACCAGATCCTAAGCAGTGTTAGAATGACAGCCAGTTGAGTTGCAGGCTCATTCCCTTGAGGGCGCACTTGGACGCGAGCTTGAGTGCAGCAGACCTTCAGGTGGTCAGGTCGTCTTTCGTTACAGGATCTTCTTGGCTCTTGCTACGAAGTGCTTGCGGCTTCAGTCTTTTGTTGACCTGTCACCATCAAGTATGGGACAGGCCTTATGGGAAGTTGTGACTTGAGTTGGGAAATATTCAATCATTCACCAATTTCCTTAGGAACATCCTGTGGCTCAGTTTTAGTGGTGGGGTCACATGCGCTATGAGGAATTTACAATGACACTGATGGTTCATGGTTGTCGATATCTTGCATTTCATTTCACCAAGAGCTGAGGATTGAAAGTTAAAGCTGCTATCCTCAAGTATGGCCCCCCATTTGTCGTGTTTTGATTGAGTCTCATGCATTCGGATCTATGCTTGCTTTAAATACACAAGATTCGTTTGATAATGGTAACTTTTCACTTCTTAGCCATATTGAAACTTCAAAATAGGTCTGCAGGTGGCATCATCTCATCCCCAATGGCTCCGCTCTTACCACGGTTTAGATTGTATCCGTTTGATTTGTATCTTGCCAGGAACAACCAGCTGAGCGACCTGCCCTCTGACCTTGGGTCCTTGAAGAAGCTGCGCTCTGTGATTCTGAATTATAACAAGTGAGTGGCAGACGCGCTCGCATCACCGTGCAAAGCCACTGCTACTAAGGTTAAAGCTGCAGTTCCAGACCTGCCGTGTCATTTCATGGCATCTAGTCCAACACATACAGGCCCTCAAGCTAGCATAATCGTCTTAGGGGAGGGAAAAGGTGAGGAGCTAGACTGTAAAGAGTAAGTTATATAATATAATATACATTCAAATGTGTTCAGTTGTACAAGTGTTTACAAAAGTGTTTATACAATGCAGTTACAAGTTATTACCTTTTTTATATTACTTAATGAATATTCACCTAAAGCATTTATTGTGCAGTTTGATTCCAACCTCACACGATTCTTGAAAGACAGACCGTACCGGATATACAGTGATGTCCTGGCTGGGGCTGACGGCCAGCGCACTCATCAGCAGCCAGTTGGGTTAGCTGGTCATGCAACACCCGGAGAGTTACAATACATTTCTCTCCTGCCATCCCTTCCTTTTCCGGTAAAAGGTTCAAATGCTTTCCTGATGTCCTGTACGAGATTGTTTCCTTGGAGACTGTGTTGCTAGGCAACAACCAAGTGGGTGGTCTGGAAGCAGAGCGTCTAAAGGCGCTGGTGGCTCTGTATACTCTGGACCTGTCCAACAACGACTTGCTCAACGTAGCACCTGAACTGGGGCTCTGCACGTCGCTCAGGTAGGCCAGGACGTGCACACACTCAGATTGGTCAAATGGATGTATTAATACGTGAAATACACACACACCCCAATTTGCTAGTACAGTTCAGGAAAATCTACTTCTGAATCCGCTTTAACTTTGGTCCTCATTTCTATTTGAATGTGTTTTAGATTAAATGTAAACGTAGATCACAAAGGTAGTCTCTCTCTCTCTCTCTCTCTCTCTCACTAGGTGTCTCAGTTTGGACGGCAACCCCTTCAGGACACCAAGGGCAGCCATCGTTGCCAAGGGAACGGATGCAGTGATGGAGTATCTCCGCAGTCGCATCCCCACATAAATCCTTTTCCTTTCAGGCTACACCCTGCCCTCTGCCCCCACCCCCAAGATCTGGGCTTAGCAGCGACCTCTCTGCCCATTGGCCCGAGGTGAAATCCCCTACAGAAGCATGGGGCTGTTGGTCATGATAAACGTACAATCCATAAATTCTTTAAGCACATCTTTACTACATCCAATGAGAAGCACTTATACATTCAATAAAGCATTTACATTGTGGCTTCACAATCATGATTGCTTGGTGTGTGTGTATTGCAGGCATGATAAACAAGATGCCATTTCACGGTCCGTAGTCTTGTCTTCACTGCCTACTACATAAGTGCTGCAGTTCATTACGCTATTGGTTAATTGACCACTCAAGCACAACCAGGAAGTGTGTAGTCTACTCATGAGTCAGGAGATGAGCTCTTTGTAGAAGCTCAGCAGTGTGCCTTTTATTAGGTTGTGACTCATGTCAATATGGTGGGGTGTGTGTGTGTGGGGGTTGCAATTTATCCCCAAACTGCTGTATTTCCAACAAAGATTAAGGAGCAAAACTTATTTTGTTAAGAACATTTGAATCATTTATTTAAAACATCCATTTTTACTTCCAGAGTCGTCTCTCTTGAAAAGAATGTGGATGATGAAGGTGGACATTAGAAACCCAACATTTTGACAAAGGCGAGCGAGCAGATGGGCGCGAAGCAGAGCAGCAGTGAGCAACATGGTAGCTTCAGATCCCCAACCCTTGCAACATCGTCTTTAGAACATGAATCCTCTTAAAAGTCATAACAGACTCGGAACCATTGACATCCAAACAAAAAAATCATAGTGAATTTACTTTAAAGCTTAATGTAGCAATACTGTCTTTTTAAATCTATTTTGAGTGTATAAAATGGTATGCCTTTTATGCGTGAAGAAACAGAACTTTTTTCTGCATGCTGACTGGTTCATTTGCTGGATCGGCTCAATACACAACATTGCTACACGTTCTATTCTATCTAAAACCTTCTCTTGCATGGACACACTCACTCACATATGCACACACACACATCCCCAACCCACAACTTAAGTCACACTCCAATCATTATGTATGTTTCACAACACGTCTTCTGTTTTACAGATCACTTCCTTGAGAAGTGAGTGGTCACAGGGGCACAAATAAACAGTTCATCCCTTGTCAAGTCATAATGTCCCCCCCCCCTTCCATTGGCAGTATACCATAGCTATGTAAAAAGACCCTTACACACAGGGGGCGGAGCCTATTGTAGTTGTGAACGATTAAAGTGGTGGTTAGAGAGGGGAGGGGTAAAGTGATAAACGTCACATTTAAGTTTAGTAACAAAAGTGTCAGCGCAGAGCTTCAAACCTTCCTCCCCTTCCCGCAGACCTGTTACGGTATAAATGACAGCCGAGGGGCTGAGGTTTAGAGGTATGGGTTAAACGAGACAAAACAGAAAGAAACACCATCTGGTAGCTTTGCAGCTGGTTGGCAGCAGCCCTGCATGGTCTTCACGCTCTTACTTTGAAAGGGCAGAATGAAGGATAAAAATGGCTGCAAACTCACCTTCAGACGTAGGAAACTCAGTGGTCCCACTGACGCGTTTCACGCTTCACAATAGTTTGTAGGCCTATTTACTAGTTATTTTTTTACACAGTCTGTACATCAGTTTAATGTACATGATATATATATATTTATATATGTATATTTGTGTGGTGGTGAGGGGGATAGGAGTTCTGTGTGTGAGGGAAAGATGTCTCTATAGATGACTCTACAGTCAAATACTCGTTTTTCTTTTTCAGTTGAACTTCCGTGTTTGTGTGCGTGTGTTTTCTGTGACTGAACGCAGAAACGTATTCAAAACAAATGACAAAGTTCATCCCTTTTGCGTTAAGTAGATTGACAACAGTGCATCTGTACAGGCCGCAACATTCACACATACCCACATGTACATTAAAAGGGCCACGCCTCAACATGTGTATAAACATGTCATTTTTAAGAAAAAAAAAAGTATATCCACACAAACACCTTTTTACTAGAAAGTGACAAATGGAGAGGAGCAATAATACATCTTTCAAAAAAGGCAATAAAATACAAATAAAATAAATAAAAATAAATTACTTTCGTAGAGCTCAGGTTAAACACCAAAGGAACACCCTCGATAAACCCTTCAACTCTAGACCATCGAAGACGGGCTGCTGTGAGGCAGATGTGTCGTGTAAACAATAGGATGGACATACGGCTTCTTTAAAACAGCTGGACGGACAAACCACACAGGACGGACACATTCGTAAATCAGTCTTTGAGAAGGAATGGGGGGGGGGGGGGTTTAGAGGTTGTTGAGGGCATCAATGGTCCGGTACACTGAAGGCTGGGGGGGAGGTCAACGTCAATCACTCAATACCTATAATAGCCATTCCTTCATCCATGTAAATACCATTGTGTGTGTGGACATCGTTTACTCCTCTCCTTATTCGCGGTTCTGCAGTACTTCGACCCTCCTCAATCGTTGTATTGACTGTGTGCGTCAGTGTGTGTGCCAGTGAGAGGCAATCAGAAAACATTCCAGATGAAGTGTGTGACGCTGCAGCCGGACAGATCGTGACCACCATGAACTTCAGCAAGAACCAGCTGTGGTGTGTGTGTGTGTGTGTGTGTGTGTGTGTGTGTGTGTGTGTGTGTGTGTGTGTGTGTGTGTGTGTGTGTGTGTGTGTGTGTGTGTGTGTGTGTGTGTGTGTGTGTGTGTGTGTGAGTCGGCCAGGACATTGCCTCGGCACCTTCATACTTGGGTGCCCTCGGGATACAGAGCCACGGGCCCCCCCCGCCCCTGAGCCCACCATACATCACCCACCCTTCTCCTCCTGGCTCTGGTCTCAGCCCAGTTCAGTTCACACTGGTTTGAAGTTCTTTTTTTGTGTTCTTCCTGGGTGGGTTAAAAAAATGTGGTCAAAAGCACACCGGTGTTTTGTTGAAGAAGGCAGTGTGTTTGGTGGTCCAGACGGCTGTGTGTGTGTGTGTGTGTGTGTCTCTGTGAATGTGTTAATGCGACCAGGGGGCATGCATGCACTCGCGGATGTGTGTGTGTGTGTGTGTGTGTGCAATCAAAAGGTGGTTAGTGGAGGTTATTGAGCTTTCAAAAAAAATACAAACAAATCGGCAAAAGGCAAATGTTTCTTTTTACCCCCAGGTCATAACATTTGATGTTGTGAGCGCGTTGCTTATGTTTTTATATTTTTATGTTTTCATTTTTTCTAATCGTGACATCCCTGCCAATACGTGTGTGTGTGTGTGCCGGTCTGTGTATCCTATGACTTAATGGTGCACGCATAACGCATGGTGCACCACAATGTCCCTGTACTAGGGGGGTGGGGGGGGTGTTAGCGTTAGCGTTAGCGCGGGGCCGTCATCAGGTAGCACAGGTTGAGTGTTTGTCGTGTACACTGTCGGTCACAGGGGGGGGCTGTGAGGGTGGGGGGGCTATAGGATCCCGTCCATGAAGCTGGTGTCCAGCCGCTGGATGAGGGGGGGGCTATAGGAGGGGTGGGGGGGCTATAGGATCCCGTCCATGAAGCTGGTGTCCAGCCGCTGGATGAGCACGCGCAGGAAGGACATCTCCTTGCGCGTGTTCTCGAAGATGATGCGCGGGTCGTCTGACTGGCACCGCAGGCAGTTGGGCGCCATCACCATGGCCAGGTTGTTGACGTCCATCTTGGTGTAGGACACGTTGGCCGCCTGGGCGAACACCTGGCGTGGCGACACACACACACACACACACACGGACACATTATGCGTTATGACGGCCTGCTTTATTTGTGTTGCCGTCACTTTGTGTTTGTTTCTTTGGGTTCTTTTGGTACATTGATTGATATGGTGAGTTGGTTCATTGGTCAGATGTGTGGCTGTGGTCCCTGCTTATTGGTGGGCCAGGTGGCCAGTTTGAAGGGCAGCAGTGACACACACACACACACACACACACACACACACACACACACACACACACACACACACACACACACACACACACACACACACACACACACACACACACACACACACACACACACACACACACACACACACACCTCCATTTCAGCGGTGCTGTGCGTCTTTAGTTTATTTGTCTTTGTTGACAGCTAAAGAATTAAGAATTAAAAATATATATTATATTTTCTGTCTAATTTCCTTTTAATGGGCATATGTTCGTTCTTCCAAGCTGAGGTGTAAGTGGCCACTATTAGAGGGCACTTTAAGGAATCCATGGAGATTGACTTGGTTCCAGTTTGAATCTTTTCGGTTTTCATGGTGCAGAAATTACAATTTATTTATAGTCACCCTGCCGCACTCAAAATAAAATAACGGGGCCAGAACCCAAAACAGGACTCTTGCCAAACATGCCCTTTCTTGTTTCCATTTTGTTCAAATTTGTAACTTCACCGAATGAAACGGTACTAAACATTCTAACCTGAAATGGTTCCTGCTCTCGCTGGATTTTAAGTGTTTGGTTACTGCTTTATTTTGAATAATGTGTTCACTATACTTTATTTGGTTATTTTGTTGTCATGGAAATATTAATCATAACTACAATATACAATTATAGACATGACATTAATTTTTGTTTATATAATTACTGGTCAATCTAAAAGGAACTGTTTACATTCTCCTTGGAACTAGTACCTCCTTCCTCTCTTTAACTGAGAGATGTTAAGATAGTTGCATTCCCACTGTGGCCACGAGGTCTGATGCTCAGGCCTTGCCAATTGGCGTCCTTTAACTGTGTTGCAGCCTTGCTTGCAGTCTTGCAGACATTTCCACTTCCCCAACAGTGTATCGCAGTTTAACTAACTGCCTCTCCTGCCGATCCTAAACTCTCCACGATGGTCACTCCTACTCACCTTTGTGACCTCTGTATTCACTACCCACAATGCAATTCCCTATATGAATCTTGTTCATCCATTGTCTCACTGAATCTATCCGTGGTAACTTTGCTCCTTTCCCACGATCATGCTCTAAAATTAAATCAATGCACCAGCCCGGGGGGGGGGGGGGGGGGGGGGGGGGTGTGTGTGTGTGTGTGTGTGTGTGTGTGTGTGTGTGTGTGTGTGTGTGTGTGTGTGTGTGTGTGTGTGTGTGTGTGTGTGTGTGTGTGTGTGTGTGTGTGTGTGTGTGTGTGTGTGTGTGTGTGTGTGTGTGTGTGTGTGTGTGTGTGTGTGTGTGTGTGTGTGTGTGTGTGTGCACCTGCGCGTGCGTTACCTGTAGGAAGCGGATGAGGTAGCAGAGCACCAGCTTGTTGATGTGCGGCAGGCCCAGCACCACGTTCACCGCCGCCTCGGGGTTGTCGTAGTGCGTAATGCAGTCCTCGTAGAACTCATGAGGGATCAGAGGCTCCTCCAGCTCCCGGTACCACAGCTTCAGCAGAGACGCTAAACACACACACACACACACACACACACACACACACAGACAGAGACAGAGAGAGAGAAACAGAGACAGAACGAGAGAGAGAGAGAGAGAGAGAGAGAGAGAGACAGAGAGAGAGAGAGAGAGAAACAGAGAGAGAGAGAGAGACAGAGACAGAGACAGAGACAGACACACAGAGGGAGAGTGAATAACAGATGGTATCAAATAAGAGATACTTCCGTTTAATCTGATTGATAATCACTTTTCCACAGCATGTTTTTCTCTAACCCTAACCCTAACCCTTTTTAAAATCGTCTTAGCTATTTCACGTTATTGCTTTGGCAATTTGTTCAAGTAGCTAAAATTCCAATAAAGCATTTTCATTTCAAATTCAGCGAGATGGAGACTGAGCGTGGTGAGAGCAGATACTCAACATAGTGGTGAATCATGGGGGTACTCAATAAGGAAAGAACACACTAACAACCACCACAATGACCAAGGAACACCCTAGTAAATCCCACAACATGTGGTCCGGGCCTCTGATCTCCAGAGAGCGCCGTACCGGGGATGTGGGGGTCCTCCAAGCCCGTGGGGATCTTCCACTGGTCCACCTGCAGCTTCAGGGCGTTCACCTCGTCGATGTCCCCTGGCACCCTGGGGACGGGACACAGAGGACGGGTTAGGCTGAGGGGAGGCCTGCTACTACAATGGGCCCGACACAGAGGAGCCTTACCGCAGACCTGTGTGCCCCAGACCACGGGAACACACATGATCTGATAGAGGAGGAACATGGTTACACGGAACATGGAGCGCATTGCATTCTTCCTCTGCAAATGGACATTTAAAGCATTAAAATGGGAGGCCTGCAGAACTACTATGCTAATAATCCCAGATACAAAATAATTGTTGAGCAGATGTATGATAGGACTATAGAAAACCCTAACCCTAAGCCATATGACACACATTTTCAATAACAAATAATTGAAGAAATAAAAGTCGAATTATTTAGGAATCTCTCAAATTGGACACATTTATGCCTCGACTATTTGGCACCAATTCATCAATTAATCAAGGATTCTGTCCGGTTTGGGGCCCCCACACTTAAAACAGCCCCTGAAAGGAGCCTGGGGTGCCCCCGGCAAGCTGCGTACCTGAAGATGCCCTCCGTCTGGTCCCCGTTGAGCCCCAGCACCTCCTCGGAGAGCCGCGTCTGCACCCAGGGCAGCTGGCGCTCGGGGTAGCGCTCCGTCTGCAGCACCATCACCTCCTCCAGCGACGAGCCGAACATGGAGGGGCTGAAGATGGCGTTCTGCGCGTGCTTGATCTCCTCCAGGCACGGCTTCTGCACGCCCTGTGGGTCGTCGGGGGAAATAGGAAGGTAGGTGGTGTGAGTAGCGGCTCAGCTCTGGGGAGGGGACGATCGCGGTTTCAGGGCGGGCAATCGGGGCATCATTTTCTATGATTGGTCTGGGGATTTCATCTGACCTGTCAATCAGAGGTGTGGGAAACGCAACACTTCTCAACGGCGGAGAAACGTAGGCAGAGGGGGGGGGGGGGGGAGTCATTATTTTGGTTGTTTATTTTCAAAATCATGCTCACTCTCAAACTCTAATTCTCCACAATCTCCATTTCTTCACCTGAAAAGTTATTTTGGGCCAATGACAAGTTGATGGAGCCTCTTGGCCCAGAATGCAACAGGGTGCTTCCTCCCCTGACAATAATTCAATGCGCAAAGCCACAGTTTCCCTGGTCACATGACAACCACACATTGACTATCGACCCGTCGGTGAGGCGAGGCAGGTAACCCACTAACTAAGTAGTACAGGAGATTGGCAGGTCAAATCCACGAGGAGCTACGGTACATTCAAGAAGGGAACGGGGGGGGGGGGGAGAGAAAAGAGCCCACTTCTCCATTCCCCCCATGGCCAGAAGGGGAGCTATATTTAGAGAAGGAGGTCGATGAGATAAGACGAGCCATGTGACCTCCTCCTCCCCAAGTCTGTCTTGGAGAGACCCCACCGACAGCACATTCATCTGCTGTGAAAGGTTAGCAGGTTAATAGCAGTCAAACACCCGGAGACCTTCAGGGACTTGGTAGTGTGTTACTGTGTGTATGTAAAACCACTGTGTGACAACCTGCCTCTATTAATACCCTGTGGGGACTGCTGGCACAGGCCTGGTAGACACTGTGCCAAAGCACCCCAGCACTGTTATCACTGCAGCTACATCCGTGATGCATCCATTAGCTATGCCACGCTTAGGCACACATGCACACACCCACACACACGCTATTTTTGGATTGCATTCCCCTTGTATGATGTTGTCATGTTTGACAAGCGTCCTATTCCCCCTGGTGGGGCATTTGTATACTACACATACAACCTTGACAAATATTGTTGCATTGTGCATCACACATTGTGTAATTAAACTAATAAATGACACTTGACAGAAACCTGCTTGATTGCCCTGAAGGGCAGTGCTTTGCTGCAGGTCTTCCCATCACGTGGAATAGTAAGAGAGCACCAGAGAGAGAGGGGTGTCTCCTGGGTTTGGTTCAGGGTCAGCTGCCCTCACATGAGCTGGGTCTTTAATCTACAAATGATAAACCTTGGATGCACATTTAATCCAAAATGTTGAAGCCAGTGCCACAATCTTAAGCGTGTCTCTCTGAAGGCTTTGCGTTGGCGTTCGCCCAACAAACGCATCCCAGATGTGCCGATCGCCCTTAAGCCGCGGTGGATAGAACGAGCCTTTACACCTCGGAGTCAGATGAAACGACTCATTACCATGCAGCAGCGAGACGGGTGCCCCCATGTGAGAGGGCATGTATCCACTAACAAGCCTTGTCACAACACATCACAGCGGGACAAAGACAACTTGATTAGGCTGCCCTCCGCACTTCATCAACCACACATGACCGGAATTGGCCCCGTTCTCGTGGTCTTCTGGCCAACAAGTCTCGGCGCTAGTCTCAGATCACTCATGAGACTTTACTTTATTAACTTCAATTGGGAAGACAGAGAAGCTAAATTCTATGCAAATGGAGCATTTCACTTTGTTTTGCTTCATATTTTCTCTCAACCGATTATGCTAATTGAGGCTGGGCTCTGTGAGTGCATGATTGGCTAACAGATTTCACCAACTCGGCCAGTAAACTATTCCCTGTGGGAATACAAGCTGCAACATCCTGTCCTGACTCCACCGTTCTGAGACAATGCGTCGGTAAAAGGAACCTCCTTCTGAATGCGTCATCCACTTGCTTGAATGAGTATCACCTCAAGAGAATATCTGAGTCAAGAAACAGGAAAACGAGGTGTTACTCTGCCCCTTTCAGATCTTGGTTTTGGGAACAGGCTCTGTGCCCTCTTCCCCTAGAAGTTCTGGTAATGTACTAAGACTACTGAGGAGGATGCTGGTAATTTTGGAGCACAGAGTCATAGATCGTACATACCTTCTTGGCCCCGGTTAGAGCAGCCTTGGTGAGTTTACGGTAGCAGTATTTGGCGTAACTGCTGATGGCCACTCCTGCAGCAAAAAAGGAAAAACACATTTTAAAAGCCAACTCCTTGCTCTTTCATTGATGAAGAAAGTCAGGATGATTAGAGGGGGAGGTTGTACAGTAAAACCCTCCAGTAAATTAAGCCAGGAACGCTGGAGTCTGTAGTTCAAATATTTTAGGATTTACCCGCCCGTGTTTTTCCTCATAAATCCACATTAAATCATTGATTGGATTGATTAAATACGTAAACGTTTTTTTTTCTATTGCTGCCCGTGTTCTCAATGTGCTGGAAAATAAACCTATTCTGTAAGCTGTGTGACCCACACTTTTCTGTGCTGTGTAAATAAGGAGGTGACCCTTCTTTATTTTCGTTTCTTTCCTGATGGTCATGCGGCTGCAGTGACCCATGCATAATAGGATGAGAGAAACAGGGGCTGAGGAGAGAGACAGAGACTCAAAGCCTATTGGCAGAGAGAACCAACTGTTGTTTTCCTTTGAGTGCGTGTCCTTTTGTTTGAAAGCCCTACAAACACCAGTACTCTGTCAGAGGAGCCAGTCAGTCAAGTTTGTGGAGCGTGGGCACGAAAATGATACTAGTCCATACATAGTATTTTTCCACTGCTCTCATACTCTCAGATATGCATTAACTTCATGGGCGTGTGCGTGTGGTGAAAGGCTTCTCACTCAACGTCCTCCACAGTAGGGAGGGTTAAACTAAAGTCTCGTCTCTCTATCTAGGCAAGGCAATGCAATTTTATTCATACAGCACTTTTCATACACGAGGCAGACTCGAAATCATTCAATAAAAGGTAATAATAAAATAAAATAGATACGTAAAATAAATAAAGGCAAAGTAAAAAAAAAATGCATTGTAGATAGTGCAATGTATTTAGAGAGCAAAAGCAATCATAAAAGTCTTCAGTCTTGTTTCAGAATCCGCCCATCGGTCCACACACACCCACCCTTGGTGTCGTTAAGGGGGTCCGTGTGGCGGGCGATGTAGCCCTCCAGGTAGGCGTGGAAGCGGGGCGTGGGGGGGAAGAAGGCCAGGCAGATGGCCATGAGCTCCCAGCCCCGCTCCAGGCTGTCGTAGCGGAAGTTCTCCGTGGTCTGGCGACACAGCTGGATGTAGAGCTCGTCGCGCAGGCCCTGGCTGCTCCAGCCGCGCACCACCACCTGGCCAGGGACCCAGAGGTAGGGGTTACTCATCCGGGGAGCTCTCGGCGAGGCCCTCGTCGATGCACCACATTCATTATGCAGCCGCGTGCATCACGGCAAGCGGTGGACGGGCTGTTACTGCAGCAGCACGGCGCAAGGATGTTTTAGGAGGACGGGTTTCTGACCAATAGTTAAAGGTGACATATTATACCACCAGGTGTGAGGGTGATTAGCCGTTACAAGCCGTTTTGAAAAATCTGCCTCTTCTGACATCACAGGTGGGCGTGTCCGCCTAGATGTGTGCTGGATAGATCAGTCTACCAGCCTACTGAGTGGACTGTAGCAAAAGGTGCTCGTCTATCCGTCATACATCTCTGTGGACAGTGGACACGCCCACTTGTGATGTCAGAAGAGGCCGATTCTCAGAATGGCTTGTAACGGCTAATCACACTCACACCTGGTGGTGTGATATGTTACCTTTAAAAATAAATCGTTTATTTATACTTTAGCCTTAAAACCGTTGAACCTTGCTGGGAAATTATGCTTCCACAAGAAAACATGTGCTCCGCTATAAACAACGGGATTTCATTTTTTAGTAAGGAAGCTTAAATGTGCGCTCTGGGCATCACCGAATTGTGCACACGATGCTGGATGACCGGCCTGTCAGCTTTACACATGACGTCGGCAGTACTGCCTTCAGACTACACTCATCAGAAACACATCCAGAAGGCCCCGTCGACCACCGACCTCCAGTGCCACGACGAGGGGCTCGGTCTTGGAGCGCCGGTCCCCCATGAAGGTCTGGATGAGCTTGAAGATGTCCACCGCCTCCCGCTTCACGTTGCGGTCCGACGTGACGATCATGGGCTTCTTGATGGGCTCGCTGCTCCACGCCAGCATGTTGGCGATGGACACCTTCCTCCGGAACAGACCCTGAGAGGGAGGGAGGGGGGGAGGGGCCGAGAGGGAGGGAAGGAGAGGGAGGGGCAGAGAGGGAGGGGCAGAGAGGGACATAACAGAGGTTAAGACAGCCTGATGTGTTGGCCTTATTCACCAAGCAGCCATCACGGTTTTAAAGGCTAGCATGTAGAACCAGGTTGAGCACTCGGGTAAGAAGCCCATAGGGCAGAGGCATGTGCAGGCAGCGGCGAGGGAAGTGAGAGGGGAAAGACGTGGTCGTAGAGCATCGTGCTCGACAGGTAAAAACGATGATGCATTAAAAAGTGACGACATTCATTTTTATGATATATTTTTTTTAAGAATGAAAAATGTTCAATGATGTATGCAAGAAAACCATATGAAACCAATGTATGCAAGCATGAGAGGAAACATAAAGAGGATGTACACTATATACAGGCATGCACATAAGAAGGTGAGTGAGTGAGTGAGTGAGTGAGTGAGTGAGTGAGTGAGTGAGTGAGTGAGTGAGTGAGTGAGTGAGTGAGTGAGTGAGTGAGTGAGTGAGTGAGTGAGTGAGTGAGTGAGTGAGTGAGTGAGTGAGTGAGTGAGTGAGTGAGTGAGTGAGTGAGTGAGTGAGTGAGTGAGTGAGTGAGTGAGTGAGTGAGTGAGTGAGTGAGTGAGTGAGTTCTCTGGAGCACCTGTGTGTGTTTGTTAAAGTGCTTGGAGGCCCAGTTCTCGATGTCCGTCTCGGAGGACGGCTTCCTCAGGGTGAACTCTGGGAAGACGCCACAGCTGGCACTGGGCATCATGTTGCGGGCGTTTCTGCTGGCCTCAAATTGGGCACACGCCCCCAGGTCCTCAGACTGGGGGGAGAGACAGAGAGGTACACAGAGAGGCAGAGAGAGAGAGACAGAGAGGTACACAGAGAGGCAGAGAGAGAGAGACAGAGAGGTACACAGAGAGGCAGAGAGAGAGACGGAGAGGTACACAGAGAGGCAGAGAGAGAGAGAGAGACAGAGAGGGAGAGAGAGAGAGGTACACAGAGAGGCAGAGAGAGAGAGAGAGACAGAGAGGGAGAGAGAGAGAGAGGTACACAGAGAGGTACACAGAGACAGAGACAGAGAGGATGCGAGAGGCAGAGAGAGAGAGAGAGGCAGAGAGAGAGAGAGAGAGAGGTACACAGAGAGGTACACAGAGACAGAGGATGCGAGAGGCAGAGACAGAGAGGCAGAGAGGCACAGAGGCACAGAGACACAGAGACACAGAGACACAGAGACAGAGAGAGAGAGAGACACACACAGAGAGAGAGTGGGGGAGAGACAGAGAGGGGGAGAGGTACACAGAGGCAGAGAGAGAGGCAGAGAGAGAGTGGGGGAGAGGGAAAACAGATTATAAAACCAATCATTGCAGATCTATTGTTGTTCAGCATTTAAAAGTCAAATCTTGGTGTGCAGAAGCATAGCAAGAAATATATCAATTCATGTATCAAAACAAACATTTACAAAAGGGCTTAATGGTGGAAAGGAAAATGGACGTCCGTTTAAGTTTTCCAAAGTATTTGTGAAAGTTATTCCTGAACTACAGCTAAAGTACTAATTAATCAACTGCTGTTGTTGCTCCCTGAAATCAATGGAGTCTTATCGCAGCCAATGTCCTGCTACGTCAGCATTTATGTGGAGCAGTCTACGGCAATTACCCAGAAACCACCAGCACAGCAGGCCTGTGGGTGGTCGTGTGTGTGTGTGTGTGTGTGCATGTACGTGTGTGTGTGTGTGTGCGTGTGTGCATGTACGTGTGTGTGTGCATGTACGTGCGTGTGTGTGCGTGTGTGCGTGTGTGCGCGCGCGTGTGTGTGTGTGTGTCTTTGCATGTACGTGCGTGTGTGTTGGTGTGCACATGAATAACCATCATTAATTTGTCGATCCAAAAAATGTCTTAAAAGTAAGGAAACACAACCGCCTCAATGCACTTCTGCATTGTCAACATTTGCTAGAAATATACTGTTGGGGTCACTTTCAAATCACATTGCTGTGTTATGTCTTGAATACTGAATAATAATAAATAAATAAATAAGACAAAGAACTGAGATACTACAGTGTTAAGGCCCCTTATCTGATTGACAGTGGCTTTCACCGTTATATAAGCCAGTCAGTGTTCATCAAATATGGATGACATTCAAACAACGGGGTGTCGCTGTAGCTATTTTATGAGCAGCGCCCGCACTTTGTGATGGATCCTGTCGCCATGTGAGGAGGAACAGCGCAGGAATTCACACATGAATTCACACCCGCCGGCCCACCCGCAAGCCTGTAGAGGGTGGTACCTGTGAGGGGGGAGGAAGGCTGGAGGAAGGCTGGAGGAAGGGTGGAGGAAGGGTGGAGGAAGGCTGGAGGAAGGCTGGAGGAAGGGTGGAGGAAGGGTGGAGGAAGGCTGGAGGAAGGGTGGAGGAAGGGTGGAGGAAGGGTGGAGGAAGGGTGGAGGAAGGGTGGAGGAAGGCTGGAAGAAGGCTGGAGGAAGGCTGGAGGAAGGGTGTAGGAAGGCTGGAGGAAGGGTGGAGGAAGGGTGGAGGAAGGCTGGAGGAAGGGTGGAGGAAGGGTGGAGGAAGGCTGGAGGAAGGGTGGAGGAAGGGTGGAGGAAGGGTGGAGGAAGGGTGTAGGAAGGGCGTTAGCTCTGAGAGGTGGAGGAGGGCTGGAGGAACACTGTTACCTGTGAGGGCTGGAGGAACACTGTTACCTGTGAGGGGTGGAGGAAGGGCTGGAGGAACACTGTTACCTGTGAGGGGTGGAGGAGGGCTGGAGGAACACTGTTACCTGTGAGGGGTGGAGGAAGGGCTCCGGGGAGGCCAGGCTGGTCTGCACCGACAGGCTCTTCTCCAGCAGCGCCTGGGGGAAGCCGAGGCGGTCGAAGGTGCTGCGCTTCCAGTGGTGGTGGTGGTGGTGCAGGTGGCCGTCGCTCTGGGCCAGCGCCTCGTCCTCGCTCAGCGCCCGCACCACCGGCCCGGGCAGCGGGCCCGGCAGCGCGCCGTCGCTCTCGTAGCCGTCGCCCTTGCAGCCGCCCAGCGCCACCAGGGCGGCCGAGCCCCCCGCCCCGGGGCCCGAGTCCCAGCTGCTGCGCTGCTTCAGCACCTGCTGCGCCTCCCAGGCCAGCCGCGCCTGGGCCAGCATGGCCTCCGACAGCGTGCCCGCCGTGCCGCGCTCCGCCTCCCCGCCGCAGCGCCCCAGCTCCTGGGGCAGCGACGGCTTGCGGCTCTTGCGCTTGCGGTTGCTGCCCGGCGAGAAGGGGCCCCCACCACCACCACCACCTCCTCCTCCTCCACCTCCCCCGGCCCCCGTGGAGGAGGAGGAGGAGGTGGTCATGGAGTGGTTGTGCGCCGAGGACGACCAGGAGATGGAGTCCTCGTAGAGCAGCCGGCCGCCGTCCCCCTCCCCGCCGTAGTCCAGCAGCAGCCGGGGGTCCCGGATGAGCGACTGGCTGTGCTGCAGCGTGTAGGACCCCCCGTAGGAGGAGCTGCTGTAGCCCCCGGGGACCGCGCCGCCGCCGCCGCCGCCGCCGCCCCCGGTGGTGCCGTAGCGCAGCAGGCGGTCGGCGGTGCGGAAGCGGGGGCTGCAGGAGGACTGCTCCACGTACACCAGCTGCTTGACGTACTCCTTGCCCGCCGGGCTGTACTCCAGGCTCTGACTCTTCTCGGGACACTTCTGGCGGGTCAGCACCAGCTGGCCGTACGGCGAGGCGCCCTGCTTGGGCGAGTGGTACAGCGGGGACGGCGACTTGCGGGCGGGCGAGCGGCCCGCGGCCGTGCCGTAGTAGGCCGAGCCGGGGTCCGACGCCAGGTGCATGATGTCGGAGGGCGGCTCCTCGTAGATGGGCGGCGACCCGTAGTCGGAGGGGGGCTCCTCGTAGAGCGGGGGGTCGTAGGCGTAGCGCGGCGACGCCGGCTGCGAGTCGGAGCCCGAGGGCCGCCGGTAGGTGCCGCCGCCGCCGCCGCCCATCTCCGCCCGCTTGAGGAAGGGCGACTGCTGGCGCCGCTCGCCGTAGGGCGTGGGCGAGCCGGCGTCCGGGTCGGAGGAGGGGGGCGGCGTTGGGCGGGGGGTTGCCGCCGCCGGAGGAGCGGCGGGTGCGGGTGCCCGTCCCGCAGCCTCCGCCGCCTGCGGGGGCGTCGATGGGGTTAGGCGGGGGGTCGCAGGGGGAGTAGCCGTTGCCCTGGTGGGACAGGAAGCTGGGCTCGCGGTCCGTCACCTTGATCAGCATGCGCTCCTTGGTGCCGGTGTTCCATCGGAAGGGAGACGTCCTGCAGGAGAGGAGAGGAGAGGAAGAGAGGGAGAGAGGAGAAAGAGGAGAGGAGAGGAGAGAGAAGGGAGAGGAGAGAGAAAGAGGAGAGAGGAGAGGAGAGAGAAGGGAGAGGAGAGAGAAGGGAGAGGAGAGAGAAAGAGGAGAGAGGAGATAAGGGAGAGGAGAGAAGGGAGAGGAGAGAGGAGAGGAAGAGAGGGAGAGGAAGAGAGGAGAGAGGAGAGGGAGGAGAGAGGAGAGAGGGGAGAAGGGAGAGGAGAGAGGAGAGGAGAGAGGAAGAGAGGAGAGAAGGGAGAGGATAGGAGAGAGGAGAGAAGGGTGAGGAGAGGAGAGAGGAGAGAAGGGTGAGGAGAGGAGAGAGAGGAGGGAAGGGAGAGGAGAGAGGGAGGAGAGAGGGGAGAAGGGAGAAGAGAGAGAGGAGAGGAGGAGTAAGGAGAGGACAGGAAGAATAAAAAGGAGGGGAGACAGAGACAAAGCAATTCAATTAATTAGATTCTCTACAAGACGCAAAAAAACAAAAGACAAAGAGCTTTCCTGTCAAGATCGATAGTGCGGCAGCAGCTTTTATCTCTACAGGCGTCTCTTTGGGGAGATAGTGAGACCCAGTGATACCCAGGGACATACAGAGTGTTACAACTTAAAGCAGAGGAAAAAATACTGTATAAATGAACCCGGCGATAATCTAGGGATGAGATGAACGCGATTCAATGTGCCTTCCGGATGCTGGTGCCGACTGCGTGGTGTGAACTCAATTTATAAATGGACTCAATAATGAAGAGCCGTTGGAAAAATAATGAACCCACCGCAATGAACTTAATGACAACTACAAAGCGAGAGTAGCGTGGCGTTGCATACCAAGTAGCCGCGTATGTCCAGCATAAAAGAGGGCTGGTAATCGGCACTTCAAGGGAATGAGGTAACTGTATCACTGTGTCCACAAAAAAAAAAATGGGCTTTGAGGATGTATTATTCAGGTTAAAAGGTCATCAATCCTAAGGTGGGAATGTAACTACCGGTACAGTGATTGATAATGTTCCACGCTACAGCTACGGTGTAGTAGCAATTTGAAAGCAACAGTGGATATAAAGCACTTCCTTAAACTTAAAACATAATCATACATGCAGTGGCAGAGGCTTGATTCTTCCAAATAGATTCTCACGAGGAAGCCAGACTAAATTGTTTACCAAAAGAGTGAAGCCAATTCATTTCCCAAACGCGAGTTCTCTGTCCATTGCAGTGAGATCTACGGTTTTTTATAAATCACAGTTTGAGGTCAAACTATTGAATCGAAAATAAAGGCGATCAGCATTCCAAAGTATCAGACAACCGCCAGGGATTACTGCAATTACTCAATCAACTCAAAGCCCCACATTCAGGAGGCAGTACTGCACACTAGCCCGTTCCTGGTGAGAGTAATGTGTAAACAGCCTGAAACAATACAATGAATAGGGGTGGTCGGGTCTCCGAGCCCCAGTATTTCTGCTGACAGTGCCTAGCCCCTGGCAGAGGAGCCTGTTTAAAACCCTTGGCTCAGCTGGAGCCTTCACCGATAATGTAGCCTCCAGTCTCTCTCTGCGCCTCACCACACAACCCCTTTTTGTACTCTTTAAATCCTTCCTCTTGGTGACACCAGGAGAAGAATAGGTGAGGAAGAGAGCCAGGGATGAGAAGGGCATTAGAAGAGGAAGAGGAGAAGAAAAGAAAAAAAAGAGGACGGAAGGTGTGAAATTGATTTCTAGATCCCCTGCGCTCCCCCGCTTTCTTAAAATGGTTTCACTGTTGGGCCCGGTGGTCTGAAGAGCGGTGCTCAACAGTGGGAAGAGAGAGCTAATGTCTGAGGGACAGAATGTGAAATGTGCGTTTCAATTTCTCTCTAATATCTCTCTCTCTCACACACACACACACACACACACACACACACACACACACACACACACACACACACACACACACACACACACACACACACACACACACACACACACACACACACACACACACACACACACACACACACACACACACACTAAAAAGGCACCCTGGCATGCACAGCACAATATGCCATTATGACATTTTTATATCTGCTCTTCACTTTCCATTTCCCTTTATTTTGAATTTCTCTCCCTCTGCATCTCCATTCCTTCCCTTTCATCAGGTCAAGATGGATTTATGGTTGTTTACTCTCTGACATCTGCCTCCATCCCCTTCCTCCATTTTCTATCCGACTTCCACTGCTCACCTACATGTAAAGATGTAGCTTGCGTCTCCCCTGCACACTCTCTCTCCGTCATTCTCTCTGACTCCCTGCTCAATCAGTCCTACTCAATCAGTACAATCCCAACCAATTTCAGGCAAAGTGGACGTAGTGCTTGATCCAACGTCAAACGGTCTGTTCGTAAACCCTCGGTTCAGTAAGCAAACCAGTGTGGGTGACATGATGCGCCTCCCGAACGTGACGGGAGGGATTGGGTGTGCATTAGAGGTTAGAATATAGGACAGTCATTTGGACATGTATGCAATAGCCCAGTCGGAAGTGACGGAGAACAGACATGAATTTGTAGACCCAGCGAATGGCCTGCTTGAATGCAAATAGGGGTTGAAGCATCATTCGGTATCCCTGGTTAGACAACCAAAAAGACGTCTGAACGTGCATACACGATACACGGTTTGTTTTGACGGAGGCGCGAGCAATGGGCAGCCTCTAAGAATCAGTGGCAAAGGTCAACACCGTGTTAATATCATATATGGTGTTATGATGTATCGCATCGTATATTCTTCGTCTGCATCCAGCAGGTCTGGCCTCTCGCGACCCGACTGTCCTTCTGCAATAGATTCAATTATCTTTCCCCATCATGGAGAGCTCAAACTTGTTTATTCGCTCCCTTCCCTCGCCATAACTCCCCCACGATTAAACAGGATCCTCTGCGTGTGTGTTGTGACTATTTTGAGGAATCCAGAGGTCAACTTGCCATCCGTGAGCAAGGGCCTGATAAACTGCCTACACCAACCCCCCCACCCCCACCCCCACACACACACACAAAATGTGTGTTAATAAAAATAACCTATAACAATTTATTATTGACAAGTGACGTTAGTTTGTGCTTGTATGCATAATGCATATGGGACATATCCTTGCATATGACAGACTTTATGTCACATTTATGATACATGATAATTAAATGTTTAGGATGGTAAACACATGCTGTTTTAGCCATCTCCATCACCCGTAACAATGTTTGTAATAAGAGATTAAAAAACGTTTTGGCAGTGCCTTGATCGTAGAAAACATGTTAGTTACTATCCATAAATCATACTTAAGATGGTATTACTTTTTCATTTCTTACCCGACAAACCGTTATTCAGTGTGATTGGTGCTAAAGACGTGCAACGATGGGTTTCATTGAATTCCACACACTTGCATAACATGTTGCAGAGTGCCCGGCTCAAAGCACCACAGTAGTGACTGTTTATCGAGTGTTTAATGTGTGTGGCGAGTCGGTGCGGGGGTGTGCACACGGCGTACAGGACACTGTGACCCCAGTCAGAGGTACCCACCAATCACTGCAGAATTACTGCGGCAGATTTCAGCAAAAAACGAGTTTGACGGTAGAGGGGGAGGGCGAGAGAGAGAGAGATGGAGAGGGAGATGGAGTGGGAGAGGGAGGGGGAGAGAGATGGAGATGGAGAGGGAGGGGGGGGGGGGGGGGGGGGGGGGGGGGGGGGGAGGGGGAGTGAGCTGGAGATGGAGAGGAAGAGGGAGGGGGAGAGAGGGAGACAGGGAGAGGGAGATAGGGAGAGGGGGGGAGAGAGAGAGAGGGGGAGGGGGGGAGCAAGCCCGGGAAGCAGAGAAGAGACAAGAGACGAGAGGTGCCAATCAATACGAGACACATGGATAAAGTGGACATAGTGATAAAGAGTGAGAGTGATTAAAGTGATAAGGAGAAATGGAGGATAGAACGGGAGGAAAGAGGAAAGAGCCCCCCCCCCCCCCACACACACACACACACACAGATCTTTATTTACCATGTTATTCTCACAACGTTTTATGTGAATTGATTTTATAATTATATGTGCCCTGCGGCAATGACAATAAGCCTGCTGAGAGAGACTGAGAGCGAGCGAGATAACGAGAAGGAAAACGGGATAAAAGAGGGAATTGACTGGCATAGTGATAATGAAAATCCCACTTTGATGCTCACTCAGGACAGTGGGAAGGGAAGGGGAGGGGAAACAGGCAGTGTGCCGTTTGCTCCTTGTTAAGCACTCCACAATGACTGGCTCTTTGACTAGGAGACGCGAACATGAACGCATTCATCAAATCATCCTTCGAGGAACGTTGAAAGGCCCATAGCATTCCTTCGTGGCGCTAGCTGCCGTCCCCGGGAACCTCTCTCCGGTGAGTAACGTCGGGTTAGAAGCCTGTGACGAAGAGGCAGCAGACGACGAAGGCTACGTTGAACCAATTAGGTGCAGCGTTTGAAGAGAACATTGCAGGCTCCGCCACGACCTTGCCGTTAAACAACGCCCTTGCGAAGCCAGCAGAGGATAGGGAGAGAAATCAAAAGGTGGAGCCTGAGTCACGTTCAGCCCTGGCTTTTCCCCCGTTGTCTCTGCACAGTTTCCTGTGTGACGAGACTGAACAGGGGGGAAATAAACCCTGGTTCATGCAGCCTTCACCCTAGGGCGGCAGTAGCTCAGGAGGTAGAGCGTGTTGGCTGGTAGAGGGTTGCTAGTTCGAACCCCAGCACCGTCGAGTTGTCCCTATGCAAAGCACCTAACCCTGTGAATGTGTGTGTGAATGGGTGAATGCTAGGCAATATTGTAAAGCACTTTGGGTGGCCACTGGTTACAAAAAGAGCTATATAAATGCAGTCGATCCTTGGCCCCAGGTTGGACTTTATACAAGTAGAATTGTGCTTTATGGCAATTTGTAATTTTTTCACATGCTATCAGTAGTCACGTTTCCATTTAAAAGGTGAAGCGAATCTTTAGAAAGTTCGCAAAAAAGAAATTAGAATTAGGTGCGTTTCCATCCAGTGGTTGGAGCGGATAACTACACACATTCCAGGGCTTGTCGTATCCTTTTGATAACAATAATAATAAATAATAATAATACATTTAATTTAGAGGCGCCTTTCAAGACACCCAAGGTCACCTTACAGAGCATATAGTCATCATTCAAAACTATGTAAAACAGAATAAAAGGAAAACAGAGGTTAAACATGAAAAATAATAATAATTAATAACACTCAAAGACGCCTAAACATCCTCATCTCTCTTAGGTCCTGATATATAGTGGAATTGCGTTGTTTTCCATCTAAAATAGCTGTAACGTTCGATGAGAGCAAGGAAAAGTTTGACCTCTTCAGCGGTCCACGTGTATCTATTATTCACATTGGCCAACAGTTCCATGGATACATTGTACATATTTATAATTCGAAATTCGCCCCAGCCTTTATACCACAGATACTCCAGGGACTATAGCATATAACGGCGTTGTCTGATTAGTTTAATTCATTTTTAACAATTTACCAGCTCTCGTTTTGAAGACTAATCACGCGCCATTAGTTTCAATGGGAATCGCGACGGTCTATACTTTCAACATAAGGTGTACTTATTTATACTTTGAAATTCGCCCCAGCTTTTATACCACAGATACTATAGGGACTAAAGCATATAACCACACTTTCTGATTACAGTTTAATGCATTTTCCACAATGTACCAGCTCTCGTTTTGAAGGATGAACAGACAATTTGACTGGAATTATTTAGTAGGTGTCCACATATCAGGGATTAATGGACACGATATAATTAAAGGATATGCAAACATAGACATCCTATATCATATATATATGATATAGGATGTCTATGTGTACAAACGCTTATAAATATATATATATTGACGCTACAAGTTGATGTCGGCAGGGTTGCTATGGCCGGTCGTTATGCGGAAATCGGAAGGACGTTGTCAGTCCTGTGTGTTCAATGTTCGCTACGTCTCAGCTGTTTCAAAAAGTGTGTTTCCATCTCCCATTTTGCGCATTTACTCTCTTTCGCATTTCTCATAAACCACCTCAAGCGAGCGGATAAACATTTTTACGAATTAGGGGATTTTTATGCAAATTTTGGTGTTTCCATCACCGTTTACCGATTCCATACTTCAAAATTCGCATAAAAATCAGGGGGATGGAAACGCAGCTAGTGATGCTTCTTCCCGATCCGGTGTGGCTACATTACCCAGAATAACTTCCCTCATATCTCACGTCTTTCTGAGCTGCCAAGGTGTTGGCGGATTTATCTCAGTACTGATTAAACTCTTTTTTATTATCCACCATTGCAGCGATTCAACGATCATATTCAAGTGATAAACTCTCTGAGTGGGCGATCTGCAGAACAACATTTTAAAGGAAGAACCGATCGCGTGACATAAGCAAATATATGAGTAAAAAAATAAAAATGGAACTGGTGAGCTTAGCTTAGCATATCACTGGGCAGAGAACACGTAGGCTCCCAACATAATCAATGGCCCACCAACACTTCATGCACCATCAACTACCTGGTTAACCTTTGAAGTAGTTTTTGAAAAGGGCATCACGTAGATCCTCACCGGACGCTGATGTGTCCGGGCAGCTGTGGTCCGGGCTACAAGCTTACAACTTGCACATAATAATATTCTTCTTAATTTTGCACAAGTTAGAATTTATCTATTGTTAATATTACTTATTATTATTTTTTTTTCTTTTCCCTTATTGGAGACAATCGCAATTTCGATTCCTGAGTTTGTCTGGAACATATTTCGGAATTGAAAATGAAGCAGCTTTATTTCCAATTCCAAAATATGTGCCAGACAAACTCAGGAATCGAAATTGCGATTGCCTTCGAGTTTCAACTTCAAGCCAGTCAAGATTGTATTCTCGCGTGATCCTGCTCTTGCGTGCCCAGCCGCCTCGCAGGACAACGCAGCACTAGGAGAAAGACCCCCACTTACTTCTCCGGCTCATCGCCGCGGCTGCCCTGCTTGTCGGCCTCCTGATCCAGGGACGAGGAGGTGCTGCCTTCGCGGCTCACCCCGCTGTTGCGCCCGGGGCTGTTGTCTCCGGATGTCCTCCCCCCTCCACTGCCACTGCCACCACCTCCT
Organism: Gadus chalcogrammus; assembly: GCF_026213295.1. Lineage (NCBI taxonomy): Eukaryota > Metazoa > Chordata > Actinopteri > Gadiformes > Gadidae > Gadus > Gadus chalcogrammus. The sequence goes on from NC_079423.1 coordinate 26,134,352, forward strand.
CCTCCTCCTCCTCCTCCTCCGCTGGTGGGACGGGAGACGCATGCGGCGCCGGCGTCGGCGTGCTGCTTCAGCGTCTGCAGCTTGGCCAGAGGGATGATGTCGCAGGAGTGCGGCCGGTGCCACACGGTGCGCTGTGTGGCCGCGTTGTAGTAGTAGAAGCGCGAGGTGTTGGGGTCGTACAGCTCCCACCACTGGTTGTCACCCGTGCGCTTGATGCGCACGCCTGCCGGCGGGTCCCACACACACTCGCCCGTCAGCAGGTTGGCGTACATGCGCTCCCGCGTGCGCGGCTCAATGATCTCCACCCACTCCAGCCTGTAGGGGGGAGAAGAGGTGGGGGGTTATTGGTTTAGGGGTGGGTCAGGAAGTGGATGTGCAAAGACCCAGCAGGGATAAACGGATGGAGAGAGATGGAGGGGAACGAGAAGATGAGGCTTGCAAAAGGAGTTTATCAGGGGGTTGGCCCACCAGCGAGCAGCAGCAATCCCAGCAGCAGAAACCGTTGCTTTGGGCTAGATCTGACATCTATCTTTCTATCAATATCTCCTCTATGTCTACCGAAACATGACTTCCGTTCTCCCCCGAGCACGACGAACGACAACGACGACATCATCAAGAGGACGTTTTTTCGGAATATCGAAAACATGTCATTTCCATATCTTTTTAATTGGAGATGCTGCAGCGGCTTTGTCTGAAGAATTTACCGCAAGACCAGGATGCTCCAGAACGGTAGTCCCGTCCTGTCTCGCCGATACCGGCACATTGGAGGCAGTTCGGGAGATTGTCACATCATGAGAACCACATCAGAACACCTGGGATTGAGGATAGGACTGGGTGATCTTTACTTTTAAAGTACAATGACCGATAGTGTGCCTTTCTTGGGGTTATGTTGACCTTGTACGAGGCCCTTGAAGCTGCTGTAGGCAAGATCTGAGAGTGGCAAAGAGAGCAGAAAAGAGCAAGATTTGGAAAACATACAACCCAAAATGAACACGCCCTCCCTCTCAACTCCCTCTGCATGTTTCTCTGGCATTGAGAAGTTTTGTGGAGCTATGATAACGCTGCGTGTGTATATTGACAGGCAGGATGGATTACACACAAACCTATCAGGGAAGAGAGGACCTGATTGGTCAGAAATGGGCCGGGAGCTGTGTAAAATCAAAATAGTCAACCAGGTTAGAGATTACTCACACTGTATTTCACTCACTATAGCTGACGAATGGCATTTCTAATGAACTGCACTCAAATTATAGCTCTTAAATCTTACCAACAGCACCTTTAAAGCCCTCAAGCCTAAGTAAATAAATAAGCAGCAATGGTTGCAAATGGGCTAAACATCTAAACATTTCACTGGCGTGTGTGAGGGGTAAGCTTTGGAGGACCGCCAGTTCCCATGATTCATTAGTCCTGCTGGGAGCTGCAGGGCTGGGTCACACAGCTCAACGCGATCACTCACACACACACACACACACACACACACACACACACACACACACACACACACACACACACACACACACACACACACACACACACACACACACACACACACACACACACACACACACACACACACACACCAAATGAGACTACATTCCCATGCATGTCCTACTAATAGAACACAGCAGTTTTGCGTGATTAAACAAGATACAATCTGTGATGTTAATGCAGAGTAACACAACAGAAGCACTCCGACAACAATCTCATTGAGGTTCACAGTGAGAGCCATGTTAAAAATGATTTTCTTCAAAACAAAGCTCCGCACCAAGATCATGCTCAACCTCAAAATACACTTGTTACAATAAAACTTTCAATCCAAAGCGTACACCCGTTTAATTAGGATTCTACTGGACAGGTGATTTTTGAATAAGAAGATGAATGAAATTAAGGATTTAAATTACTTCAATAAGCACTTGAATAAATGAGGCAATAATTTATGAGGTCATTTCAGATAACAGCATGCATTACTGCTGGTTGGACTTGACACAGCCAAAGGTAATGCGGTAGGTCAAATAACAGAGTGTGTGTGTGTGTGTGTGTGTGTGTGTGTGTGTGTGTGTGTGTGTGTGTGTGTGTGTGTGTGTGTGTGTGTGTGTGTGTGTGTGTGTGTGTGTGTGTGTGTGTGTGTGTGTGTGTGTGTGTGTGTGGTAACGTTCAGCAGGTTGGTTTGGTTTGATTAACTGGCCATCTGTCTCCCCCTCTCTCACCCCCTGTGAAAAGCAGGTTTTATGGTGCGTTTGTGTGTCCATTGTGTGAGAGGCTTAACGGAGCCTCAATCTCAGCCCTGCCAGTGATCCTACCATAACACTCTTAAGTGGCTGATTGAGTCTTAACAGGAGCGGATGGGATGGTTTGGACCCCTGAGCCTTCAGCACTGTTCCTGATGAGCACAAACACTGACTAATCAGACTCCAATTAGAGCTGGTGAATCTATCTTACCCACAGCGCCTTCAATAAAATATGGTAAAAAAGTGAACTGCAGATTTCTGTTGTATGATATTACGTGAATTATAGGTTTAAGAATATTGTAGCTCTCTTATTTATGATTAGCTCTCTCCACCTGTCATCGGATGATGTGCACTGTCTAAATATGCCTGGAAGTTTGTGAGCAGGCAAGTAGTTTTGTGTATGAGACAGTGGACTATGTCGGGAGTGTGCGCGTTCGGTTATGTCAACACATTATGATCAATGCACGAGGGCACATGTATGAAAACAAACACAAACACAAACACAAACACAAACACACACACACACACACTTTAGCATATGAGGGAACACTTAAAACGTGTACTTCAATAGGTCTGCATTTATGTATATAGATCTTCATTCGACATACTGCTCATTTTGATAGATTTTCTACATGATGTCTTTATTACTTTTGGCACATTTTTGCTACATGACTTGACCCGTAACTCATATTATATAGTGAACAAGCTAATTTCCATACATTATAACATTATAGCCCTGCAAAAAAATACTCAACTTAAAAAGCAGAAGGCTGGTGGAAAATAGACTAGCAGCAGCAAGTACCCATCCGGGCCTAGCCTAAGCTTTGCAGAATGTGGCTTTTTACAGTAGACAGGGGATTTGTATTGGATTGATCAACACAGTAGCTCAACCAGTGTTGAACATTAATTATAAATGAGGCCATTAAAGTATTAGTATTACAGATTGTTCATTCAAAAACAAAATGTACGACAAGCCCTACTTTAGAATCCTGTATAGGATGGGGAGCACATGTGCTGCAAATTCAGATTAATGATAAATCAAGTATTCTCATTGCATCTCATGACAAGAGCACACGGGTGGGCTCATTGTTGCCTTTCAGTGACATTTTCTGTTTATATTGTTTGATGGGCACAGTTGGAGTCCCCAATTGCTTCATTGCATGATGTTAAAACAAGCTTGATTAATACTGACATTGTGCTACCCCACCCAGCACAGCAGGGTCTCAAATTCTGCATTCAAGTATGGGGAAACGTGTAAAAGTTATCAATTAATGAGGAGCAAACGGTACACTGTGTTAGTATTCATATCAGGACAGGAGTTGTTTCAAAATCACATTCGATAATAATGCAACTGAAGAAACAGTATCTTTCACGATTTGGAAATTGCACTCCCTCATATTGTGATAAGTGATATGAAATCAATAGAGTTTCCAGCCCTAGACGGCACCAAAAGCAGACATCGCATGACATCACCTGGTACCATCTTAGGCCAATCATAGAGCATTGAAAACCAAGCGTCGACACATTGGAGCCAATGTCCATGAGGTTCAAAAGTGCTAGCTAATAATATAACTAGCATGATGAGAAGGAGAAAAGAGAAATTATTAAGCAGGGTTGGATTGTACATTATCTAGCCCGGGAAATGTTCTCCTCTCTCTGGCAGAGTGCTCGGCGCATAAGGGTAGGGCCGGCCCCCTGTGGGGTACAGGGAGAGTGCAGGGAAGATTGGGTTTGGTTCTGGGGGGGGGGAGCTCTCTCTGTGTGTGTGTGTGTGTGTGTGTGTGTGTGTGTGTGTGTGTGTGTGTGTGTGTGTGTGTGTGTGTGTGTGTGTGTGTGTGTGTGTGTGTGTGTGTGTGTGTGTGTGTGTGTGTGTGTGTGTGTGTGTGTGTGTGTGTGTGTGTGTGTGTGTGTATTCCCTAGTATGCGAGAGTGAGTGCCTGAAAGCAGACGGATGAAAACATGATTGCATTACATCCGCATAGTAGACAGACAGTAAAGGTGGTGGACATGTGTTTATGATGCACTATACTACACAGGCCCCCCGTCTGTCTATACAATAACAACACTTCACAAGCTTAGGACTCATGACTAGCATACACTTCAAACAGAGGCAGGTTTTTTCATTTGTGGATACAACGGATGCATCTTGAGCATCTCTTGTCCAAAGTGCTAGAGCCAATTAGGGCCAAGCCTGTTTGTGTTCCCCGGGGTTCTTTGGGAGTAAGCAGATGGTTAAAGCTTTGTGCTTCAACATGGCTAATTAGAATGGTAAACTTACTTCCTAACTGAATGGAAAAAACAAAACCCCCCAGGGTTGTTTGTTGGTAGATCTGTAGAAAATGACTGAAGGGGTATTTTTAGACGGAAAAAATCGTAAAACCCTCATTTTCAATTGGCAAGGAAATGTAGGCTTGGATGAAATTGGTGAAATGATCCCCCACCTGTCAGCATCCTGGCCCGAGTCTTACCAACCCACCAATTAGTGGTAAATAGGCAGTTATCCCCACAGTACAAAAGGTTATCTTACGTGTTTGTTTCATTGTTATTGTCACTAACTTTATCAAACTTGAATTACAAATTGATTTGGAAATCAAAAACAACTACAGTAAATACTTGGATTGGATTCATGCCCAAAAAAAAACAACTACATTTCGACTCATTTTATACACAGTCAGATGATCAACCCATAATCAATTAGTGGTTTAAAATATGTGGTTGCACCGCACACAGCTGCAGGCCAGGCAGGGTGTGGGATCGTCCAGGGGAGAGGCGGATCAAACAGCAGCAGATGTCCCTACATTTGTTTCTGCGTTCTTCCTCTGAGCCCAACACCACCAGCGAATTCTTTCATCGGTATAAAAAAAAAAAACTGTTCTTCATCTGGATAACTGCCTCACAGAGAGAGCCTCGCCGGGCTCCGCTCCTTTCTCGTCACACAGGGGTGTAAAAAAATAATAATGAAGAAATGCCAACACGTCGTCTCATAAAGCCTCTCCTGACATAACTGGTACAGCTGAGGCTAATCGCCGTCAGCATCAGCAGCCAACTCTGTGGTCTTCTTTTGGCAGAGCCGTGTGTGTGGGACACACACACACACACACACACACACACACACACACACACACACACACACACACACACACACACACACACACACACACACACACACACACACACACACACACACACACACACACACACACACACACACACACCAAAGTAAATCCCATAAGAAAATCTAATGTTCCATAGGCTTCATATCTGGGCCTCTTGCTTTAGGGGCTGCACTAGTAGAATGTACATCTGCAGACCTGGTATTGACATGCGTCAAAATAAAGTGCTGGGGCTCGTGGAACAACTGCTGTTCCCGGGTACTGCGTTGGAACAACTGCTGTTCCTGGGTACTGCGTCCCAGGACGGCAGCTCACGGAAGACAAGCATTCCACTCAGATTACAGCTGCCCCCAGTCTGTCAAGAGGCCGTTGACAGAACTGTATTAAAGAAAAACCAAACCCTAAAACAGCTTATTTTTGATGAATAGTGGGTAACATGGAAGCATTATGGATTTATCCTGGTCCAAATCCAGAGTTAAACCCACAAAAGGTTTTAAAAACATTGGACAAGATTTAAATAAACTCAAACTGCCTTTTAATAGTGACTGGCAGTTTTGGGTTAGCAGGTAACGTTAATCAAACGTTAAGTGAAAATAATGTGTCTGCCGGTCATGTCACAAAAACAGGCTTCTTTTTACCTTTGTGGATAGTGTGCAGGCCTAGCTTAAACAACGGTGTTTCGTTTTCCACTCACAGATTTCAGCCAGCCAAGCCAAATGATGGCAAGCCCCCATGTAGCAATGGTAAAGATTGTGCAGCAAAACAAAAGGCATTGAGTTAATGATAGACATTAATCAGTAGGCCGACAGATATCAATGTTGCTATCCTTTGTGTATAATGGCTCTAATGTCATTTTTTAGGGTTAGGCCTAATTGATGCATCCACATGCATGCTACAATGCTGAATCAATGATTTGACATTATAAATTATAGATAATATAATACATCTATTACTGCAAGTGTTCTGTAGTGCTAATGTTAGATAGCCAACCAACTTAAATACGTTCTTCAATCTTCATTTTGTTGGCATTTGACACACAAGCAGCTTTTTATCCTGTGTAAGTCAATGCTGGCAGTAGTATTAATCAATCAAGCAAACATAATTAAGCCACCTTAATAAAGTATGTAACACAGGCCCTAGTCCTTCTATGACACTTGAGATGTGTGAAATAGCAACTGCATAAACATACAGAAGAAAACAATTAACTTTTTTACTTTGCCGTTAAGTTTTAATGATCATTTTAACAAAATGCATTTGAAAAAATAAAAATTACCATTAACACAAACATTAACTCTTTTTTATGAAGCCTTTTTGTAGCACGATACCCATCAAATGCACAATTGAATAAGCAGTTTCCCAGCAGCGTGGGTGAGATAATCTTTGCTAAAATAATTTTCAATTCCCCATGCAGGCTGGCTGGCAGTCTGGCAGACTCATGCCCAGGCCTGGAGACGAGGTCTGATTACCGCAGCCCACAGCGTCCCTATCTCCGAGCTGGCTTTTTATCTGGAGTACTGGAGGTGGTTCTGGATCCGAGAGTAAGGCCCAATCCCATTTCTACCCCTTCCCCCTACCCCTTCCCCCTTACCCCTTCCAAACAAGGGGGAGGGGTAAGGGGAAGAGGTAAGGGGTGGAAATGGGAATGGGCCTAAGCGTGTACGGAGTAGAACTAGTCAACATTTGAGGTGTTGTGAATTCTCGAATCTCTTACAATTCGATTGGACAATTCTTTAGAGATGCACTTATCAGGACCAGTGGGCCTTCAAAGCATTTTTATAATTTCATAATAACAAAGGATTTGTGCGCCCAGGGTTGCAAAGTGGAGTTAAATCCCCTCTTAAAATATAAATTCCCTAATAGAATTAGGGGGATTTTTACAATTTAAGCATAGGGTTAATACCAACATTTAAATCTAGATTGTGCAGCATGTTCTGTTCAAAAGCAACAAAATTGAAGGGGAATTGGGAATAGCTGCACCAAAGTTTTATTTGGAGGATGGGTCATAAGGAATACATGTTCAGAATGCATGTTTTAATTGGGCATATTGAATTGGGCTTTTGGGGATCAATGTTCATCAACAATCGATTACCGATATTGGTTGTTTCGAGTTCACTGTAGTGCACATATTGATGAGATGAGGGGTATGTTCTAGTAATTAAAGTAGAATTGCCTACTTATCGAGGTTTTGGATTCTTTACCAAAATAGAGTTTATCGAAGAGCGAACATACGCAGGGCAGGTAGGTAGGATTGGGTTCAGAAAGACAAGACACGTGTTCAAGTAGGCGAGTCTGATCACATCCTTTGAGAGATGTGTTGGACAGAACCTGGACAAAAGGATGGGCAAGCTGGACACACTTGTCTAGATAAGGGATGGGCATTTCTATATGTGAGTGAGTACTCCATTCAATTATTATTACCCAAGTACTCCCCAAATACATCAAACAATGACAATAGGGTCCAAAATGAATAGCGAAGCGAAGACGGGGGAAGGCGTTAGGGTACGCCTACCTTACTGTGCATCACAGCACACCGTGCTTTCCTCATACATCTTCATCACCATCGCGGTTCTTGCTCGTCGCCATAATCTTCTGCTAAGCAAACGGCCTCCGCCAACGGAAGCCGTCTCCTTACACAAAGCTTAGCGGGAGCCTCTCTCCAGTCACTGTTTTCGTGATGAGCTTGCTAATCTTCTCTGAACTAGTGGAATTACAGCGGCGTGTTTCTCACGCTGCTAGAAAAAATGAGGTGATGCAAGACTGCCCGTTAACTGTTTCCACCGTTTTCTATTTTTGCTTAATGCGCAAATGGTTAAGCACCTAACTAGGGGTTCTATGATAGGTTTAACGTTGCACACTAGCTTGCACGGCACATTCAGTGAGTTTATTTTGTCGTGATACTTTCATACATCACTCTTATGCCTGGGTGCCATTCTGCATGTAACCTTAGATAGTGATGTTTGACAGTTACATAACTGCAATTACTGATTTCCAAATCGAGGAATCATCTCAGGACTCAGGGCCCATCCCTAGTCTAGATTAGGACAAGGATGTATGAACTGCCTAAGGAATTCTTGAAAGATTGGATTCTGTCACTGAATGCAATCATAATTTAAGCTTGTGAACTCGCGCCCGGTCGATCACTGCTAGTCCTGGGGTGGACGATGGAATGCAGGTGGCAGATGCTTTAAGGGCCGAACAAGTCTCTCAAATTTAGGGAGGTATTTGGAAACGACCACCCCATCAACATTCATTTTAGAATATGTAACATTGGTTGCCCCTTCACCACACCTCCAACATTTTCTGCTCCTCTAAGCAACACGTTCTCAGATGAATGAATTGATGGTTGTGTGTGTATGATCTAGGAGAGTAGGTTTTCAGAAAGCGGGAGAAAGAGATGAGGCAAGGCAGATGAGATGGACGGAAGGCAGAGGTGACCAGTGATGCATGCGTCATTAGGTCAAGACAACAATGGGTCACGGTGAATATCGAGTGTACACTTACCGCTAAACGTTTTCTTTACAACGTGTACGTGTTCTGAGCCACAGGGTTCTCTACTCAGGATGAAGCAATAGGGTAATAGCCCAACTGATATACTGGGCTGTGGAACAGAGCTCCCTTGTGATACTTTAATGACGCTCATTAGCTTAGATAGCCCATACTGAGCAGGTAGCTCAGTTCGTCTGAACACTGCCATTAAATGATGTGACCTGCAATGTAGCCTTCTTTTTCCAACACCTGCTTGTGTCAACGACTACCATATAATCTATCTAGAGGGATATTTCATAGAAAAAGGGTCAATCACGCCATAGCTAGCATGAAATGTCCTTCCGCAATAACATTGTCCTAAAATGTAGACATCCGGATGTGCATCATGTTCCAGTATGTTGTTCCATATGGCGAGAATACTTCTGGGTACGCGTTTCCATAACATTACTTTTTTTATAGATTGATTGCTTATTCATATGCAACATCGAAGTTCATAGGTGGTACCTATGAACACAAACACGTGAGGTTAATGCATATCTGGGAGTAAGACAGATGATACATGCTTAGCATTGTATATATATCTGACATGTGTATGTGATCTCATTCTCATGCACACCACAGAGTACACAGAGAGGCTCCTACAACCCAGTACTGCCATTTGTAGGGCTTACAAACAAAAGGAACACACTCAAAGGAAAAACAACAGGTGGCTCTCTCTGCCAATAGGCTTCGAGTCTCTGTCATCCCCCGTTTCTCTCATCATAGTCCTCATGGGTCACTGCAGCCCCATGACCAATCGGAAAAAAAAAATGAGAGTGAGTGAGTGAGTGTGTGTGTGTGTCAAACAGAAAGAGAGATTAGCCACTGTTGAAAAAAGCAAGGAGATGCGGAAGACTCCTAAGAGATCACATAGAATTCAAGAAGTCAAAACTTGCAATCAATCGACTCAAAACGTAGGTTCCGTGTTTTCTGCTCAGCACGGGTTATGGTTGGATCATGTCAGCGCCCTTTATGCATTGACCTGTACCAACTAAACAGATAAAAAATACATACAAATATATTTTGCAAATGTATGCCGCGTACTGCGGCAGCTGTTAATGAGGGGAAGTAAAGGATGGCAGAGGAAGGGAAGAGCCATGCTACTACTTTGGCCAACAACAATACGAGCCCACTGGGCTGGGCTGGCGAGGAAACAGATCCTTGACGAGACGTCAGGCCCTCCTCAATCAAAGCTTTTTACAAGGCAGCCGGCTGGCCTGGACATCTGGTGCCCTATCATGTGTCCATCCCCCATCCCCCCCACGCCGACACCACACCCCTCGCTCTCTCCATCCCCCGGTCTGTCCGTGTCCCCTCCGTTTGGCTCTATAGAGGATCCCACTCTGCTAGAAGCTTCCCTTTTCGACCAGGGAGGTTTTCTACATCAGTCTTTTTCTCCCACACACACACACACACACACACACACACACACACACACACACACACACACACACACACACACACACACACACACACACACACACACACACACACACACACACACACACACACACACACACACACACACACACGATGTAGAGGCTGAAGCAGTAGGGTGTGGGGGTAGGGTGTGAGTAGGAGAAACAGGGGGAGGGAATGCTATTCATCTAGTGGTGAAGGGAGCACCTGCACCCCTTGAAAACACCGTCCGCCCCCTTCTGCACGGCCATAATAAACTCCATCAGTAAGCCCGTTGCAGTGGATCCCACACGGCAGCCATTTCATGCCAGTCCATTGATTGGGAATAGGTGCTCTGTGTATGCCACAAGCTAGGGATGCAAATTATCGAGTAATTCATTAATCGATAGTTGTTTCATCTTATCGATCGATGATCGATTAATTGATAAGCGGCAATTCTTCTGAGAAGCTGAATTTCCTTCTGAATGTGACACATTTAGGTGGTAATTCAACAAAGTTGTTTAGTTGTTGTACTTTAAAATACATTTACATTTAGGGCATTTAGCAGACGCTTTTATCCAAAGCGACTTACAATAAGTACATTTGTCAAGATACTTCCACATATTGTGCATTTGACGTCTTTGTCGTCATTAACCAACTTAAAGTGGCTCCATACTGCACTCCGTTTTGCCCTCTTCATCGTGTCACTAGCTGTGTTCGAAATCATTCCCTATACACTCGTTCCCTATTCCCTATAGTGTACATGATATAGTGCACTATATAGGGAATAGGGAACGAGAATTCGGACACTACGCTGAACATTTGCGTCAGTAAATGCGCCGGGTATTTGTGTGACGCAGACAGATGCGCCCACATCAAGTAAACAAACCGGGCACTCACGACGAAAGCTGGAGGTTGTATTGATGTTGAATGTTACATCTCCTTGTTTAATTAATTTTGAATGTTTAATATTCTATGTTAAATCCCAAATAAATTGTTGACATTTATAAACGAAAGCCGGAGACTCCATCATTAAATGTATTCGTTTTCGCGGTTATTCGGCTTCTTCTTCTCCCCTGGAAAAATACAACCGCATTGCATTGTGGTATACGGGAGTAACATGTAGGGAACATCGTATGTACCCTATTTTAAGTCCACTATATAGTGCCCTATATAGTGGACCACTGAGAATTCGAACACCCTAGAAAATGGCGTGCACCCTATTTAGTGCACTACATCCATGATAGGGAACGATTTCGAACACAGCTAGTAGTGTCCCGCTTTTCGTTTGTCTTGTTCTGCTTCGCTTGTGATCCCGCTTGTGTTCCCGCGTGTGCGTCAAGTACGTCTGGCGTCAAGCGCGCCCTCACGTGGACGGTTGGGGAATTACGGGTTAAAAATGCGATTAATTGCAAGTAATTTATTTTAATCGAGTAATCTCTTATCGACAATTAATCGATAATCGATTAATTGTTTGCATCCCTACCACAAGCTGAAGCTTTTTGGACATCAATAAGGCGCCACAAGCAACAAGCCACCACAAAGCCCTCAAAAGTCAACAGAGAGATTTCCTACTAACTCACAGTAGGTGTATTAATAGCTTTTTATTTTTGGTATTTTATGGTATTCTGTGATGTACACATTTAATTTAAACCTTTTGGAGGCAAAGGATCTAGGTCAACACAATGCCATCATAGAGCTAATCCCATTCCTCCATCCCTATTTCAGGAAAGCCAGCAGAGGACATCCAGAGGAATTGAATGCACCAAGCAAACACTAAGCACCCTCACCATCACCCACAAACCTCCTTGTGATTTGACCCCCAGCTCCCTGTCAAACAGCCATTATATCCCGGAACAAAAGATTGGTTTAACGCAGAGGTTTTTTCATGGCACTATTGATCCTAGAGACTAGCATACACATCGAACCAGCTATATTTGTCAACCAAGTGGTAAAGAATCATGTGTATTCTTCATTTCTAATGACTCAATACCTGGTCTCTCTTATCAATATGAAATTAAAGATTTTGAGCAACTGATTATCAGTATTTGTAAAGATGGGGGGCTTGACATGGTCTAATCATGGGACATTACCGTCAGACCATGCAGCAGAAATGGTGCCAGTAGTCTTTCGTCTTTTGCACCATTCCTGCTGCCAGGGGGAAATACTTTAAGTTTAAAGTACACTTCAGAAGATAAATGTTTGCTTTATTGCCATCTATTGTTTTTATGAAGTAGCTGTTCACCACCACTAAAAATAAAATATAACTTTATGATGGAACCGTAAAATTGCACACAGCACCACTGCAGGCATGTTGGTCGATATTCATATTCATCAGCAGATCACAATTCCTATGGTGTTACATTATTTTACTGGAAGAGGGAAATCCACACTGCTCTGACTTTTGTTTCAGGCTAGTCCAGTGACGGGCATGAACAATGAATTTAAAAGGAATTACACTTTAATCTTGACCGATTTTGTAAAAAGCAAAGCTCTTTTCCAGAAGTAACCGCTTAAAGCTACAGCTGTGGATTATAAAAAAAGGGAGCAACAACAATAGCAAGTACTGGACAGCAAAAATGGTCAGACTATTTAAATTCTTCCTTTCTCTTTTGACACATTCCGTCATAGAAATGAGTATAATGCACTTAGGTGGACCATTACAGTGCAGCAGCCTGCAGTGGGCTGGGCCTTACGCTCTGTGTTGACGGGTGGTACCTACCTATGGGCCTACATTTCTCCTGCTCCCCTTAGTGCTGGTCCCCTCTGCGCCGCCCCTCTCATTGCCTCCTTTCTCTCCATGCACTTGTGACCCTAACCAGATTCTAATAGGGGGGAAATTATTCCTTCTTGGCTGAGCAGCTCCAGTACAATGTAGGCCCTTTCCTTCCCTCCTTTCACCCACCATCCTGCTTTGTTTTGGAGGCCCATCTCAACTTAATTAGCTCTAATCGGCGAGGCTAGGGAAGCCCAACTCTGGCGGGAAGATGAGAAGGAGAAAGCAAGAGAGAAAGAAAGCAAGAGGAGAGGAGGAGGATGGCTGTCTGGCTGATCGGTACGTTGGCGTCGGTTAAGCGGGGGTAGTTGAGTGTAACACCGATGGATCTGCTTCCGGACAGAATGCCTGGGAGGCTCAAGATACCAACAATTTATTCATTTCTTGCAAAGTCTGTTTTGTTGGTGACCTTACAAGTAGCGGTTGAAAATATTAGTTACACAGGCCTCCTACTTACCGGTAGGGTTTTGTTTGCACTCAAACTGATTCACTAATAGTTATTTGCTCTCTCTCAATACATAAATGCTAGGGGAGAGAATTTGGAGAAACCAGCCAGAGGTATATCGATTTTTAACCACACGCAATCCCATCACTTCAGGCCTCTCTTCAAACCACTCCCCCCCAAACAGGTGAGACGCTCGCTAGCTTTAGCAATAGTTCTGCCTAGCCCCGAGGAAGACTCCGGTCTTGCCCGATGAGTTCACAGGCAGGGCTCGTGGGTAGACAGGAAAGCCATCCAATCTTTTCATATAGGGCGAATTAAAAGATAGGACAGGATTATTACAGGCTTGACAGCTACAGATAGCATATGTTTTCCCTTTTTTGACAGAGATTTAGATTTATCAATTGCCGTCGGGATGTATACAGAATTTCAACAAATATGACACAAATAGGGGAAACATCTGGCATCTTAAAAAAAATGGTCTACCCTAGTTTTAATAAATGAACAGATTAGGTTATATTTGTATTGTATAATAAATATGGCTTTTCATCAGTATTTGATCTCCGCTGCTGGTTTCTGAAGCTATACCTTTGTTTCTCACCTCCCCTTGACCACTGTAACCCTGCTAAACTGCCTCCGGAGTTTACAGGAGGTTTTCCCCTACCTGCTGTTCAAAATGAAGCACACTTGTTTGGCTAGAATCCAAACAATCCCTGTAATACCTCATCTGCACTGATTGTCCTTTGTACAATTGATTTTAATATATTGTGTGTTAGGACACGGGATATCCCACATCATCTATCCCATATGAAGTCATGGCCTTACATCCCCTGGCAGGGCTCGGATATCAGTCTGCCGTGGACTGAACACTAATGGAGACATTCAAGTATTTTTTGTCAGGGCTCCAACCCTCTGGAGCAGTCCCCTACTGGAGGCAAGGCTCATTCATTTTAATCACACATGAATGAAAGAAAATGTAATTTTAATAATGGCACCGTAAAAATTGCATTGCAACACAATAAAAATAGTAAGTAATCGTCAGTAATCATTCAAGCTCTCCATTGATTATCATTCACGACACCTTATACAGTATAATTCGATTAAATTGATCTCTATATCGATATCCTGTAAAAAGCCATTCCTGTTAAATACCATCCTGCCCTGCCCTACTTCTAAAATAGCCCTAGGCCCATTAAGGCCAGCACAAAAACACGAACAAAACACGTGGCATTGTTATAAAAATACATGGTCCCAAATGACCACCACGCTGACCTTTCGCAGAGCAGAGGTTTTCCGATGGTTGGCAGGGGGCGAGGCAAAGCCTGTACCTTGGTATGTCCACTGCATGCGTTTGAAAAGACCCCGTTTCCAAGCAAGGACGTACTGATTGAGGCCTACATTTTTTTTTGGTTTGGTTCCGGTTTCCGACCGAGTCAATTTATGTGCGACCCAAATTATTGTATGAGCTTGAAAAAAAATTATAAATAAAAATTTGCAAACTATAATTACGTTTTCTTGCAGCATTCTTCATTCTGTACAAACCGGATGAGCGTATTTTCTCGTTTTTAAATGAAAACAACCTACCTATCATTCGCTGCCGCTGGAAAAAATAAAATAAATTCCCTACCCATGACCTCAACTGACAACAAACAGGAACCACATTTTTTTTTTTTTAGGCCTGACCTCAATACATGGCCCCCTATTAATTCAAACTGATGGGAAATTTATTCTGAATCTGGTATGCATTCATCTGCATTTACTGAGTGACTTGGATACCTTGTTTTTGTTCAAGATGTTTCCTTGAGCTGCAGTCAACCAGTGTATTTCTCTTGGGTTTGGGCCAGGAATGCAGTACCCACGTTGTCCACTGTAGCCAGTAGGTAACAAACTCTCCCCTTAGACCTCGGGGCATGGTCCTTTAGTCATGCAACCATACCACACATTCCACCCATGCATTGTTCCCAACATACTTCACTAGCTGGAATCGCAGGAATCTACCCATTGAATCCCATTTGGTTCCCAGCTGGGGCTAGGGCATTATCCACCCCCACCCCACCATCACCCCCACACCACCCACACACACACACAACCCCCGACCTCCACAACCTCTTCCTTCTGCTCTTCCCCCTCTGACACCCTCCAAAACTGACCCGTCACAAGCTACCAAGACATTCCCAAATAGCAAAATCCAAACGTACTGCATTCAAGACATACTTAATCTAAACACCATTCCTCGTAACACAACATCGGGTAATATTGTCGTCAACGGTTTAACATTTTTGTTAACATAACTATATAGAAACTATATATAGCCTAGGCCTGAATTTATAAATATTTGAATATTTCCTACTTTGGCCAATACAAAAGTTTGTTGCAGATTCATATGCAACAAATCAACAGTAAATGTAAGTTTCTGACTCATTTAATGACTCAATTAGTGTGTTAAAATGGATGGATTTCTTGCAAAAAACAACAAGGTTGCACAAAGGTTCATTTTACTTGCGTTGTAAAACTGTATAGGGCTGGCCAGAAGACGTCACTAACGCACTTGGATAAAAACTAATTTATGGATATCTTTTCCTAAAAAGAACCTGAGCATTTGAATACTGAATTTAGATTTGAATACATACCTAACGATTGAAATTCGGGCTCCGCACTAACTAAAAGAGTTTGAAAACAGATCCTTTTACAATCTCCACATAATCCCATAATCTGTGCAAGTGCTGGGAAAAAATGCTTCCATGTGCTAGCAGCAGATTTAAGACACATAGCCAAGCCGTTATACAACACACCCTCTATAAAGAGATAGCCCTAAATAATAACAAGGCATTTGGATGACAGACACACACACACACACACACACACACACACACACACACACACACACACACACACACACACACACACACACACACACACACACACACACACACACACACACACACACACACTCATGTGATAACCTCCATTGAGCTTAGAATTCATCAGTCAATACATCCACAGATACAAAAGTGCAGAAATGGGATTAAAAAAAAAGTAAAATAGGACAGGAAACTGGGGGGAGTGATCACATGAAACATTGCTATGATGTGGTGAACTCCATTGTTCGTTATGCCTTAGTACCCATGGAACAACACTGAATCAGCAGCCATCAACTACATTGATGCATTGTGTACCCCTCTCATATTCTCCCTCTGACATACTAATAAACCCATGCATGATTCATTGTCGCTTTGTTTGACCTCCAGCAACCTCATAGCTATTCTAGCTTATTCACACTCCCACTCCCACCAAAACAAATAAACACCCCTCCTTCAATGCTGACAGTGTTTGATCTCCCCTGTGTAAATTAATATTGACCGAAGAACTCACCGTTGAGTCCAGGGGAAGTACTTCAGCTCAGCACGGCTTTCGTGACGCATGCCATCTATCTGGGCTGGTGCCTAAGGAAAGGTTGCTGCCAGCCAGTCTTGTGATACATAATGTAGTGCGGGTTCTCACTAAAAATAGCCTTATAAACTATTCTCCTGGTGCACCAAGAGTCAAATGAAAGTAAGTTAACAAGTACCTGTTCAAGTACTTCAAGTGTGTTTAAGTGTTCAAGGCTTCGACTTAAATGGACCCAAAGGTAGTGCGATCGATCTCAAAGAATCCACGTATGGGAGATTTAGATGTATTGTTTGTGATTTGAAAACACCAGCCTTGTTTCCAAATGACAGTAAAAATAATAATAAAAAACAGTTCTGCCTTTTTATTCCTTCCATAAAATGAAGAGGTAGCACTCAAGGAATACATTTTTTTTTTTTGTTCGGAATTTCATCAATAAATTAGCATTTATCTTTTCAAATCCCACACCTGTACTTCCGATTCACAGGTGGTGGTTGTTGGCTCCCTGGGGCTTTTTGGGAATGTGGTGGGATGATCTGGACCCATCTCAACACCCACAGACTATAAATAACAGTAGTAGCTGCAGCCGCCGCAGCCCACGGCAGTACCACAAGTAGCAAGGAGAACTGAAGCTGCTAGTAGTGAATACATTTATTTGTATACATCATATTTGGTTATGATTATTAGAGGCTGTTACAATTTAGATTAATACAATAATGAGTTTCTTATTAATTATTTGTTATCACCTTTTAAAATACAATCTCATCTACTTGGCTATCTGTCAATCCTCCACACAAACACATGTTATTCTCAACGTTGGGCTACTAACCCCAAAGCCATCTGACTGAAGGTCAGCCAAGGACTGAAGGTGACTCTGTAGAACTCTCTGACTGTACGACAAAATAATAAAATACTGCATTGATGGAGCACCCCATTACAATTGCTTTGGCGCACAGCCCTCTTTCAGCTACAATAACAGCTGTCCGGTCTTCCTCTGCACATAAACATAAATATGCTCATCTTCTGTGTGGGTGTGTGGTGCATTTGAATGACATGTGTGGTGGTGGTGGTGGTGGTGGTGGTGAAGGGATTAGCTGCTCCCCTGAGGGTCGATAGTCCTTGGCTCAGATTTTACTTCAAACAAATCTTAGTGTACGCTCATTGCAATCGTTCCCCTCCGAAATAACCAAACGTGAGCCAAACCATTAGTCAAATGGCCTCCCCGAGACAAACATTTGACTGAGGCTGCAACTCGGGATGATTTGAATTGTCCTTTAATAATTGTGTCCATGTTAGAATCGCCTAAAGTGACATTGAAAATGTGCTTGCTATGATGATAAGTATTTATTTTATGATATTGAGGTCATCTTATAAATTCTTTGGTTTTCTCCCTGACCAACATCATCGAGTTATAGGGACTGTTGGTTCAAAGACATGAATTGAAGGCTGAAGGGAGAGAGCTTCTGCGTGTCGCGCAGTCTGCATTTGTGCAGATGATACAGGGCGGTAAATGATGGGGGATGAGAAGTGGGTGAGATTGTCTCCTAGCAACAGTGTCCCGCTGCAAATTGTGTGACCCCTGGGGGCAGCACATCTGTGACGTGTCTGGAAAACCAAATACCTGCAGCAGACAAACAGCCACAACCAATGAGTGCAAATAGCATTACACAACAACAACGATATCCGCTACACGTCAACATTAAATTAGATCTATAAATGCGAGCAGGACCAATATGTCATTGCTTGGCGATACAGATTGATTTTCTTCTTCATCATGTCCTGACCTCATCAACAGTTGTTATTACCATGTGTAAAATCTGCCATTTTAAATTAAAGTGTAATTCATAATCTGCCATTTTCCCGGAATCCCTTGATACCGATAGTAGAGGTACCTGATGACTGAGTCACTGAGCCGCTCTCACCAGTGCGGTTATTCTCTTAAAAAAGTATTAATTATATAATTCAGTCAGGCAGACATTTAGTAGGAAGTCTGATTACTAGCCGCTCTATATTCGACTATTTAGTGCATTTGCCCGACAACCATATTGATTATGGGCAGAAGCGCGCGCTCGGTGTGTGTGTGTGTGTGTGTGTGTGTGTGTGTGTGTGTGTGTGTGTGTGTGTGTGTGTGTGTGTGTGTGTGTGTGTGTGTGTGTGTGTGTGTGTGTGTGTGTGTGTGTGTGTGTGTGTGTGTGTGTGTGTGTGTGTGTGTACCCTGTGACCTCCCTGCCTCAGGGACATTTTTGACAGTAAAGCGATAGAGGAGGAACAGCACACTACATCCTCTAGGGTAGCTCTCTCTCTCTGCCTCCATTTGCTGCCATCCTTGAACATGCCAGACTAGGGATGCAAATTATCGAGTAATTCATTAATCGATAGTTGTTTCATCTTATCGATCGATGATCGATTAATTGATAAGCGGCAATTCTTCTGAGAAGCTGAATTTCCTTCTGAATGTGACACATTTAGGTGGTAATTCAACGAAGTCGTTTAGTTGTACTTTAAAATACTTCCACATATTGTGCATTTGGCGTCTTTGTCGTCATTAACCAACTTAAAGTAGCTCCATACTGCACTCCGTTTTGCCCTCTTCATCGTGTCAGTAGCTGTGTTCGAAATCGTTCCCTATCATGGATGTAGTGCACTAAATAGGGTGCACGCCATTTTGTAGGGTGTTCGAATATATAGGGCACTATATAGTGGACTTAAAATAGGGTACATACAATGTTCCCTACATGTTACTCCCGTATACCACAATGCAATGCGGTTGTATTTTTCCAGGGGAGAAGAAGCTGAATAACCGCGAAAACAAATACATTTAATGATGGAGTCTCCGGCTTGTGTTTAGAAATGTCAACAATTTATTTGGGATTTAACATAGAATATTTAACATTCAAAATTAATTTAAAAAAACTTGAACAAGGAAATGCAACATTCAACATCAATACAACCTCCAGCCCGGTTTGTTTAGATGATGTCGGCGCATCAATTCACACAAATACCCGGCGCATTTACTGAGGCAAATGACGTTTAGAAATGTTCAGCGTAGTGTCCGAATTCTCGTTCCTATAAAGTGCACTATATCATGTACACTATATGGGGAATAGGGAACGAGTTTTCGCGGTTATTCAGCTTCTTCTTCTCCCCTGGAAAAATACAACCGCATTGCATTGTGGTATACGGAGGTAACATGTAGGGAACATCGTATGTACCCTATTTTAAGTCCACTATATAGTGCCCTATATAGTGGACCACTGAGAATTCGAACACCCTACAAAATGCCGTGCACCCTATTTAGTGCACTGCATCCATGATAGGGAACGATTTCGAACACAGCTCTAGTGTCCCGCTTTTCGTTTGTCTTGTCCTGCTTCTTCGCTTGTGTTCCCGCGCGTGCGTCAAGTACGTCTGGCGTCAAGCGCGCCCTCACGTGGACGGTTGGGGAATTACGGGTTAAAAATGCGATTAATTGCAAGTAATTTATTTTAATCGAGTAATCTCTTATCGACAATTAATCGATAATCGATTAATTGTTTGCATCCCTATGCCAGACCAATCAGGAAGAGGAGCATAAGAATGATGGATCCCTTGTGTTATGAAACAAAAAATATTAAATCTTCTGGGGCATGATATATTTTCAGCCACCAATTCAGAGTGCCAAGTGCAGCGGAAAGCAACGTGCTGCGTTGATACTAATCTCGGCTTCAGCAATACTATTGTGTTAGAACTGGTGGTATAGTAAGTTGCATTTCATAGAGCATATATTAAACAGTTACTATATATATTCTCAGTTATATACATGGAGGCAAGCAGGCAGAGATGGTGATAGACGTCAGAAATAAGAAAATAAGAAAAAAGCCTCCCAATTACTTTAATTATTAATATATACAATAACATTTGTAATAATAATAAAAAATGAAAGGTTACCACATTTCACCTGCCGTGATTGCAGGGGCTTGAAAGCTTGATATGTGCCTTTAGAATGACAGATATCACAGGGCCATGAGGACCAATCAATGGTGGACAATGAGTGGAGGAGAGCTCAGTTCAGTGTCCGCATTGTCATATAAATGACTTCATTTCTGCAGCTGGCTTGCCCTTCCAAAAAGGTTCTCCCGTCTCAAGCCACAAATCAAAGCCCCAAAGATTCACTTCAGCCATTACTGCTATCCTTTAATAGTTTATGTTTGACAAGCTGTTTTATATCCACACAGTGTGAAACTATGATAGCATTTCATGGAACTAAGAGAAAGCTACAATTATTTAGGAAGGATGTTAACATTTACATTATGAAAACGTAAGGACTTTATTTAACAATAGAATATGTAGTGACCCATATTAGGATTGGCCCTCAGTCCTAATACACAATCAACAGCCAATGGCAAGGAATTGCAGCATTTTAGCCGGTCAGAATGGTGCTCAACACATTCATGACTGCGACAGTTGCATTGTTCTGATACTGCAGATGCATGTTGGAATTGTCAAGTAGTGACAGAGCGCTCTAGGGATTCAAGTGATACTAGGCCTGTCCTGACATTATTCCTTGTAAATATAGGCCTATTGGATTGAATAATAGTGAAACATTTTGACAGCCACCTACTGATCATAAAGGCTGCATTGCAGTGAATCTATGCTATTCTGGCATTCAATTACATAACCGACTTATGTTCGACCTTCAGAACAAAACAATTTATCTGTTGTAAGTCACATTGGTTTTAAAAAGAGAAGGCATCTTTCTAACACTGTACAAAGGGATATTATATGCCTCTTCCAATAACAATAATTGTCCTCAATCAACGCACTTCTATTCAGCAACATGAAAAAAGGAGGAAAAGATACATAGTCCAAATATCTTCCGCCAATGAATCTACCAACATCTTCCGTTTAAAACCTGGCCCTACCCGTGAACTGGACGCACATTAATGAGAAGGTGACTCGCTGAGCCCATGACTGAGCCCATGAGGGAGGAGGCGAGCCGAGTGGTAAAGGGAGGGAGCAGGCTCAGTCGACTGCCACTAGCGTGGGGGATACATCTTGGCAGCGGGTCGGTCCGCAGAGGACGCAGCAGCGAGGACCGACACTGTTTACACTTCAGTTTGTGCCTTAATAAGATAGGCACGCAGATGAAACACCTACGCCTGGCAACGTTTTGTTCCGCATAGTTGTGCCATGATGTGAAGTGACGGAACACATTAAATCACACACACCAAACCCAGCCACAGCAGACGACGGTGAATCATGATGTTCCAGGGAGACTCCAGGCCTATTAATACTTTATTTTCTACACCCGTCCGATCTGAAAACAAGACTGGAGGACTTTCTGTGGAGTGGTTCTGAACGACTTGACCCACCCGGCCGAACTCCAGCCTGCACTGGCCATGAGAGGCCCCATCGATGTCAGCCGCAAAGCAAAAGCACTTTGCTCCTCTCGCCTCTCCGATCCTTCCACCGTCGCCACAGCTCCTCCCTCCAGCCCATCTGTCCCACTGCGGCTAGTAACCTTATGTCTCTTTTATTGTGGCAGAGGGTGAGCCCCATAACTGCCAACTGTGAGCACACTTTAGAGTGCCTCATGACGTCCCCCATGAGCCACCGAAAACATGCCCTCATACACCGGAAATGCCCGGCTTTAGATATCAATCATTCACGGAGTCAAACAGCAACAGGAGAGAAAGCAAAAGGCCACCAAAGACGGAAGATACACAACAAGGCGAATTCGAGCAACATCAGGAATCTTTCAAAACATCTTAACCTCTACTATTTAAAAAAGATATCCATTGCTTTGTTCTAAATCCGTTCTTAAATCCCATGTATCTTTTAGCATGTTGACCAGGGATTTCTCCAACTCAGACATAATAATTACCTGAAATGATTAAGTTGGTGTAATCAGTATATTGGTTGGGTAGGCAGAGAAGCGTGCATTTACATTATTTGGGTGTTGACCTCCCTTTTCTGATGCGAAAGAACGTGCGTTTAGGCACCAGGCTGGAGCCTGTACCTCACCCATTTCTTAATGGCTAAAAAGTATATTGAAAATCAACAAATCCCATCAACAAAGCCACGTTTGTCACTTTCTTCAGAACAAGGTCATCAAAATGACTTATTATGTAAGATAATGTCATCAAATCAATATTGTATTGATATACTAATCAGCTTCAGGAAAACAAGCGATCAGTGTGCTCTAGAGGACAAAGCCCTTCCCATTTCGCCTGCTGAGATAGTTCTGGCTTTCGCCGGCATCACAGCTTGTCTGATGACAACGCAGACTCCAAAAAACGTGTCATTTTTCTTAATTTGAGTTTGTGTGTGAAAGAGCAATCCACTTATTACTTCAGCCATGTGGCTAATTAAAGCTGCATCCGAGAAGTCCCCTACAGCTTGTTATCAATTCCACCTACTTTCACCCCCAGCCCCCAAAGCGTGCTTTTGACAAAATAAATCCAACTAGCATCCTACGCAAATCCCATCCAACTTCAGGCCTTGCTGAATGAAGCCTGATTCAACCTGCTAAAAGGCTATAGGGCAGTCCATGAGTTTTTGTATACATTTACAGAAGCAATCGTGAAGAAGTCAACTGCCAGTCTGCAGTACTCAAATACACACTGGACTGGTGAGGGATGCAACAATAAGTTGATTTAGAGAAGATTTTGATAATCATTAAAAATCGGAATCAAGTCATTTATAAAGTATAAATTGTAAAATTGCCGTTAAATGTTGCATTTTATTCAAATATTTGGTTCATGGAACCAAATAATGAATACATGAAAATAAAACCATTAATCTATGTTTTTCGGGCTGCTTATTATTTATGACATTTTAAAGACTGAATTATAAAAATATATATACATAATAGACTCATCGTCTGAAAACAATTGTTAGTTGCAGCGGTATAGAGTTGGTGTTACGCCAAAGGAAGCATTGAGGAAGTAAAGATGTTGAGGGTAAAAAGGAGTGAACGAGGAGGCAGTGAGGAGCATTGGGTGGCTTGTCAGTTGGTTTGTGGTCAAACAAAAGGTGGTCTGGGGGCCTCTCACTGAAAGCTCATCAACGCGCGACACCGTCAACCATCAATCAATAGTGCAGAAGTTACCAGTTTCAGCCCCCGACAGCAGACAGCCGACTGATGAAAGAAATAAAGAAGGTAGGATCTGCCAACTGCCATGTCCCCACTTGGGGAAGTAGTTCGGTTATGGGAGCAGAGGGTATTAATTGTATATTACCTACAAGATTACCTACATTTAAATGTATCAATACTCTTCTTTCTTTGATATAGAATCATATTTTCATGAAGACAGATGTGTAAAAATGATCTTGCACATAGGACTATTAAATAAATTGTTCTGGGTGATTGGACAGTCAGTAACCCTAAATATCGTAGTTGAATGAGTCGGCACCAAAGGAACAATAAGCAGCAGGAATATTTCTGGAGAGGCTCATGACTCAGGCTTATGACGCTATATAACGCTATACTGCTGTGCCATGCTTTGGATAATTACTTTTAACTTGACAAATAAATGGTGGCTTGATCACACTTAATAACAAATATATCTAGTTATTATTTCAACAGCATTCAGTGGCACAAGGTAAGGTATATGTTCTTTATTCAGATTTAAACAAATGTTGGTTTCCAGATCATTTGAAATCAATGTTTTGAACACGCAGTGCAATGTGCTGCAGTGGTTATTGTTCTTTGGGTTGGTTTTGGTAGTTATTTTTATAAGTCCCATCAGCAAGCATTCAGCGTGCCTCCCAACATCCACCATCTGCCATGTACCTCTCTGTTCTTGCCCACTGCCGGTATTTACTCACGGGTAAAAACGCAGCATCAGCGAAAATTCATGATCCGCTTTTCATGTCTCGGATGATCCGCATGGAGCTAGCATATGCTGCGCGAGCACAAATGACGTGTTTGAAATGACAAACGTATTTTAAACAGGTTAATGGGCTGCACAGAGCCAGCATGGAATACTATAGCGTAGTTTATTTTCGTCTTCCTCCTACTCCTCCTCCTCCTCCTTCGCTTTGCTGGACTGGGTTGTTGGGTGGTTTACGGGACAGGCAGACAGAGAGCTCAGACTGTGGGCAGCGGCTATTAGGGAAGCAGGCCAAGGGGATCATGAGAGATGGGGTGGGGAGTGATGGGGGGCGTAGGAGCTGGAATACATTTCAAGAACGAGGCAAAATGGAATTCACCTACTGCCCTTTGGCCTTCCTTATGGATGTGCTTTCAACCTCCTTGCTTTAACACAAGGCAAACCATTTTCTAGACCCATTTTACTTTTTTATAGGCATACAGATCAGATTTAAACCACACACACACACACACACACACACACACACACACACACACACACACACACACACACACACACACACACACACACACACACACACACACACACACACACACACACACACACACACACACACACACCTTCTTCCAAGCCAGATGGATCCCAGGGTGTGAAGCTTATGAGGCAGCAACGAAACACGGGGCGAACCTGACAGATAGCGTTTAGTTGGAGCCAGCTCTCATCTTGCTCACAGGCAGTGTTGTACAAACTACCTTTGGACCCTAATGGGTACTATTTTCTATGTCAACAATAAAAACAATATATACTGAGTTGAATTGCAACCATTTGATGAGGTTTACCAGTAACAATTTCATAAAGTGAGCAATGGAGGGTAGTAGTGATCATTTTCAGTGATTTTACAGGTCCTCCTTTTAATTTTCCCTTCATAGTCCCTACTCCCCTTTGGACGAGAAGGGACGAAAAAACAAAAATACATCAGTTATTTCTTCATGTTCCATCTATCATTTTGATGAACTATGACACTACAGTAATTGTCCTTTTTTATTGATCAGTGATTATAGCCTCGGCAGACATCTGCTAGTTATATGTAGGCAATTTTTTCAAATTAGATCAAAACCCTAAAATAAGATATGCTTTCTATAAAAAAATTAAAACCTGATCCAATATTAAGAATTTCATATTTGTCCCATTTTCAGAAATGTAGCTCATGACAAGTCTTACCATTTTAATGCATCACCACATGAAAGCATTGTATCTGATTTATTTGTCAACATGACTAAAGAAGAATACATTTTCTAGACTAAATAAGTTGACTTAAAGGCCATATGGCTGTGCAGGAAGACAGATGAAAGTGTTGGCACATGAAAGGAAGCTATAAACCAGATAGGCCTGAACGTTGATAGATGAAGGCGCAAAGGAGAGAGGAAGAGGGAGTGAAACACGCATGCAAAAGCGTGCATACCAGAAGCTTGATGTGTGTCCATTTATGCATACCCCCACAACCCAGGAATAATTGGGACCACCATGGTCAAGATTGAGAGCAAAACAAATTCAATCAATATAGTGTGCTACTACTACACTGTGCCTCGCCTTCCCGCTCTCCCTAACTCAACATCAAGCCCATTAATAAATAGATTCAGTCGCACAAACGTGCTGATGGACTGATTTACTAATTTCATGGAAAAAAAATAAGAAGAAAACACCACACACTCTCAAAGAGTTTGAGCCTCTGGGGGAAGCCTTCCGGACCAACACATTTACACAGTAATCCTATTAGCAGCAGAGAGTACCCCCCCCCCCCCTCCCACTTCATCTCTTCCTCCCAACCACTGTCCATGCCGGTCAATACTCAAACGCTGCTCGCTTTTTTAATTCAAAATGACTGCTGCAGGCGTGATAGGCTGATGGAACCCGGGTGCACTCAACAGCATCACATGGTGCCCTATGCCCCGGCTACAAATAAAAACCATGAAACGCTAAACGCCTGTCCTCTCAGAACTGATCTCTCAGTCTCCGCCCTGGCCGGGCATCATCATAAGGGTTGACGCGGTCAGATTACAGTCGCACTGGGAGAACGAAATCCTGTCATGTGATGCTAAAAACACAGACACCGTCAACGTTGGCATCCTTCGGCTCAATGGTTCCGGGCTAAAATGGAGCGCAGATGCAGGAGAGATGGACCGAATCTATCCCCATTGGTCAATTACACTGCTGTTGGCAACCATCACAGGACAATGCGTCACAGCAGCAGATGCATGATAATTATTCAGCGACTTAATCACCTGTGAGATTTTCTTTGCAAAAAGCTGTACATTAAAAGAAAAGGCGAAACATCTCAACCTCCCCTCTCATGAGGCTAATCATTGAACTTGCGACACACACACACACACACACACACACACACACACACACACACACACACACACACACAGTGCATCTGCATGCACGTGTCGCACAGGAAGAGAGCATGTGTGACGGCTACGGCAGGATCTGGAGCAGTCGCAACGTGGCCATATGTATATACGTTGTTGGGCCCACATGTGTCAGCGGGATCGTACCAGCTGACTCCCTCTCCCCGCCCAGCCGAGCTGCTGCTGCTATGATCGGATGTCAGCCAAGGCTTTGCTACTATGTGAGGCATGTGTTGTCGACAGCAGCCCTGAAAATATAGGCTCGGGCTCTGGGCCCAACTTGCCATTGCAGATCTGCCCACTTGTATACAAGCAAAGACCTGGCTACTTAACATAAGCCCCATGCAGTATGAATACAATGAATGACATATATTGGGAGTTTGTATGCAAAGCCTTATTTGAAAGGCGATTTGATGCAGGCTACATAGCCAGTAGTCATTCCAAATTGTTACATTAGGTATTTGGTTATATTGACTGCATTACCTTGAAAATGGTATATCGATTGTGGATGTTATTCTGGAGAATACATTGGATATGGTTAGGAATCAAGACAAACGAAATCTAGTAAAAAAAATTGTCTTTTGGTAGGGGAAATACAAGTTTCACTAAGCTATATTGTTGCAAGAAAGCTAGTAATGCCAGCGTTGGTCAATTTGGTCCAAGTTGCTAAAAAAGGCATTCCACAGTTTAGCACGAGTGAAACAAGTCAGACACCTTTCAAGAAATGCATGAACAGAATGAGCAGCTCAGGGAAGCTCAGAGGAAAGCTGTTGTCATATAGGCTGACCATTTTACAAAAGGTCATACAGACAGTGTGTTCAGCCAGGAACCCGATAAATCATGCTATGAAGGGCATTTCATTTCAGTGCCCCAATAATCATGAGGTCACTGCATATTTCGTTTCTGAGCAAGCAAACCATGCATTTTAACAATCATGAATGCAGTGAATTGTTTGACGGATTTTTGTCAAACCTGCTATAACACTATGTGCGTGTGTGTTACATACGTTCGAATGACCCCCAAGCAAAGCAAATTTAATCGGCATCAATTATTTACTCGTCCCTACTGAGTTTGCTGAACTGAAGTGGCGTTGTTCACGCACTGTGTCGAGGATCATGTCGCCATTGACAAGATAAATAATGGACTGAGCGAAGGAAGGAACATGTAGTTAAGAGATATGCCTATATAGAGTATAACCAAGTAAAGCTGTAGTTTTGAGTGATTAGCGTACAGGCAGACGAGCCTTTTCCCGAAGGTTGCGATCGCGTAACCGCTGCTGGCGTGAGCGCGCAGGAGCATCATTGAAACAGGGATGCTGCGAATGAGAAGCTGAGGGACCGAGAGGCAGCCAAGCGTTTATGACACAGAGGACTACATGATAATAATACCAATGGTCCTAATCACTTCAAAATATGCTGTCCTAATCGCGTTCCAGCGGATCAGAGGATTCCCGTCAGACAGGTGCACATCACCGGATGCAACAGCATCTCCCAGAGAACCCACACACGCAGCCTCTTGCCTGCACCTAGTCCCTGGCCACCTTGATAAACGTCCTTTAAAATTCCGAATTAAAAAGAGCCGACAGCTAGGTTAGTGACGGAACTCCGCCAGAGACACATCTTCATTCAGCAAAACGTTGAGCGTTTTAAAAAGGAAGGGCGAGGAGCTAGCCTTAGCCGAACCACAGCCGTCCATCGCTCACGTTAGCTCCGTCGCCGAGATCGCCACCCTTTTAACCGGGATGTAGCCGTGAATAAAACTGCACCAGCCTCGGCTATAGGCTACATATCGTGAACTAGGGAAAATGCAGCTGTACATTACCTCTCGGCCATTTTTCCAAAGCGGTTCTTTGTTAGTATCCGTAAATAATAATCCCCAGGACGTGATCCATGCTGCCGAAATCGCCGCCGTCGCCGCCGCAGTCCAGGAGACACTCCTTCCCGGCTCCTCCCGCGTGCTGAGAGAACTGAGGTCTTGCTACGCGCACTCCTGTCTGCTCGCGCTGCCTTCTCGTGCACGCAGTCACAAGCCAACTGTCGTCACCTCCCTGACGTCACTCCGTCCACGAGCGTCATTTTTCTCTTGTGGAATTGATAAAAGGGATCATGTTTTGTAGTTCACAAAACGTCCATGGATAACGATTATTGAGCGATTCACATTCACCGTCGCCAATTTCGAAATGAACAAGCTTAATAACCATAATTGTAATCAAGCAATGTAACCCACGGGTTTATAAATCAATAAATATACTTAAAAAAAACTTTAAATTTCATTGAAATTATGAATTAACCCGGGCAAGTTGACTTTAGGTAGCCCCCCCAACTGTTTAGGTTTCGTTGGGCGTTGCGGGACACACGTGTGCGTGCTTGACCCTGGTTCAGTTGATAGTTTGTCAAACATTCTCGGCATACCGGGGCGTTGCACCTGCTGCTTTGCGTAATCAATCACCATACTTTTTAAAACCTTTTAATTTATCAAAATGAGGTTTTCAAAAAAGGGCAAATTGTATTAAGATAACCCCTTTTGTATTAAGATAACAGTTTGGCTTATTGTGCGTGGCTGAACACAGAGGGCATGCTTGGCCCGGGTTAATTGATAGGGTCAAACATTCTGGGCATACCTGGGCGTCGCACCTGCTGCTTCGTTGCGTGTTACTAATTATAAACGTGGGGGTGATGCGCCCTCAAATGGATTTTTGTTTCATTCGAGTCTTTTTAGCTTTCCCTAAAATAGGCTTACCACCAAAATGTGTGCTTCACATATCCATAAATAGGAGATATTCAAAGGATAATGAACAACGACTTGGATTATTACATTGCTGGACGTTTGGACTGTGCGAAGTAAGGTTGACAAATACACATTGACTAACGTAGCCTACGTCTCTCTAGTCGACCCGTATTGTCTTCATTTGTGTATCAATCACTAGCTGAAATGTCCAATGAACAAAGCCCAACAACAGGCTATTATTGCCTCCGTTTCACCTGTGTGCACGTGGTAAGCTGATTGGCGCAGCTGTAAGCTGATAAGACGTCGCACCTGCTAGGTCCTCGGAGAGGAGCGATGGACGGGAGTGGAGGACTCGAGGACCTCGAGCTCAGAGAGGCGCAGAGGGAGTACCTGGACTTCCTAGATGATGACGTGGGCTAATTTAAAGTTGTGCATTGTACATTTTCAAAATCAATTCGAATAGACTATTTAATTTACTTCAATATTTTAATCAATTTTGTGTTTTTCTCATTTTCATTTAAGCAAGACCAAGGTGTCTATCATGAGAAGGTCAGGAATATGGTGTCTGATAACGCTTGTCGGCTCATCGTGAACATCAATGATTTGCGAAGGAGGAACGAAAAGAGAGCGAAGGCGTGAGTTGTGTTGCTAACATTTGGTGATTTGTATCAAGTGTCTGCTAAGATCAATTACGTTGCCCTAATGATGGCTTTCAAGATCTGTAGCCTTAGATAAGTCAATAGAGGTATAAACAACCCTAATAATACATAGACCACGACGAACTGTAAATTAGAAATAGTCAAGTCTTTGTTCTTCAACAGGCCTATTATTTTGTATTCTGAATTTAATTTGGAACCAGCAGTTTGTACACAACATAACATAACTATTATTCAGGAATAATATGTAATGTTAATATAAAATAATTACTTATGATTATTGCAGAGATGTGTTTCTGGATCTCTTGTTTATATTCTCCTTTTGCAGTATGCTGAAGGATTCGTTCGGTGAATTGATCGCGTTCCAGAAGGCCCTGAAAGATCTGGTGGCCTCCATTGATGCCACCTTTGCCAAACAGTTTGAGGACTTCCACATTGGTTTCGAGGGCAGCTTCGGGACCAACCACGTCAGCCCCAGGACCCTCACTGCCCGCCACCTTGGAAGCCTGGTCTGTGTGGAAGGCATTGTTACCAAGTGTAGGTAGACGGCCTCTTCAAGAATCATACAATTTTGTCCCATAATGTGATGTTTGATGAAATAGTCACTAGATGCTTGTGATGTAAAAAAATATATTGCCTGCACATAAGTTGAGACCTTTCAATGGAAAAACATTTTTTTAATATAAAAAACGGATTTTATTAACTCAGTATAATCTTAAATCTAACATTTAAGGACCTGGGGAAAGTGTTAATGTGTTTGTGTGAGTTTGTCGCTGAGATGCAAAGCATTGAGGTTGTCCCAGCCTTTTTATTAATTTGACCTCTAAGGTTCTCTTGTGAGGCCAAAGATCATGCGGAGTGTACACTACTGCCCTGCTACCAAGAAGACCTTGGAGCGGAAGTACACAGACCTCACCTCTCTGGACGCCTTCCCCTCCAGTGCTGTATACCCTACCAAGGTTGGTACAGCTGTGCATTGTGGTTGATCATTGGTTGTTCATGCAGCAACTGTCTCCTCTCTACATTGTTGTTGTTTATTGAATGGATTCCCCATTAGCTGATGCCGAGGCGGCAGCTAGCTACCTACATGACCCTTCAATTCCAAGATGCTCTGGTGTGTGTGTGTGTGTGTGTGTGTGTGTGTGTGTGTGTGTGTGTGTGTGTGTGTGTGTGTGTGTGTGTGTGTGTGTGTGTGTGTGTGTGTGTGTGTGTGTGTGTGTGTGTGTGTGTGTGTGTGTGTCAGGATGAGGAGAACAACCCTTTGGAGACAGAGTACGGGCTGTGCGCCTACCAGGACCACCAGACCCTGACCATCCAGGAGATGCCCGAGAAGGCCCCCGCCGGCCAGCTGCCCCGGTCGGTGGACGTCATCACGGACGCTGACCTGGTGGACCAGGCCAAACCCGGAGACCGTGTGCAGTTGGTGGGCGTGTACCGCTGCCTGCCTGCTAAACAGGGGGGCTTCACCTCGGGCACCTTCAGGTCAGTGGGGGGGGGGGGGGGGGTTTGTGTATTGGTAAGGGATGTTTCAGTGAACTGAGATGAATTGATCACCCAGAGAGATGTGGTCCTTTTTTTTTTTTCTTTTTTTTTTTACATGCTGCAAGGCTTTATTCGATGAGGTACATTAAAGCTGCCGGAGGCTTGAATGCAAAGACGGGGACCAAACCCTTTGTGCACCTCTGGTGGTGCTACTAGCTTCACGTATGATCGACTGCGGGCAAGATGGATTCTCATCCCGATTGGAAAGTGATTCCCTGATTTGTCAGAAATGAGTGGGGAGTGGTCTAAATCTGTTTGAGGGGAAATGGCTGAGGGATGGCATTTATAATAGAGTATTCAAATTATGGCTCTTACATTTTGCATACAGCATCTCTATGTACGAAAGGGAATATGATCAAAGAGGAAATATAATTTGTTTCCTGGCATGTGTGCCAGCCGGAGGCAGCTGCATGTTGGATTGGCCTATTTGAGTTTCAGGTGGCTGCAAAGAATGACCTTGTGCAATGTGTAGTTTATGTGGCAGCCTGTAACAGATTGAATGGGCAAAGAGGGCTTTTGTCGGGTAAGGCTATTTAGATAAATGTGAGCCAGGTGGACATCTAAAGATGGCTATTTAATCGTGGCGTAGAGATGGCAGGGTAGTGTGCAATTGATACAAAGGACATTGGTAATGAAGACGTATTAAGATCATAAGGCATTCAGGCCTGCAAGGGCCAACGTGGGAGCAGTGTGATAGATTGTGAGTGTATAGGGTTCCACTGAAGGGTGATCCGGGGCAGTTGAGACATTGCTTGTGTTGTCTTTCTGATGAAGCCAGTCTATTTATGTATTTAATTTTATCTCTACAGGACAACGCTTCTGGTCAATAATGTCAAACTCATGAGCAAGGAAATTGTACCGACCTTCTCTGCTGATGATGTGCACAAGATCAAGAAGTTCTGCAAAGCCCACCCAAAAGTATGCTTGTTTGATGCCATTGCATACATTTCTTTGGGTGGTTATTTTCTTGGCAAACCCACAAACTTTTTAGCCGTTGACTACTGTATTACTAGAATTTGGAGGGAAGTTACTTGAAGACAATATTATAAGGGACACTAAAATGAATTCAAGGGCTTATTTTTATTTGAAGGATCTCTATTAACAGACGCCATCATGACCGGCTAGCCTTCTGGGGTCAAAACATTAGATAATATATGTACAGTAAGTATCCAAACAATAATGGACATAATGTATGACAAGACGCAAATAAGACGTGATGTACGAAGCATCGAGAGGATAGAATATTAGGAATAAAACGTTGGAAGCAGAATAATAAGTGTTGGCGAAGGGCTAATTTAAGTCCATTTATTTTTTTTAAACGTGCCATTCTTTGCCAATGTAGGATGTGTTTGAACACCTGGGCCGCTCGCTCGCCCCCAGTATCCACGGCCACTGCTACATAAAGAAGGCCATCCTTTGCCTGTTGCTGGGAGGGAATGAGACCATCCTGGAGAATGGCTCCCGCATCCGTGGGGATATCAACATACTCCTGATAGGTTGGTTGCTTTGAAGCGGTATAAATGGGTCCACCTCAAACCGGGGGTAATGATGCAGACCATGATCGGTCTGGTCCTTGTTGCCATGTAGGTGACCCCTCGGTGGCCAAGTCCCAGCTGCTACGCTACGTGCTCTACACGGCTCCCCGGGCCATACCCACCACAGGGAGGGGCTCTACCGGCGTTGGTCTGACGGCGGCCGTTACCACGGATACGGAGACTGGTACGGTCAACTTCTTCCCCACGTAGATTTTTCGGGTTAACATCTCCGTTGTCTGTATACGACGGCAAATGAAGTGCTGATGTCTAACAAATCTGATGTTTGATTTGATCCCTGAATTATGTTTTCACGTTGCATTTTATGTATGCAGAACTTTTAATTATATTTCAAAAATAATTATGTATGATTCTCAAGTTGAATATCGACACTGCCTGACTTGAGTCTCTATATAACTAGGACATGCACTGTTTTCTCACAAATTAACCGTTTGTAGTTTTCTCTGGGATGCTGATATGCATCGTATTACAGTCTATTGTAGATGTTGGGTGACATGGTTAAGGGCCGTCTCTCCCTGCCTATTCGCTGATGTTTGTCTGGTGATCAGGCGAGAGGATCCTGGAGGCCGGAGCCATGGTGTTGGCCGACAGAGGGGTGGTGTGCATCGACGAGTTTGACAAGATGTCCGACATGGACCGAACGGCCATCCACGAGGTGATGGAGCAGGGCCGGGTCACCATCGCCAAGGCCGGCATCCAGGCCCGGCTCAACGCTCGCTGCAGCGTCCTGGCTGCCGCCAACCCCGTGTACGGCAGGGTGAGGGAAGCTTTTTGATGCGTCACGCATTCGGTTTCCGACCAATTGCGACGGCGTTAAAGGCGACGTATTATCCCACCAGGTGTGAGTGGATTAGCCCTTACAATCCGTTTTTTCTAAATCTGCCTCTTCTGACATCACAAGTGGGCGTGTCCACCTAGATATGTGCTGGATAGATCCGTCTACCGATTTCCACGGCTTTTAACGGCTAATCACACTCGCACCTGGTGGTATAATATGGCACCTTTTAGCAATGTGTTCCATTCGCCTCCTTGTATGTTTCTGCTTGGTTATGTTTTCATGGTTGGCGGAAATAACGTTGCTCAAAAGGTGGCAACTACGGACTTGGGTGGCAACTGCCAGACCCGTCTGTCTTGGGCTACTATCCGTCTGTGCTAGACGGACTTCAAGGATTTCTCAAACTTGTGTTGGTGAATGCATGTTGAGCCTGCACCTCAGGAGATATAGGTGTCTGTTAAGGTTGACCGTTTCTCTCCCCCCGGTACGACCTGTACAAGACCCCCGTCATCTTATTTCTCTTCCCCCAGTATGACCAGTACAAGACCCCCATGGAGAACATCGGCCTGCAGGACTCCCTGCTGTCTCGCTTCGACCTCCTCTTCATCGTGCTGGACAACATGGACCCGGAGAGCGACCTGCAGATCTCTGAGCACGTGCTGCGCATGCACCGCTACCGGACCCCCGGGGAGCAGGAGGGGACGGGTGAGGAGGGGGGACCTGGGGCTCGCGGGGGTCTTGCCACACCATGTGAGTGGGTGGTCGGACCACGATCCACCTTAAACCCATTTTGTAGCGGGTCGAACCCATTCTGGGTACCCGACCCATGGTTTAATAGACACTCTGATGTATCCCGTAAAATATCTTGCTCTACTCCCCCAGAAGGTGATTTGGCCCGAACCAGATTGTGGAAAGGATTTAGCATTGGCGGTGTTCTACCAATTTTCAAATAAGAGCTGAGCCACATATTTAGCCCCTTGGGTAGAGATGGGAAGAGGTGTGAAACGGCTCAATAAAACTGTGATGGTTGCAGTTAATGCCTTTTTAGTCACAAAACCTCATGCAAGGAGAATGGTGGTATTGGCAGGAGAACACTTGAAATGACGAGTTCTCCAAAATGACTGCTAAAACGGATTGCTCGCTGAGTGTGCAGTAAATCATGGTGATTTTTGTATTTATAAAGCGATGCCTCTCGGAAGCAATGTGGACATCTTTGCCACAGAGGACCCTAACATCACAGACACCGCAAAGCAGGAGCTCCAAATATATGAAAAGGACAGCATCCTACACAGCCACCGTAGCAAGAAGTAAGCTTTCATCTCCGGAACGGAGGTTTCAAAGTCTTTGCGTAAAGTTTTTGAAACCAGTACAATACAAAATGTATGCATTCCTGTGCTTGACTCTACGATCTGTAAAAGATGGATGGACGGCTCAAAATACCGGCCAGCATATTGTCGTCTGCTCCTTTCTCTAGGGAGAAGGTGGTTACGATGGAGTTCATCAGAAAGTACATCCATGTGGCCAAGCTAGTGAAGCCTGTGCTCACCCAGGAGGCATCGGACTACATCTCAGAAGAGTACTCCAAGCTCCGCAGCCATGACCAGTTCAACTCGGATACCGCCAGGGTCTGTATTGCCCCATTTACCCCCTTCAGACTCTGCTGCCTGCAGAAGCTCCTGCCTGACTAGATAGATTTTGCATCGCTAGTTCATTGTAATATTGATGAATGAATATGGATTTCACGCACAAAATGTAAAGTAATTTGCAACCAAAAAAGATTGTTGCTCTTTTGCCTCAGACTATCCCAGTAACTGCCCGTGCCCTGGAGACCATGATTCGATTGGGCACAGCGCACGCCAAAGCCCGAATGAGTAAAACCATTGACATGGAAGACGCGGAGGCTGCCCTTGAACTGATGCAGTTTGCCTACTTCAAAAAGGTCATTGCCAAAGCCATAAGATAAAAGGATACATAAAAGTATTTCAAGCAGTTTTGATGCACAAGTCGTACTTTGGATTTCATTTATCCGAGTTGAAAAATGAACTCGGCTCAGAATTTTGTATACTAGATACTGGAGAAGGAAAAGAAGCGTAAAGCTCCAGATGAAGACATGGACCTGAGCCAGTCCCAGTCCCAGTCCCAGTCCCAATCCCAGACGCAATCCCAGTCCGAAAGTCACAGCCAGGATCCCAAGAGAAGCACCAGGTCTTCTTCTTTTCAACTCATCCCCTTTTTGTTGTTGTTGTTGTTGTTGTTGTTGGTGAACACACCATTACTGGGTCAAGGTTTCCTCCAATAGATGCCACTAACTAAACTTACTATTTTTATCACCATATCTGGAGCAAACGCCCTCCAAACTTCAATGGTAATCTAAAGGTCACTAGATCAGTATCGCAGCTTTTTTTGTTTGATCACCAACTTAAACTAACCTGCTATGCAAATCGATAGCGCATAACTGAAGCCTAGAAAACGATTTGCATTCTTATTTCTGGAACTAGGCAACGCGCCCTGGCTACAAAAGATGACCTGAACAAGATGGCAGGCTCCAAGGCTGATCCTTATGACTTTGCTGGGGAGGAGAATGGTATGATGCCCAACACTTGGCTCGTTTATAGTTTGGGCCAGAAAGCAGAATTTAACTTTTACTCTTTCTTTACATTTTATCGATGCTCCCAATTAACATTGTTGACTTTTACTTCAATGTTGGTGTCAAAAAAAGTTAAGTGAAAGCTGCGTTAAATGTCAATACACTTTAAAGTGGCCCAACATTTAAGTTTAAATGTAAATAATAGATGTTATGATTTTATTTTACTTCAGCCCAACCCAATCTAAGACCCAAGCCTTTATCGCAGACTCCACGGAAGAAGGAGATAAGTCAGGACAGGTATGGAGCACCTCCCAAAATAAGTGTCAAACACTGTCCTATGTCACCATCAACACTTGAGATCTATGCAAGATGATGGCCCATTTCTCTCCAAGGCACAGGGCACATGAGTGTTCTCTATGCTTCACTAGCATATGTATCCATGGTCTTGATTTAATGGCGCATTCATGTACCCGCATAGAACATTTGCTAATAAATGTTTTACCAAATGGTCATTGCAGTAGTAGGTTGCAACAAATAACCCAGTGTGCCCCATTATGAGTGCACAAAAATGTAAGCAGCAATTGGTTACATAAATGAAGCATACAAAAGTGGAACAGGGGCATTGGTAGTGGATGAGGTGGGACTATTCCTCCCCATGTGAAGCACTTTCAGTGCTTTGAAGAGGGCTGTATAATTAAATGTTTTTTTATTGGACCATCGTGTCCTCCAGACTCAAGGCGTTCAAGGGGGCTCTACTGCAGGCCTTCAAGACCAAGCGCTCCCAGTCAGTGGCGGTGGCCGAGCTGCTGGGCCTGGTCAACAAGGACCCCACTCCGGCCCAGGGCGAAGGCTTCCAGGAGGGGGAGGTAGAGCAGCTGCTGGGCCGCATGCAGGACGACAACCAGGTCATGGTGTCTGAGGGCGTGGTCTTCCTCATCTGATGACGGACTCCTCCTCTTCCTCCTGCCTCACAACGCCAAAAAAATCATTTTATAATTGCTTGATTTTTGTTTAAACAAGAATAAATAGTTTGAGCAGGGAGACTGGTGTGGTTTTATTAAAACATTTTTATTTATGCATTTTAATGAGCGATTTAAGCATTGCAATAGCGTGGCACATACATTATCCTCCCTTGTATTTTGACGTGGCGACTAGTGGAATGAAGGCAACAAAAGTTATGTTATACTTTCAGGTCTTGCTTGAACAAAATTGACTTATTCACCCTGCTTTAATTGTGATTAGCAGACATTTAAGCTTTTATGCATAGTAATTCAGTGGGCAGTCTTGTGGGTTTCCCACGGCTGGTTGATCAAAGAGACGCGTGGTGAATCGTTCAGGCCTTCCTGTTATAACAGATGCAAAGCATTATTAATCCTTCCAAGGGAGATGGGTCAAATCATTAAATATGGCATATTTGGATTATACTTGTGGTTTAACCACTAATGTACTTCTGGCAAACAAGTCAATATGTATAACCCCTGCATTTCATTACTATAATTTTAATTTAATTGTCTTGTGTTGCATTAGTAATTCAAAAGCGTCATATAATTACAAGGCATTAAGGAAGTGAAATAGTGTTCTTGCAGTGCTCCCTAGTGGTGGTTTCACAAAACTGAAACGTCTCGGTGGTTAAACTCACTGTTCCAGTAATCCAGGCATGCCCTCTAAGAGGACCGCTTTGTCAATCTGCTGCCACTGTGTCCTCAGTCTCCTCCGCACGTACATGCTGGTAACCAAGGCAACCAACAGCAGCGATGCTGACACCGTCAGCGTGAGCGCCATCACTAGGGTATTTTGGCCTTTGTTGGCCCCAAGGGGTACGTCTGGGGCCAGGGCCCTCTCCTTGGGGTGGGGTGCAGAGGGTGGCAGGGGCTGAGGGAGCAGCAACTGAGAAATATCTGAAAGAACGGTTTATGGGTGCTGATATGTTAGTCTCATAAATCAGGCTTGGATAATGCATTAAAAGTCTGATAGGCAAGCTGACATCTGGGGTTAACGCGCTGTTTTGCTTTATATTTTTTATATGAAGTTGCTGGCGATGTTTTGGCTAACAGCAAACACAAACTACGGCAAAACCGATACATTATTCTTGGTGGGAAGACAAGCTTCAACATGCTGTCCGGCACTAACATTCTAAGAAAAAGGGTCTTAAGATATCAAATCAACATTGTTAATATAGGCCACTTTAGAAATACATGTAAAAAAGTAAACTTGAAAAATTCATCCACTCATGCAAATGAGTGGATGGACAATATAAAGGGGAAATTGTCCTCCAGAGGCAGGTATAGTCAACCAATCAGAAACATATTTTCAGAGCATTTCACTCCCAATGGCTTGGCCCTTTAACAAATTACAATCAAATTCTAGCTCTTAAAACTTACCTGCAGCATGAACAGCATACACTGAATTAAGAAATAACCCAATGTCCTAATAACTCTGTCACTATCACACTCCACAGTAATGTCCCCCACCTTGCAGACTCAGGAGGAAGTAGGCGTCGTCTCCTTTAATGTACTTCCTGCTGTGCAGTCGGCTGTGAGTGAGGAAGCTGCTCGTC
Organism: Gadus chalcogrammus; assembly: GCF_026213295.1. Taxonomy (NCBI): domain Eukaryota; kingdom Metazoa; phylum Chordata; class Actinopteri; order Gadiformes; family Gadidae; genus Gadus; species Gadus chalcogrammus. The sequence continues at coordinate 26,173,843 of NC_079423.1, forward strand.
CCAGTGCCAGGGCCGCGGTAGTAGCTCCCATCAGGGCCATTCACCAGGGACCCCACCTTACTGGGCCGGTCCCAGAAGAACTCAAGACCTGTCAGAGGAAGGAAAGGAGACCTTACTTCCTTTCACTCTCCTTTATTCTCTTCTGCTCACTACAGGACTGCTGCCTTCCCAGAGCCCTAGTGATTGGTTGTTTTTAGGACGTTGTTTATTGCTTCTGGGTCGATGTAGATACCGTTATCTACTCTGCACACTCTACTCTCTCCAGTTGTTGCATGCATATGCTTGCATGTGCAGACACTTGATTTTGTGCTCAAATTTAAATATTTGCTTTGATTGTTTAGTGTCTGCTAAATGATTGAACCTAAGGGAAACTGAACAACCGCAATGGGATGAAAGGCATAGATGCACAAACACGCCTGAACCTAAATGGAACCAACCTACTAGAATGGGTCAACAGTCAGACGCACATGCACGCACACAGACACAAACAAAGTCATTGTCGTATCCTGATAGCAATAGAAAATGGTATGGATCTATCCCTGAACTTTGATGCATCAGGTTAGGATCCATGACGAGAACGTTTTCCACAAAGCACTGCAAACAGTGTTGACTTGTTCCAACAGCGGCCTCCCTGGGCGTGGCCGGCGGGCTTACCGTCCTTCTTGTTTGGATCAGTGGTGAACATGTGCTGCATGTTCATCCGGGTCCTGACATCCGACTGCTGGTCCATCAGAGACATGGTGGCCTGGTGCCAGGGACAAGGCCACTTCAGGCTGTTGTCATTGGGGCCGGAGGTCAGGTACAGGTAGAGCGCCATGGTGTCAGGACGGGTGCTGAGTCCATTGAGGTACGAACCTACCTGCACAGCAGGGCAACACGCAGGATGAAACTACCACCCTCCTTTGTGGAGAATTTTTGCACTAATAACTGGTATATTCATATGCTTATAAGTAGATTGAACCTATGGCCATTAAAGGGTTATGTTAATTGTGTATTTGCCTTTTGTTTGTCTCATGTATCCACACAGCCCAAACATTATGAATCAACTTTTGTAATTGTATATTGTTATAATTTAGCGTCATGATTCATATTGTAGTGGCTGAGGTGTTTAACAAGAAAGCAGTTGAGGCATACTTCTTTCTATCCATGGTCTATGAATAGAGGCACTCAAAGCCTGCATATGAAAATCCGTGTGCGGTTTATTCACTGGGGAGTGGAAATCAAGAGCAAGGTGTTGGTTAGGACTCACCTGGAAAGAATAGCCAGTCGGTGACAGGAAAGAGGGACTGTACACCTTGGTGCCTACTGGCGTGGTTGCCAGGAGACTGGTGATGTTGCGTATTTTCCACACATGCTGGGGGCATTGGCCGGACCAGATGTTGACGTCATCGAGCGAGAGACCCCCCAACCTGGCAGACGCGTCTCCCTTCACCCCCTCGAACACCACTCTGGACTTTTTGGTTATGTTGAGAGTCACGTGACGCAGCTCCCATGATCTTCTTGAACCTTTGACGTATTTGAGAGATAAACGGACATGTTCAGCACGAACAATAATCAAAGTGATTTCTTTGTTCTATTCACAAATAACACACAGATGGTAGTGAGACACATTCATTATTAATTAATTCATTGCATTTGTCAAGTACTGTGGACAGGTGTGGAATGAGGAAACTATCCAATCAGAGACTGGGAGATGACTTTGTGGCCATAATGTTATAAGAACCCAGATTAGGAATTGGGCCAGGACAGGGGGAAGTCCGAAAGACGCTCATCTTAGTGTTGATTTTAACAATGAGCTTAGTGTGGATTTGAACACACCTGTTATGGTCTCAAAAAGCGTCATTCTCCCTTGAGGGTTGAGTTCGTCATACTCCCGCACCCACATCTTGAGGGAATCGTTAGCACCCCCGCTGCTGTAGAGGAAGAACTGCAGACACTGGACCCCAGGCTTAGGATACAGGAACCGGCTCTCAAGAAACCCACTGTCCCCAGCGGACCCACATGCAGTGCTGAAATGCATGAAGTAGCCCTTTCCTGTTGGCAACAGTGTCCATTACTGCACATTAAGTGTATTAAACCACAATACATTATGTCGTTTACATTTCTATTTCCATTCAAATGTTCAATACATTCAGTTGCAATATGCAAAACTTGTGTTTTAAAAAAAATTGCGATAAAGTTAAATTCAATAGTAGTGTTTTGACTTGTTGTACAGGCCTGACATTATTGTAAACAGTATTGACCTGTCCTACTTCAGAGGAAGTATTTTCAACTGCAAACTTTTAGCTGTGGGTTATAAGGGATTATCCTGTACTTTGTTCTGAAAAAATTTGATTCCTATATTGAATGCAGTGTATATCTGAAAGTAAAACCAAAATAATAAAATGACTAGAATGACATAGTTGTGAATAACAAGTATAGGTATACAAGTTATCGCTACCTTTGCATTGTCCCATTGAGGTGAAGTCTGTTTGAGGTCCTGCACTCACAGCCATACGCTGTTCCCACTTGTTGTTCGGACCCTGGATCATCCCACAGATGTTCAGCTCCTCAAAGTCGCAGCTCTCCACAAAGGTGGAAGAGGTGGCTGTGGAAGGGATTCATGTGATGGGTTAGTAATGCAAGAACAGAGTCTGTCTCTAAAGGGAAGCTTTTTTTTAAAAATCGAATTCAGGGGGAAGGCCATCATCCAAAACACATTTGGTATGAACTTACCTTTGCCTTATTGCCTAGGAAGGTGTATTTATCAGTGAGGTACACAACTATTAAACATTAATAAAATAAAAAATAAAATAATAAAAAAACTAGAACAACAATCGATAACTCAATTGATAACAATTGAGAGCGAACAGCTGCAAATGCTGTTTGGACTTTGACAATTTTCATATCTGCTGGATCTGCTCTGCATGATCTGCCTTTATCATGCAAAACATCACACAGGGGAATTAATTTATTGGAATGGATTACACATTACGTGAAGATAGCAGGTATAAGTATAATTTGGTATTCTACTGTATTCGGCTTTTAGAACCACAAATACGTGATACATCATATCATTGAAATATTTGAATAAATCGGTACTCAGTGGCCCAATCCCAAAGTGAGCCCTAAGGACTGAGGACTAAGGACTCATGGACTTAATTGATCAAAGGTGCAAAGTGAGCGAGTGTGTGAGGCCACATGGGCTCAGATAGGTATATATGGGATTGGGATAGCACTTCACGAGAGCACATGTTACCTTGGCAACGTTTAATGACAAAGATGCTGCTGACACTTGCCGGTTTGGGAATTCTCCTTTTTTTTGTTTTTTTGTAAATGCAATGAAAACAATCGGCTGCAGCAATTTATTTATATTAGAAAATATAATTTATACTTTGGAATGCTTCAGTATAAAGGTTGTATTGAATTAGGTGATTATTGGCCTACACATACTAATCATAAGTCAGATCAGGCTACATTTGGCTGAAATATAAAAGGTATAATTAGTAATATGAAGAGCCGTTTGGGAGCCAAAAGAGCCGGCTCCTGTTGGTGAGCTGATCCAAATGATCCGGCTCACACAAAATTCCCATCTGGTCGCGCATTGACAGTAGCGCCGTCTTGTTGTTTACCTTCCTAATTTCCGGATTTCCCTATGGTCTCCGTGGTAAACGTCACAACGCTTTGAACTGTGGGTTATTCCCTTAGGTGAAGTCTGCACTGATGCAGACTCACAGAAAGGGCTCGGTAAGTGTGGACTCCAACCCTCACGCCCTTTGGAATTCGACATTGGGACAGCCCTAAAGACTTAATAATTTCATGAGAACGCGCAGCAAAGGCTGTGAGTCTGTGAGTCCGGACCTCGGGATTGGGCCTGTTCAAGTCTTACACTCATTTGAGCCCATCATGCATAATGCAGCATGCAATCACCACTGTTTAATGGTTTCCAGTTGTTTCATTTACAGTATGTGTCTAAGCACCAGCAGTGGTCAGCAATGTGTTATCTCCATTAGCCCATTCTACCCTTGCCCTGGTATAAAACCAGCAGACCCATAATTAGCTTCAAGATGAGCGACACCTGTGTTTGTGCTCTGATGACGCCTCTGTACATAGTGGTCATGTGGTATAACTCAACCCACTGCAGTTGTAGAGGCGGTTCAGCTTGAGGAGGTCGCTGTCGCTGATCTCTATCCGTTGGCCGATCACGTCCATGAACTCTGGGATCTTGGTGACGATGGTCGGCGCCGAGGCGATGCTGAACGCTCTCTTGCCGTAGTGCATCACCGAGCCGTAGTCATAGGGCACGCCTAGGGAGCTGGACACCTTGTCGTCGTACTTGTTGAAGTTGTGAGCCTTGCCTGTGTTCCAACACATAGAGTTTGCATGTTGGAGATGAAAGAAGTTAGAATATAATACAATAGAATACAACAGAACAAATCTTTATTTGCACTAAGGGGGGATTTGCCCTTCACATGCAGAGGGGCGGCAAAACAAAAACTATTTCCTGAACAACTCAAACCTCATACACCCATCATACATAATACCTGAATACATACAGTATAACTATCACCACCAGGTACTACAACGAATACACCATTTATGCATTGTAATGCAAAAATATATTAAATATCTAAATACTGTGTGTAAAATACTGAGTATATAATGTATGGGTCAGGTTGTTAGAGAATTAGTTTGTAAGAGAGAGACATTGGCCGTCTTCAACACTGACAACGACATCATACCCGGCTCAATCTGATCCTTCATGATGTTGACATAGTCGTTGCGGTCCGCCCGGGACTGCTCGTGCCAGAAGCCCAGCGCGTGCAGGAACTCGTGCTCCACGGTGCCCAGGCGGTCGCAGTTACTGCCGATGGACAGCCTCTGCTTCCCCTCGCGCCGGTTCCCCACAGAGGAGAAGCAACTGTCCACAGACCACAGACAGAGAGGGAAAGTTTCTTCACGCTGGCTAGGTCCTCAATGTCCTCGTCAGAACTTCGTTTCATTGCACCTGTTCATCGTTCATTTGTGGTCTTGGCTATTGATTATGATGAAAAGCTATGATGTAATTATTACTAATAATTAACCGAAAATGATCCTGAAGCATAATTGTATGCACCTCAGTTTGATTTTTTTCGTCGTGGATTATTAAGTTATTAACAGATATAGTGATGTATTTGAAAGCAGGCTATAGAATATTCAACGAAATCATAATCATTCCAGTTTTGAACTTTGAGGCCAGCATCAAGCATGTCATGTATATGAATGTATAAAGCAAGATAGAGGTGCATAATGTGCAGATTTGATTCAAGATTCAAGATTCAAGATTCAAAAAGCTTTATTGTCTAGTATGTTGCCATACTAGAAAATCCAATTGTTCTCACCCGCTGCCCTTGAACACAGAGATGTAGTTCTCCTCCCCTTTCCATGGTGTGAAGTCAATGCATGTCTTCAGTCTGTACTGCTCAAAGCCCTTCAGAATCACCCCTTTGGCATTCATCTCTACAAGTCCCATGGATATGTATGTACCACAACACATACAGACCAACACACAAACACACAAGCACACACACACACACACACACACACACACACACACACACACACACACACACACACACACACACACACACACACACACACACACACACACACACACACACACACACACACACACAAATTTGGTTTAGTTTATGCACTTTCTATATTTCAATATTCTGATGCTTTTGAGGTTCCATATGAGAGCATCAACTCACCAACGCTTTCTTCTATATAGTAAGGAATCGTTTTCGGCCAACGGTACTGATCTCCGATGATGGTGTTTCTCTCGTCAAACTTATTGGAATGAAGAATGGGACGGGTTAACATTTAGAAAGCCATGATACCTTTGAGAACCTATATCTAATGTTGGCTTGCTGCTAGTTCCTAACTGGCTTTACAACTCAGCAACGTTTTCATAAAATCTGGCACAGGTTGTTTCTGATTTACAATCAAAAAATTGCTGCGTTAGATGTTAGCCTTTTGATTTTGATATGAGGTCTCATTATCACAAATTTAAAATCATCTGAATCACAGATTAAGTATAAACACAATCAAGAAGGCTCTTCATATTATGACTCTAGTGAAGCAGTGACAGCAGGAGGATGAAACTTCAGCTTGATCAGGTAAAGGTATCTCAGGAAACACTAACTCACCTCGACATTTTCAATATCACCCTCCAACAAGTCAAGTCCTGCCAATAAAATGTGTTGTTTTATTTACATCCACAAGGAGGTATATTCAGAATACTGATATAAATATATAGTCAGAGCGTAGAAACCAAGAGAAATATACAAACCCTTATTGACATCCAAGATATCCCAGTCCTGGCCCTCATCCACATCAATTTCTACGGAATAGAATATATGTATGTTTACTAAAATGCACTAGTAGAAATAGCAGAGCACTTTGAGAGACTTTTAGAAACACGTATTCACTCATACTAATAATTACTTGAGTTCAAGTAATCTTTCAGTGAAACAGTGAAACTCTTGAAAGGAATGGCACAGTGAATCACTTACCTGTTTCTCCAGATAGTTTGGCCACCGTCTGTAGAAAATTGTTATTAAAATGCATTAATGCCAGTACCACTCTTCTCACGCCTTGAACGACCTGGGCTGACCAAGCTTGCCAGGCTATTCTATTGACTCCCTTTTCATTCATGCATAAGGGATATGGTTGTTTTCACTGGCTCACTTTTGCAGAGTAGAATAAAGAACTTGTACCATTGACTGATAAATAAAAGAGTGTGTTTGATTTTTGGTTTGCAAGAATGCCTTTACCTGCACAATTACGATAACTTATCATTTTGGCATTTGTCGGTTCATTGTTTCATAATACGAATAGTGCAATTTAAATGACACTCTCATGGTGTATATTTTCCTACGCAGTAATTTACTTGTGTACCAACTAAACAACTAAAACAACGTATTTTTTAATCAATAAGAAAATCCATGTCACAAAAATGAATGCATATACTCACTCGGTACCAGGTCAGCGCAACGACCAGGATTAGCATTCTGGAAAGCATGGCTCAAATCAAACTAACCAGAGCGAGAGAGCAAACACTATCACTCTATCCTCTGAGCGACTGCTCGTGCCAGAAGCCCAGCAGGTGAAGGAACTTGTGCTCCACGGTGCCTAGGAAGTCGCAGTTACTGCTGATGGACAGCCTCTGCTTCCCCTCACGGCGGTTCCCCACAAAGGAGAAGGAACTGTCCACAGACCACAGACAAAGAGGAAACGTTTCTTCAAGCGGTCAATGTCCTCAATTTCCTCAATGTCTTCGCCCGAACTATGTTTCATCATGTCATTGCACTTGTTCATACATTTGGGGTCTTGGCTATTGATTATGATGCAAAGCTATGATGTAATTGTTACAAATAATTATCCGAAAATGATGTTGAAGCATAATGTAAATCGACTCAGTTTGATTTTTTCCGTTGTGGATTATTAAGTTATTAACAGATATAGTGATGTATTTGAAAACAGGCTATAGAATATTCAATGAAATCATTATCATTCCAGTTTTGAACTTTGAGGCCAGCCTCAAGCCTGTCATGTATATGAACGTATAGTGCAATATAAAGGTGCATATTGTGCAGATTTGTTGTCACCCGCTGCCCTTGAACACAGAGATGTAGTTCTCCTCCCCTTTCCATGGTGTGAAGTCAATGCATGTCTTCAGTCTGTACTGCTCAAAGGCCTTCAGAATCACCCCTTTGGCATTCATCTCTACAGGTCCCTTGAATTGGAATGTATCAGGACACATACCGGCCCCCACACACACACACACACACACACACATTTGGTCCATATGGTGTATGCAGTCTCAATACGTCAAAGTGTCAGATACAAAGATAGGACACGCGGCAGAGGACCCAAACTATCAACCAAAGCGGTACCTTTCATTTATTCTTTTTTAATTTTTCATCAACTAGAAAAGTAGGTTATACCTATACTATCCTATATATATGATATATGGAGCAAAGTGTGAAAGGTTAAATTGAGAAAAACAGGACCAATCAAGAAAGACAAGTTACACAGGTTTGACACTGAAGTAAATATACCAAGTAGTACTATTTCTACGTTTATTGTAACGTATGTTGTGTACAAGCATTAAAAAACAAACAACGTCCACGTCCCATCCAGTAAGTTTCTGCACGGTGGTATCAAACCGGCATCACGTGACTCTCTTCTGGTCGCACTCAGGAAGCAGCGCAGATCAGCAGGTTACGAGAGGATCCAACATGGCTGCTGTCTACTGACAGAAGGGGAGCTGTTTTCAACTCACAAGTGGACAGTTCAACCGATAAACCCGAATCAAGAGAATTCAAGGATCAAGGATGCTTTAATTGTCATTTAACAATTACATGAAAAACGAAATATAGCACTCAGGTCTCAGTGTGCTACCTAAAACCCTAGAATTTGTTTAACTTAAAATAAACTATTAATATAAATAAAGACATACTAAGATACTAAAAATACATATTAAAAGAAGATATTTAAAGATGGTCAGCGTATTAATGAGTACAAGTGCAGCAGTAGGTTCCTTATAAGTAAGTTGATAAAGTCAAAGTGCAAATGCAAATCAGGGCAGCAGTCGGGGTCCTAGACATTAAAGTGCATAAGTGCAGGTAATCAGTGCCTCCAGGTAGAAGGTGTTCCTCAGCCTAGGTGTCCTTGCCCAGATGCTACGCAACCTCCTGCCTGAGGGAAGGAGGGTTAACAGACCATTTGCTGGGTGGGTGGAGTCCTTCATGATGGAGGCTGCTCTGTGCTTGCATCTGGTGATGTAGATGGTTGACAGGGATGGCAAACTGCAGCCGATGATTCACTGGGTGGAGTTGACCACCCGCTGTAGTGCCTGCTTCTCTGCCACTGTGCAGCTGCAATACCACACAGTGATACAGGAAGTGAGGATATTGTCCACCACACACCTATAGAAGGATTCAAGTATGGCTGTGGCCATTCCTGCCCCCTTCAACTTCCTTAGGAAGTAGAGCCGTTGATGAGCCTTCTTGAGGAGGATGAGGAGACAGTTCTCACGAATGAGGAGACAGTTCTCACGAATGAGGAGACGGTTCTCACGAATGAGGAGACGGTTCTCACGAATGAGGAGACGGTTCTCACGAATGAGGAGACGGTTCTCACGACTGAGGAGACTGTTCTCACGAATGAGGAGACAGTTCTCACGAATGAGGAGACAGAGTTTCGTTGCCTTTTATGGCAACGAATCCCTCACTTTTTTCAGCTAAATTATTTTGAAGAGAAGGGGTCGTTACTATGACCAACGGGACCTCAGAGGAGTGGAGGTGGTGGCTCTGACGTAAATAATTGATTAAAATCTATTTCACATGCAAACATCGTCCTAAGCCATAAATTTGAATTGCGATTAAAAATCGATTTATTGCCCAGCTCTAACTGTTCATACTCAATCCATCAGCTTGGCGTGAATCCTCATCTGGCTTTGTGTAACTTACACTTTACATAGAACTCAACTCACAAGCTCAGAAGCAACGTGAACTGTGCTTAAAGGCGTGTTCATGGACTTGGTGATAACGTGACGGAATGGAATGGAATGGGGAACACACTGGGCCATGGCAGACCAGTTTCGGAACAAGGAATATATATAATTCTCTTGATTCAGGTTGATCTATAGAACTGTCCACTTCTGTCAGTAGACAGCAGCCATGTTGGATCCTCTCGTAGCCTGCTGGTGGTGCTCCGTGAACCACCATCCTGTGTGCGTCCCGTCCAGACGGGGAGCCATCCCTTCAACTGGGCCATGCTGTTTAACGGAGGCTTCCTGGAGGCCATGAAGGACCTGGCCTGGGACTGCCCGGTGTTCCATGACGTGGACCACATCCCCGAGAACGACCGCAACTACTACGACTGCGGGCAGATGCCACGCCACTTTGCCACCAAGCTCGACAAATACATGTGAGTCCCCAGCCGGCGAGACATGGAGACACAGCAGGGCAATGTCTTCATTCACATCAGACGCATCGTGTGGAATGTACCTTTCTTGACATTACGATTTGAATGGCAAACAAATTGCTGCAGGTAGACTAAAATTTGCTGCAAAGGCACCAAAGTGATGATGGCAGCGCGCGTCAGTGCAGCAGCTTCTCTAGCTCTCAGTGAAAATCTTAGATATTGTAACGCCAAACTTTTAGCACTTAAGAAGGTAGCAGCTTCACTTTCACTTGCACCAAAACTAAAATCGGAACTTGGGAGACTGCGAATACTAAGGACAACGGCATGGAAATACGGATCGCACGGCTGCGGAGGCAAGAGGAAGTGCCGTGCGAGGAGGCAGAAGCGGGCTGGACTGATAGCCAAGATGAAAGCCGGAGCACACAGACCACCAATTCCTTCCCTCTTTCTGTCAAATGTTCGTGCACTGGAAAATAAGATGGACCTGCGTCTGGGCCAGGAGGAATTGAGGAACTGCTGTGTTATGGTGCTGGTGGAAACGTGGCTAAAGGATAACATGCCGGACTCCGCTTTCCAAATGGATGCGAGGATTTTCTTCCGTTCCGACAGAAACAATCTGTCAGGAAAGACGAGAGGAGGGGGAATTGGCATCTACATAAACTAAGGTTGGTGCACAAACTGTTCAATAGTTAGAAGCCACTGCTCTGAAGCAGTTGAACATTTGGGTAAAATGCTGCCCACACTACTTGCTTCGCGAATTCACCGCCGTTTTCATAATCGCCGTCTACGTCCCGCCACTCGAAAATGCCAATGCTGCTCTAGGAGAGCTGCACGACACCACTAACACTCTGCAGAGCAAATACCCTGAAGTTTTGTATGTGTTTGCAGGGGATTTCAATCACGTATGTCTGAGTGAAACATTCCCAACGTTACAACAGCATGTCAACATCGCCACCCGAGGCAACAATACACTCGACAAAGTGTATACCAACAGACGTGGGACTTACCAGGCTTTTCGCCGCCCCAATCTTGGCTCTTCAGATCACATCTCAATCATGTTAGCCCCTGCATACTACCCTGTGCTGAAGAGCAAGAAAGCCACTGAGAAAGACATCACAGTATGGCCGAGTGGAGCGGTCTCTATGCTCCAGGACTGCTTTGAAAGCACAGACTGGCAGATGTTTAAAGAGGCAGCAACGGTGGATGATGATGTGAACCTGGAAGAATATACAACATCAGTCCTGGCATACATTTATAAGTGTATGGATGATGTCACCTTCAGGAAAACCCTCAGGATTATCCCTAACCAAAAACCCTGGCTGAATGCCGAGGTGCGTTCGCTTCTGAGAGCACGAGACACTGCGTTCAGGTCCGGGGACTCAGACGCACTCAGGGATACACGGCGAAGCCTGACAACCGGCATAAAGACCGCAAAATCTTTTAAGATACAAGAGCATTTCATCTCTAATGACCCACGTAGCATGTGGAAGGGCATTAACTGTTACCAATCACAACAAGAAGAATGCACAATGCCCCACCGACCACTCCTTGCCTGATGCTCTGAACCACTTTTCTGCCCGTTTCGAGGCCTCCAATAACTCCCCTACCACCAAGCTTATATCCTCGCCAGGGGACTACACACTGAGTGTATCAGAGAGGGAGGTTGCACTCCTGCTACAGAAAATAAATCCACGCAAAGCAGCTGGACCTGACGGTATTCCGGGTCTTTTCCTAAAGGACTGGGCATGCCAACTCTCAGGGGTCATGTGTGACATCTTTAGCACCTCCCTGGCACAGGCCACTGTACCAACATGTCTTAAGACATCCACCATCATTCCGGTACCAAAAGTCCAGACGTTCACCTGTCTTAATGACTATAGACCTGTTGCTCTCACCCCAATCATCATGAAAACATTTGAGAGGGTGGTAATGTCACATATCAAGAACACCATCGACATCACATCCGACCACCATCACCAGTACGCTTACAGGCAGAACCTTTCGACTGCTGATGCAGTTTCAGCCTTTATCCACCAAGCCTTCACACATCTGGAGACTAGCAATTCCTATGTGAGACTACTTTTTCTTGATTTTAATTCGGCTTTCTATTTTTATATTTTTCGGCGTCGCCCAGCCTTATGTACGTTGCAGCTTCGTAATACGTCATCTGCATCAGCAGAGTTGGCCTCACTGAGGTTTACACGGCAACCGAACGGCACAGAACAGCGTTCCAGGTCATCGTCCTCTCCACCCCAGCCCCAGAATGCAATGGGGAAGCCATTGATCTTGCAAAACTGCTCCACCGTGAGTCCACTTACACCACCGAAGAACTCGCTATAAGGGAGTCTGTGAAACAAAGGACACACAAAACGCAAAAAAATAAAAAAATAAATAAACAGAGTCAGAAAATACCAGGTTACTCTTTTTTCCCATGGAGCTAGCAAATTTAACCTGAAAGTTTAATTATGACTTTTCCGGTTTCTCAAGTTGGCCGGATGGATATTTTTCAGACGCAGTGATACACCTGAGACAACTGTAAAGAATGAAAGGCCGCAAGACCCTGGAAAGACATAGCACGACAAAATGGACTCAATGTCTACAAAGCTAGATCGGTTCAGTTTTAATCAAATCGACTTGATGTGAATTCCTATTGTATTGGATGTCGTGAAGAGAAGCTAGGAAGCGTCATCAGCTACTTCATTTTCTCTGCATAACCAATTTGATGGATTGAGACGTTTGGAAGAGAGTCAAGAGGCTGAAGAGAAACACTAAGAACTGGGCCTCCTTTCATTCGCAGTGCGATAGAAAAAAGGAGCTAGATAGCCCCCCCGCCCCCAAAAAAACAACAACTTTACCCTTTGTGATGTGATAAGGATTGCAATTATGCAGAGGACCAGAAATTTGTTTGCCGTTCAAATCGTAATGTCAAGAAAGGTACATTCCACACGATGCGTCTGATGTGAATGAAGACATTGCCCTGCTGTGTCTCCATGTCTCGCCGGCTGGGGACTCACATGTACATGTATTTGTCGAGCTTGGCGGCAAAGTGGCGTGGCATCTGCCCGCAGTCGTAGTAGTTGCGGTCGTTCTCGGGGATGTGGTCCACGTCATGGAACACCGGGCAGTCCCAGGCCAGGTCCTTCATGGCCTCCAGGAAGCCTCCGTTAAACAGCATGGCCCAGTTGAAGGGATGGCTCCCCGTCTGGACGGGACGCACACAGGATGGTGGGTTCACGGAGCACCACCAGCAGGCTACGAGAGGATCCAACATGGCTGCTGTCTACTGACAGAAGTGGACAGTTCTATAGATCAACCTGAATCAAGAGAATTATATATATTCCTTAGGTGTTCCGAAACTGGTCTGCCATGGCCCAGTGTGTTCCCCATTCCATTCCATTCCGTCACGTTATCACCAAGTCCATGAACACGCCTTTAAGCACAGTTCACGTTGCTTCTGAGCTTGCGAGTTGAGTTCTATGTAAAGTGTAAGTTACACAAAGCCAGATGAGGATTCACGCCAAGCTGATGGATTGAGTATGAACAGTTAGAGCTGGGCAATAAATCGATTTTTAATCGCAATTCAAATTTATGGCTTAGGACGATGTTTGCATGTGAAATCGATTTTAATCAATTATTTACGTCAGAGCCACCACCTCCACTCCTCTGAGGTCCCGTAGGTCATAGTAACGACCCCTTCTCTTCAAAAAAATTTAGCTGAAAAAAGTGAGGGATTCGTTGCCATAAAAGGCAACGAAACTCTGTCTCCTCATTCGTGAGAACCGTCTCCTCATTCGTGAGAACCGTCTCCTCATTCGTGAGAACTGTCTCCTCATTCGTGAGAACTGTCTCCTCATTCGTGAGAACTGTCTCCTCATTCGTGAGAACTGTCTCCTCATTCGTGAGAACTGTCTCCTCATTCGTGAGAACCGTCTCCTCATTCGTGAGAACTGTCTCCTCAGTCGTGAGAACCGCCTCCTCAGTCGTGAGAACTGTCTCCTCAGTCGTGAGAACTGTCTCCTCAGTCTTATGGAAGTGGTTCGGGTTTGCAGCATACAACCTTGAACAAACCACTGTCTGGTTTAGAGATTGCCTAAAGTCTGTGGCAACCAAATGCAACATCTTAACCTGAGGCACGCAGCCAAAAATATTTGAAGAAGTCATTTATAGTCTGCTTTTAAGAGGAACGTTTTTTATATTTTTCGGCGTCGCCCAGCCTTATGTACGTTGCAGCTTCGTAATACGTCATCTGCATCAGCAGAGTTGGCCTCACTGAGGTTTACATGGCAACCGAACGGCACAGAACAGCGTTCCAGGTCATCGTCCTCTCCACCCCAGCCCCAGAATGCAATGGGGAAGCCATTGATCTTGCAAAACTGCTCCACCGTGAGTCCACTTACACCACCGAAGAACTTGCTATAAGAGAGTCTGTGAAACAAAGGACACACAAAACGCAAAAAAAATAATAATAATAATAAACAGTCAGAAAAGACCAGGTTACTCTTTTTTCCCATGGAGCTAGCAGATTTAACCTGAACGTTTAATTATGCCTTTTCCGGTTTCTCAAGTTGGCCGGATGGATATTTTTCAGACGCAGTGATACACCTGAGACAACTGTAAAGAATGAAAGGCCGCAAGACCCTGGAAAGACATAGCACGACAAAATGGACTCAATGTCTACAAAGCTAGATCGGTTCAGTTTTAATCAAATCGACTTGATGTGAATTCCTATTGTATTGGATGTCGTGAAGAAAAGCTAGGAAGCGTCATCAGCTACTTCATTTTCTCTGCATAACCAACTTGATGGATTGAGACGTTTGGAAGAGAGTCAAGAGGCTGAAGAGAAACTAAGAACTGGGCCTCCTTTCATTCGCAGTGCGATAGAAAAAATGAGCTAGATAGCCCCCCCCGCCCCCAAAAAAACAACAACTTTACCCTTTGTGATGTGATAAGGATTGCAATTATGCAGAGGACCAGAAATTTGTTTGCCGTTCAAATCGTAATGTCAAGAAAGGTACATTCCACACGATGCGTCTGATGTGAATGAAGACATTGCCCTGCTGTGTCTCCATGTCTCGCCGGCTGGGGACTCACATGTACATGTATTTGTCGAGCTTGGCGGCAAAGTGGCGCGGCATCTGCCCACAGCCGTAGTAGTTGCGGTCGTTCTCGGGGATGTGGTCCACGTCGTGGAACACCAGGCAGTCCCGGGCCAGGTCCTTCATGGCCTCCAGGAAGCCCACGTTGAACAGCATGGCCCAGTTCAAGGGATGGCTCCCCGTCTGGACGGGACACACACAGGATGGTGGGTTCATGGAGCACCACAAAGACCACTTTCTGATAGTTTCAACCCGCGTTCATCCACTCAGATACTCAGACACTAATGTGCAATAATGAGATCTGTATTGTTTCCATAGTGCAGCATATACGGCCGATAATGTCCATTCCTCAACTGTCTGCAAATGTATCGTTCTAAATTAACATTTGCAACCAGTCATAATTGATACATTGACATATTTTCTGTTTTTACTCTTTTCTTATTAATCCAATTAGATCAGTGTTTCGATATTTTAAGGCAACAGGAAAAATACAGACAGACAGACAGACAGACAGACAGACAGACAGACAGACAGACGGGATCAGGACGGCCACCTGCAGCGTGGAGGGAACCATGGCTTTATGCTCTCCCTAAAGCAGCAGTGCAGTGTGGGGATGGGGGGTTAGGGGATGGTTATGACAAGCTCTTACAAATATGTGGCTCAAGGGAAATGCATGAAAGAAAAATAAATATCCTCATAACAATATTTGGTCCCTGATTGTTCTCTTTTGATTCAGCTCAAGAACATACTAAATAAATGCCAATTTAAATGTAATACATACCTGTGAAAAATATTTTGAGATATGTCCAGAAAGGTTTTGATGGGACATCAACAATCAGTCACGAAAAATCATTATGCTTGCTTGTTTGAACGTGTTATAATTAATCAAATAAGGTGATTATTATAAGGGAATTAAAAGGGAGAAAATTCTCAGGCATGTTTTCTTGTAGTCACTGACTGTCACACACACACATTCCAGCGTGGTTTGCAGTCTTTTGGTTTCCAATTGCCCCCAAATAGAATGTCAAAAAACTTTGAGAACTTGAGCACCCATTTCCAGGCCCAAGGGCGTCAAGGTCAATTACATTCCTCAACCCGTTATGCTATTACACAACCATTTACTTTTTCAATGAATTCATACGCTAAATATAGTGCTTATACATTGCGCCATCACATCCCAATGACTGCTACCATTTTTTTTTTTTACAAAGGGGCACTGGAATGATAGTTATGATGTTTGCAGGAGTTTTCATCTTAAACGGTTTGTCATAACGGGTAGACATTGTGTTTGAAAGTGACACAGCGTTATTCCCGCAAGAGCTGGAGAAAAAAACACTTGCTTAAATAACTGTTTGGGTCCACATATTGATGAATAACAGTGAAATATAAACAATCCAAAACACATAATGCATATTTCACATGAATTATGTATTCAAAAGTGAACAACAAAATTTTTATAATAATATCATTCCATTTTATGATGTTGTTACCGACATTAAGTCGGACAAGCAATTCAGAGCTCTGAATTGATGCCCAACCCTCTGACATGTAATTCAGAGTTAGAAAACTGTAGTATCGCAAACTAAAGCAAACATGATGCATCCTTCAGCCCTATACCTTTTAAATGTTTTGCAAGTAAAATGCGGGGCGCTATCCCCATAAGTACAGTGAGCAGCAGAACCTACCGTCCTCTCCCTTTAACTAACTTTGTTCAGGGGAGGATGCCCTTGAATGATGCAGTTTGCCTACTTCAAAAAGGTCATTGCCAAAGCCATGAGATTTCCAGCACAATGTAAACTGCAGAGTTTTGATGCATAAGTTGCATTTTGATTTTATTTATTTTGGTTGACTAACTAGCTCTGAATTTTGTAAACTAGATACTGGAGAAGGAGAAGAAGCGTAAGGCTCCAGATGAAGATATGGACCTAAGTTCAATGGGGCTCTGTTCAAGCGCTCCCAGTCGGTGGCGGTGGCCGAGCTGCTGGGCCTGGTCAACAAGGACCCCACTCCGGCCCAGGGCGAAGGCTTCCAGGAGGGGGAGGTGGAGCAGCTGCTGGGCCGCATGCAGGACGACAACCAGGTCATGGTGTCTGAGGGCGTGGTCTTCCTCATCTGATGGCAGACTCCTCCTCCTCCACCTTCTGCCTCACAACGCTAGCACATACGTCATACTTTGACCCCCCCACCCTGCCCCCAGCAAAAAAATAATAATTTTGTAATTGTTTGATTTTTGATTAACGAAAATAAATTATTTGAGCAGGTAGACTGGAGTGTTTCTATTGAAGCATTTTTTTTTATTCATTTAAATTGAGCGATTTCAGCATTGCAATAGCGTGGCACAAATATAATCTTGTGCCACAAGATTATTTTGTATAGATATAGTTATATAGTAGATTATATCAAATAAGTAAGCGACTAGTGGAATAAAGGCAACACGAATTATGTTATACTTTCATCTTTCAGGTCTTGCTTTAACAAAATCATGTTGTGGGTGATGGATAGGGTACAATTATTAACCCACAGCTTCAATGGCTTTATTCACCCGGATTTAATTGTGATTTGTAGACATTTTATTCTTTCATGCATAGTAATTCAGTGGGCAGTCTTGTGGGTGTCCCACGGCTGGTTGATCAAAGAGACGGGTGGTGTATCCTTCAGGCCTCCCTGTTATGACAGATGCAAAGCATTGTTAATCCTTCCAACATTAAAGAGCCAAGGGAGAGGGGTCAAATCATTAAATATTTGGATTATACTTATGGTTTAACCACTAATGTACTGCTGGCAAACACAAGTCAAAATGTATAATAACCCTTGTATTTCTTTACCTGCATTTGTGATTTAAAGTGATGTTTCCTTTAATTATATTTTTTACTGTCTGGTTTTGCATTGGTAATACAAAAAGCGACATATAATTACAAGGCATTAAGGAAGTGAAATAGTGTTCTTGCAGTGCTCCCTAGTGGTGGTTTCACATAACTGAAACGTCTCAGTGGTTATACTCACTGTTCCATAAATCCAGGCATGCCCTCTAAGATGGCCACTGTTTCAGTCTGCTGTGTCCTCTTTCTCCTCTGCATGTAGATGCTGATAACCAAGGCAACCAACAGCAGCGACGCTGACACAGTCAGCGTGAGCGCCATCGCTAGGGTATTTTGGCCTTTGTTGGCCCCCAGGGGTACGTCTGGGGCCAGGGCCCTCGCCATGCGGCGGAGTGCAGTGGGGGGCAGGGGCTGAGGGAGCAGCAACTGAGAAATATCTGTGAAGGAGGGACAACGGTTTACGGGTGCTGTTATGTTTATTCTCACAAATTAGGCTTGGATAATACATTTAAAGTCTGAGAGACAAGCTCACATCTGGGTTAACGGGCCGTTTTGCTTTCTAAATTTTTTCGACCAATCATGTTGCTGGAGGTGTTGCTCCGTAAGCGAGTAATTGGCTAACAGCGAACACGAACTCTGCCAGAATCAATACATTATTCACGGCGGGAAGACAAGTTTCAATATGCTGTCAGGCCCCAACATTCAAAGGAAAAGTGTCTAAAGGGTTTCAAATGAACATTTGGTAATATTGGCCCCTTTAAAAATACATGTATAATAGTAAACTTGAAAACTTCATACACTCATGCAATCTAGGCAGGTACAGTCAACCAATCGAAAACTGATATTCTCACAGAGCATTTCACTCCTTAATAGCAGACGGATTGCTTTCCCTTTTCTAACAAATTACAATCAAATTCTTGCTCTTAAATCTTACCTGCAGCATAAACAGCATACACTGAATGAAGAAATAACCCAATCCTCATAGAATCCTTCAATATCACATTCAACAGTAATGTCCCCCACCTTGCAGACTCAGGAGGAAGTAGGCGTCGTCTCCTTTAATGTACTTCCTGCTGTGCAGTCGGCTGTGGGTGAGGAAGCTGCTCGTCCCAGTGCCAGGGCCGCGGTAGTAGCTCCCATCAGGGCCGCTCACCAGGGACCCCACCTTACTGGGCCGGTCCCAGAAGAACTTGAGACCTGTCAGAGGAAGGAAAGGAGACCTTACTTCCTTTCACTCTCCTTTATTCTCTTCGGCTCACTACAGGACTGCTGCCTTCCCAGAGCCCTAGTGATTGGTTGTTTTTAGGACGTTGTTTATTGCTTCTGGGTCGATGTAGATACCGTTATCTCCTCTGCACACTCTACTCTTTCCAGTTGTTGCATGCATATGCTTGCATGTGCAGACACTTGATTTTGTGCTCAAATTTAAATATTTGCCTTTGATTGTTTAGAGTCTGCTAAATGATTGAACCTAAGGGAAACTGAACAACCGCAATGGGATGAAAGGCATAGATACCACGCAGAACTTAACTACTGGAATGGGACAACAGTCAGACGCACAAGCATGCAGACAGACACAAACAAAGTAATGTCATTTGACATAACCTAATAGCAATAGAACATTTTATGGAGCAGTCCCTGAACTTTGATGCATCAGGTTAGGATCTGTGACACGAACGTTTTCCACAAAGCACTGCAAACAGTGTTGACTTGTTCCAACAGCGGCCTCCCTGGGCGTGGCTGGCGGGCTTACCGTCCTTCTTGTTTGGATCAGTGGTGACCATGCGCTGCATGTTCATCCGGGTCCTGACGTCCGACTGCTGGTCCATCAGAGACATGGTGGCCTGGTGCCAGGGACAAGGCCACTTCAGGCTGTCGTCGTTGGGGCCGGAGGTCAGGTACAGGAAGAGCGCCATGGTGTCAGGACGGGTGCTGAGTCCATTGAGGTACAAACCTACCTGCACAGCAGGGCAACACGCAGGATGAAACTAGCACTGTGCATTTTGGGAGAATTTTTGCCCTAATAATAATAATAATAATAATAATAATAATAATAAATGTTATTTATAATGCACTTTATATTCAAGAATCTCAAAGTGCTTCAGAGGAAAAAAATACCAAAAAACTATTAAAAAGGGGGAACCTCAAAGAAAGTTTAGCTAAATGCTCTTTTAAAGAGATGGGTTTTGAGGTTCCGTTTAAAAAGAGCTGTAGTCTGTGGAGCCCTCAGGTGGTCAGGGAGGGCGTTCCATAGTCTAGGGGCAGCAGCAGAAAATGCCCGATCACCCATGGTGCACAGCTTCGTATGTCGGGTTTGGAGGGTGTGAGTGGATCCTGAACGGAGTGTACGTGAGTTTGTCGGGGGGGTGAGGAGTTCCTGAAGGTAGAGGGGGGCAAGTCTGTGAAGGCACTGGTGGGTGAGGAGGGAGACCTTGTACTCAATTCTGAGTGAGACAGGGAGCCAGTGCAGTGATTTCATGATGGGGGTGATGTGGTCATGCTTGCGCACCCTCATCAGGACCCTGGCAGCACTGTTTTGAATGTATTGGAGCCTCTGGATGCTCTTGCCAGGGATCCCACCACTGTCTAATAACTCTGGTATCTGTGACGACCGCATTCATGACTGAAACAGTGGAACTTTAACGCCTGGTTGTTTACGTGGATATTCTCATGAATTCGTATGCTTATAAGTAGATTCACAACCTATGGCCATTAAAGGGTTATGTTAATTGTGTATTTGCCATTTATTTTGTCTCATTTATCCACACTGCCCAAACATTATGAATCAATTTTTGTAATTGTATATTGTTATAAATCAGCGTCATGATTCATATTGTAGTGACTGAAGCGTTTAACAAGAAAGCAGTTGAGGCATACTTTTTTCTATCCATGGTCTATGAATAGAGGCACTCCATCCATGGTCTAAATCTACCACTGTATTAATTGATAGCACTCCATTGCAGACAATAGGGTTAGTCTCTTCATAATTGACGGCAACAGTTGAGTTACTGTGTTATCATGCCATATTGGCGATCATGAAGACTCAGAGAATAGTGTGAATATAAACAACAATAGAGGCATTCAAAGCCTGAATATGAACATCAGTGTGCGATTCATTCACTGGGGAGTGGAATTCAAGAGCAAGGTGTTGGTTAGGACTCACCTGGAAAGAATAGCCAGTCGGTGACAGGAAAGAGGGACTGTACACCTTGGTGCCTACTGGCGTGGTTGCCAGGAGACTGGTGATGTTGCGTATTTTCCACACATGCTGGGGGCATTGGCCGGACCAGATGTTAACGTCATCGAGCGAGAGACCCCCCAACGTGGCAGAGGCGTCTCCCTTCACCCCCTCAAACACCACTCTGGACTTTTTGGTGATGTTGAGAGTCACGTGATGCAGCTCCCAAGATCCGCTTGAACCTTTGACGTATATGAGAGATAAACGGACATGGTCAACATGCGCAATAATCAAAGAGATTTCTTTGTTCTATTCACAAATAACACACAGATGGCTTTGGGGCCATGATGACACAAGAACCCAGATTGGAAATTGGGCCAGGACACCAGTGAGCAACAGGGAGTCAGGACCTTGGTTTAACGTCTCATCCGAAAGACGCTCATCTTAGTGTTGATTTTAACAGTGAGCTTAGTGTTGATTTGAACACACCTGTTATGGTCTCAAAAAGCGTCATTCGCCCTTGAGGGTTGAGTTCGTCATACTCCCGCACCCACATCTTGAGGGAATCGCTAGCACCCCCGCTGCTGTAGAGGAAGAACTGCAGGCACTGGACCCCAGGTTTAGGATACAGGAACCGGCTCTCAAGAAACCCACTGTCCCCAGCGCACCCAAGTGCAGTGCTGAAATGCATGAAGTAGCCCTTTCCTGTGGGCAACAGTGTCCATTACTGCACATTAAGTGTATTAAGCCACAATACATTATGTTGTTTACAGTATTTCTCCCCAAATCTATTTCCATTCAAATGTTCAACTCATTCAGTTGCAATATGTAAAACGTTTGTTTCAAAAAAAAAAATCAATAGTAGTATTTGACTTATTGTACAGGCCTGACATTATTGTAAACAGTATTGACCTGCCCTACTTCAGAGGAAGTATTTGCAACTGCAAACTTTTAGCTGTGGGTTATAAGGGATTATCCTGTACTTTGTTCTGCCTTTGGGTTGGTTTTTATCAACTTTCAAAACAAAAACACCTAGGCCTATGATCTAATACCTTTCTGGCCAGATAAGCTGTGATCGGGATCTACTGTATTTTATAGAACCAGGTGGTTGTATAACTAACAAATACAAAACAAAATATATTGTGCATTCCAGAATTGTTAATAGCTTAAATATATCGAAATAAGTAAATAAAACATATTTTATTCCTATATTGAATGCAGTGTATATCAGAAAGTAAAACCAAAATAATAAAATGAATGACATAGTTATGAATAACAAGTAGCCTATAGGTATACAAGTTATCGCTACCTTTGCATTGTCCCAGTGAGGTGAAGTCTGTTTGAGGTCCTGCACTCACAGCCATACGCTGTTCCCACTTGTTGTTCGGACCCTGGATCATCCCACAGATGTTCAGCTCCTCAAAGTCGCAGCTCTCCACAAAGGTGGAAGAGGTGGCTGTGGAAGGGATTCATGTGATTGGTTTGGCGGATGCTGTTCTGCTAAAAAGAAAAATGAGTGCCACATGCTAAAAAGACAGTGGCCCTCATTTATCAAACGAGCGTACGACAGAAAACGTGCGTAAAATGGATCTACGCTCATTTCAACGTTGAGCTTGGCATTTATCAATTTGAACGTGAGCGCAGGCTGCGATGAAATCTCACGTCAGGTCTGAGCTCGTGTACGCAAGTTTTTTTGGCGCAACACACGGGTATTTGTGTATTTGATATTTGTGGTATCAACACCATTCACCAACAACTGGCCTCATCTCGCACCCCCTCTGATGACCCACCCTGGATGATCACCTCTGGCCAACCTCTCATCAGCTCCCTCTCTGACTTCACCCTAGTAACAGAACAGACCGTTTCAGAACTCATCCGCAAAGCCAAAACCACCACCTGTCAGCTCGATCCTCTTCCCACCTCCCTTGTCAAAGCATGTCTTCCGTCCATCTCCCCCATGATCACCAACATAATTAACTCCTCCCTCACTACTGGTACTGTACCCCCCACTCTCAAGCTGGCTGCCATCACTCCCATCCTGAAAAAACCTGGTGCTGACCCAACTGACCTTAACCATTACCGGCCCATCTCCAATCTCCCTTTCATCTCCAAAACACTTGAAAGGGTGGTTGCCGCACAACTACAGTCCCACCTCGACACTAACAATCTCCACGAACCGTTCCAATCTGGCTTCCGTCCAAAACACAGCACTGAAACAGCCCTAGTCAAAATCACCAACGACCTCCTCCTTGCAGCCGACTCTGGATTACTCACCATTCTCATCCTCCTCGATCTCAGCGCAGCATTCGACACCATCTCCCACCCTCTGCTCCTGGACCGCCTAGCTGGTATTGGGATCACTGGTGCTGCACTCTCCTGGTTTACATCCTACCTCACCGGCCGTCAACAATTTGTTCAACTAAGCAACCACAAGTCTGGGTGTTCAGGTGTCTCACTGGGTGTCCCCCAGGGGTCAGTCTTGGGTCCACTCCTCTTCACCACTTACCTCCTCCCGCTGGGCACACTCCTCCGTCACCATGGGGTCCATTTTCACTGCTACGCTGACGACACACAGGTCTACATCTCCACCAAACCCACCGCTGCCATCCCCCCCACTTCCCTCATCACGTGCCTGGAAGAGATCCGGAGCTGGTTGAGCAGGAACTTCCTGAAACTCAATGGAAACAAGACCGAGGCCCTGCTCATCGGATCCAAATCCACCCTCACTAAATCCCAACACACCCCAGCTCCACTCATAATTATCGATGGATTCCCAGTACCCTTCTCCTCCAAAGTCAAGAGCCTCGGCGTCATCCTGGACAACACCCTCTCATTCGCACCCCATATTCACAACATCACCCGGACTGCATTCTTCCACCTCCGCAACATCGCCAGACTCCGCCCATCACTGACCCAATCCAGCACTGAAATCCTAGTTCACTCATTTGTCACATCACGCATAGACTACTGCAACGCCCTCCTCACCGGACTCCCCACCAAACTCATCAACAGATTGCAGATCATTCAGAACTCAGCCGCCCGGATCATCACCCGCACCAAATCATCTGACCACATCACCCCTGTCCTCATTCAACTTCACTGGCTCCCAGTACACTACCGCATCCAATACAAAACCCTACTCCTCACCTACAAAGCTCTCCACAACCTAGCCCCCAGTTATCTCTGCGACCTCCTCCAAGAATACACTCCCTCCCGCTCCCTCCGCTCAACCTCTGCTGGACTACTATGTATCCCCACATCACGACTCACTTCAATGGGTGCCCGGTCATTCAGCTGTTCAGCACCCAGGCTCTGGAACTCCCTCCCCCCACACATAAAACAGTCAGACACCATTACAACCTTCAAGTCACAACTCAAAACTCACCTGTTCAAACTCGCACACAACGTCTAACTGATCACTGTTTTGATTGTTTTTTTGTTTTGTCTTGTTTTATTTATTTCTTATTGCTTATGTTTATTTATTTATTTATTTATTTATTTTTTCCACAATGTCTTGTTTTTTAAAAAATGTATGATGACTATATGCTCTGTAAGGTGACCTTGGGTGTTTTGAAAGGCGCCTCTAAATTAAATGTATTATTATTATTATTATTATTTCACTGATGAATAGTGCAGCACAAGTAGCCCATGTTGCACATCTGTATTAATTACTAAATAAATTGGAATTAGCCCAGCCGTTCAAACAATTACAATCAAGTCAGCCCTAATTAAAAACAGTATTGCTATGAAAATAATTAGAATGTGACAGGTGAAATGTTTATTCAGCTGTCTATATAAACAGGAGCTTTGCCAAATAGGTGGTCGAGTCGCAGCGATGGCAGATCTGGCTCTACTGTCCGTCCACACCAGAAGCGAATTGAGCGACCAAATCGCCGGAAGTCATTCACTTTCTATGGGCAAGAGCGACCAGAGCGACCAAAGCGACCAACGCTACCAGCGGCCAAAGTTGAGCGACCAGAGCGTCAAAAAGAAGTTGAAAACTTTTTAACTTTATGCAAATGACTATTATTCGCTTCAGCGACCAAACACTGACAGCCAATCGGAATGTAGAGGCTCTTCGCTTGCGTGGATCCCAGGGAACATCGGCAGGCACTTTGGTTCCTACCTACCTTTATTCACTCACTGAACAAAATGTCGGCTGAAGTATTAATCGCGGCTGTAACTGGGCACCCGGTGTTGTACGAACCCACCCTTTTTCAGTTCAGAGATCGAAACGCCATAGTGGTTTGGATATCAAGTGATGATAAGCGGGAGTATTTATAGGCTACATCTAGAACGTTCGTATTTAAGCGGGAATCATTATAATTTGCTCTACATGCCACCAATCTAACCAACCATTCGCGTGTAGCATGCTTTAAACAAAACCAAAAAAGTATTTGAAATCGTCACATAAACAAAAACTAATCGACAAGACGAGGGATAAATGACAAGGGATATATCTCTTGTCTTTTATCCCTCTATTCCCCACTATTCACGGAGCCTGAGGTGAATAATTTTTAATTAAATAGTCTAGATAGATAGATAGTCAAGTCTTTATTAATACCAAAAGACACAAATCGTCGGGAATCCATTTAGGTGGTTCGTCCCACACAGGACAGTAGCCTACAATACCACACAGAACAAGTCTGACTGGATAATACACACAATACATCACATTACAACTAGACACGCGTTGATAGATAGATAGACAGAAAGGCCTAGATAGATAGATAGATATGTTCCATTATTTGCCTTGCGGAGCCAACCAGTCCTGTGCACGTATGCAAATTAGCCATGTGTCCCAACGTCTATTTGTTTTGAATGCGACGAATGAGTGCAGATCATGATTTGCAGATCCAGATCAGTGAAACATATTTTAACTACTACAGCACGCAGGGTTTTTTGTTCTCGGTTGTAATTAGCCTACATTTTAGGATTTTTTTTATATTGGGGGGAATCACTGTCCTACTTGTTGTCGAAGCACTTTATCGAACAAGCAAAACCGTCTCGGCAATATGGCCAAGGTGTATGGGAGAGTTCACTATTTGATATGGCAGTCTGTAGGGCCTACTAAACGCATACGGTTCCTTTAAATGCGTCTGCATAATTGAATTGTACGTCATGAGCGACCAAAGCGACCAAAGCGAACAGAAAAATTCGCAGCGAAACTTTGTGAGCGACCAGAGCGTCTTTGACGCTTTGGTCGCTCCTGGTGTGGACGTAAGACGAGAGAGAGTTTTTCGAGACCGCGCCGATTTTTTTATGGAGAGCGATGAATGGCTCTTGAGTCGTTTTCGTCTCCCAAGGCATCTCCTGATGGAGCTATGCAATGATTTGGAGCCACAGTTAAGGCGAGAAACTAGGCGATCAAACGCAATACCTGTGCCAGTGCAGGTGTGCTCTACCTTGGGGTTTTTGGCCACCGGGACCTTTCAGCGGGAGATCGGGGACAGGTCTGGTATTTCCCAGCCAAGTATTAGCCGAACCATGCCAGCAGTTTTGGCAGCTATACTGTCCCTCTCTGAACGTTATATTAAATTCCCATACACTAACGATCAGCAAACTGGAATCAAACGGGATTTTTATGCTATTGCTAGGTTTCCAAATGTGATTGGTGCGGTTGATTGTACCCATGTGCGTATGAAGCCACCATCTATTAAAGGTTGGGTACGCGATTTGCGAAACGCCAGCAGATTTTGAAAATACACAACTCAAATGGTCCTACCCCCTCTCCTTCAACGCTGACTCTGACTCCACCCATTCCAAGTACCTGGACGCGCAATCATGCACGAGCGCGAACAGAGATGCGCGAGAGCGAGCCAGGCTAGCGTAGGTTTTCGTTTAACAACATGGCACTACATTCAGCTGTAAATTGCACCCAGTACCGCGGGAAGTAGGGGTTTTGGGGGTGCTGCAACACCCCCTGTCCGAGGCCCTGTCTTATCACAGAAAACGATCATTTCTAAAAACTCCGGCCAAAGTGGATATTTCTGAAAACGCCGGTTATGTGTTGTCGTATCAACGGGGAGAAACGGGATTTTAGGTTCTGAAGCGTCACATTATGCACCAGGAAATGCTTAACGTCATGTGAGCGTCCGCTGTACCGTATTGGTCCGAATATAAACACAAACCCCATTGTAATACGACCTATATTTGGAAAAAAGATTTGAAGACCAGATCTTGATTTCATGAATAAATAAATTGTATTAATTGAAATAATATACGAAAATAAAAAGGCATAGAATAAAACACTGCATTGCCACTAAACAGTAGTGCAAATAGGCCGTACTGATGTGTACCCCTTGGTGCGGCCACACCAGACGCGTATCTCGCGTACTTTTTACGCGAGATACGCGCGTAAAATGTTGCTTGACCATTTTGTGTCAAAAATGGTCACATACGCGCAATACGCGCCATACGCGCATACGTCACTCGCCTAGATGAGTCCAATGTCCATGCAAGTGAACGGAGCGTTCCCTCTTCGTCATAACTATCAAACCAAATGTTATGTTATGTTACTATTTCCACCCAGAATAAAGAAAGTTGTCGGCCGTGGCTGTGTGTGTGTGTGTGTCTTGCCCCAGGATGAGGCTCCCCACGGTAAAGGCTCCAACACTTGGGTGTGTGTGTGTGTGTGTGTTGCCCCAGGATAAACTGCGCTGGAGTCCGAGGTAGGAAACCCAAACGCCGCCGTGTTTGGGTGATAGAGTTTAGATCGGGTTAGATTAAATAATCTCGGATATAAATAACAATAATCGGGTTAAATAACTTCACATGGTGTGTCTGGTGTGTTTCCAGCATTCGTAGTGTTGATCAGCAGATATATAGTCCGCCAAGACGTTGAGGTTGCTTAGTAACCAGAGACTCTGTCCATGCAAGTGAACGGAGCGTTCCCTCTTCGTCATAACTATCAAACCAAACATCCTTCACATTCACCGAGCGAACATTATGAAAGTAAAATGCACATTTCTCGCTAGAAATGTTTCCATAAAAGCATTTAATGGCGTAACTATGTTACTATTTCCACACAGAATAAAGAAAAATGTCGGCCGTATGCTTCTGTCCAAGCTCACTACTCTCTGCCAGTGACGTCGGGTCAAGCTCAACGCTGATTGGGCAAGGCGGCAATCGTCAGACGCGTATCTCGCGTACTTCGCGTAAAAAGTTCAATTTTTTGAACTCTTGAAATGTACGCGATATACGCGATATACGCGCGTATAGCGCGTATTGCGCGTAAATATACGCGCTATGGCAAGCCGAATTGACATTTATTAACTAAGTTTGACTATCCGGAATTTACATTGTAGATATCAACAACTTCATTCAAGATATCTGTTACGTAGTTGTGACTAGTCGAAACGACAGTTAGAGATATCTGTGACGTAGTTTTGACTAGTCGAAACGATAGTTAGAGATATCTGTAATTCAGTTTTGACTAGGCGAAACTGAATTATAGATATCTGCAATGACTTCAAGGAAAACGACATTCAACTCGTCACACATCTTAAATGACAATTGCAGATATCTGTAATTCAGTTTCGCCTAGGCAGAATGAAAGTTAAAGATATCTCAAACGTCATTTGAGTGTTGGGCATTACGTTTTAGATATCCAGAATTACGTAATTTCCCCTTGCCGCCATAATCAAAGAAGAAGTGGGTTCATTTCCGAATGGAATAAGAAAGGAGCAGTCATGGCGTTGGCTGTGATCGAAAAGATCACGAGAAAATATGGAGCGATGTAATCAGTGAATTGTGTGAATGATGATTGAACGAGGAGCTGCTCCGCTCCCGCTTAAAGTAAACGGTCCTATAATTTTTCATTACAGATATCTGAAACGTCATTACAGATATCTGAAACGTCATTAGAGATATCTGAAACGTCATTTCGCCTAGTCAAAACTCGAATTCAAGATATCTTTAATTCAGTTTCGCCTAGGCAGAATGAAAGTTAAAGATATCTACAATTGTAGATATCTCTAATCAAAATTCCTTTCAAGATATCTATAACTTGATATTAGATATCTACAACGTCATTTCGCCTAGTCGTAACTCCAGTTAGAGATATCTACAACGTCATTTTGACTAGTCGTAACTCCAGTTGGAGATATCTACAACTTCATTTCGCCTAGTCAAAACTTAATTTAAGATATCTAAAAAGGGACATGTAGATATCTTGAATTGAGGTGAATTAAAGATATCTTGAACTGGAATTATGACTAGTCAGAATCAAATTGTAGATATCTGAAACTGGAATTACAGATATCTACAATTCAGTTGCAGATATCCGTAATTCACAAAGTGGATATCCGCAACTGAATTGTAGATATCCGCAATGAGAAACCCCATAGACATGAATGGCGAAAATGACGTCATTTCGCCTAGGAGGAATGTCTTTGTGGATATCTGAAATGACAATTGCGGATAGGAGGAATGTAGTTGCGGATATCCGAAATGTTAGTTTTGACTAGGCGAAACTGAATTGCAGATATCTGCAATGTAAATTCCGGATAGTCAAACTGAGTTAATAAATGACAATTCGGCTTGCCATATACGCGCCACATACGCGCTATACGCGCGTACAATGTTGCTTATACGCTTAATACGCGTAATACGCGTAATACGCGTATTAAACCAATGGTTCCCTATGGAGAAAATGGCGATTTGAGACGCGAAGTACGCGAGATACGCGT
The DNA here is from genome assembly GCF_026213295.1 of Gadus chalcogrammus. NCBI lineage: Eukaryota > Metazoa > Chordata > Actinopteri > Gadiformes > Gadidae > Gadus > Gadus chalcogrammus. Next base: position 26,203,580 of record NC_079423.1, read on the forward strand.
CTGGTGTGGCCGCACCTTAAGACTTCCTGACACTCCTCTGCCCCGCTGTGTTCGCTCTGGCTGTGGTCGCTCCGAACTGTTTCGGCCCGTGGCAAAGCGAGTCATCCTCGCTGCTGTCCAAGGCATGTTGAGACGCAGCATTTATTTAATGCTCATATGACCTAGTGCTGAAAAAAGGTTATATGAAAAAGTGTGAGGGTAGCGGTGGTGCGCTAAACTTGTTCTGTGAGCAGCTGGATGTGAACCATGGTGTGAAGGAAGTGAACACAACGATCGATTTTCAACTGTGCGCGCATGCACTGGTGTAATTGAGCTGCGCTGCTATATATCTTTTTTTTATCAATGTGACGAGTTGCGAGTCTAGTGCAGGCCGGGTTTTTTTCCCCAGCACCCCCTGCTGAGAATACGTTCTCGCGGCTATGGTTGCACCAGATGTTATAAACATTAAACGGTCACATAAATCATTACTATTTTTAGAAAATGTATGTTTGTTTCATATAATTGTATTGGAAGTCCTGGTTTTCACTAGGGTTGCCGCGGTGTGGACATTTTCACACCGAGTAATACACTCGTCTCAACACCGGTATTACAGAGTATAAACGGTATAAACTTTGAAACTAGGTCAACCGCCACACAAGCATCGGTTTTTAGACCCTTCTCGTCCTTCAGTTGCCGCAAACGTTCAAAAGCAGCGCCTAGGATTATTCTTGATTTCAGTTTTTCTCTTTCAGCGTTTTTATTATCAATTACTCTCTGAAAAAGAGTTTTCCTTCTCTTTGCTGGTGGTGGTGGTGGTGGTGGTGGTGGTGGTGGTGGGGATGGTGGCGTCTTGTCTGCCATGGAAATTGTCTTCTACTGCTAGGTCCAAATGTGGATTAACTAGTTCCAGTAGATACCGCAGGATAACAACAAACAGGAGCTTGCTCTGGGTCACGAGCTCTGGGTCACGAGTACTGCACGAAGGGGTCGCGCGCGGGGCGCGGGGGAGGGGGGGAGGGGGAGTGCAGTACGACCGTTTGATTGACGTACTTACTGTCCAATGAAACTCGGTGGCAATGGAAATGATTGGCTGGAGTTTTTCGAGCCCTGCCCGTTCCACAGATGATTGACAAGTTTAATTTTCATGTCAGTACTTCTAACTCAGTGGCTGTAAGCGGGTTATGATAAGGATTTCAAGTAATTTTGCAAAAATGGCCAAAAAAGCGAATCACCTACGCAACCTTTAATGATTACACGTACATCAACCGCAAAAGCTACCATTCAGTTAATGTTCCGATTATTTGCGATGCCAGAATGTCAATCCTGAACATGGTAGCCCGATGGCCTGGGGGCACGCACGATTCTTTTATTTTCCAAAATAGCAACGTTGGGCATCGTCTACATCAGGGCGCACTGCAGAGTCATCTCGGTGAGTTACGCTGAAGTCGCACTGCACCGGCCTCCTCCCGTTTCTTGCTTGGCCGGCTTCACAGCCGCAACACGTTTTTTGGTGATGAGCTTCATGTCGGACCATTTTTTCTTCACCTTATTCGGAATTAAATAACTTTAACGGAATGCAAACAATAGCATATATGTGAAATGTTTTAAGCTGGATAACAGAAGTTGTACATTTAATTTATTATTTAATTAATTTAATTAACAAACCTCTTCCGTAGCCCGACGAACATTGGAAACAATATTCACTGCAACAGTTATTTCCTTCCATATAGCATTGTTTTGCTGGCCTTTAATGCCAGCTTTTAGGCTACCAAATAAAACCAGACGGTTCGCATCCACCAGTGACCCGAGCGTCTCCATTTGGGTCTCGGAAAAATTCCTCTATTTTACCGTTGGACGTTTCTCCATGTCGTAAAAGTTGGGGGCGAGACGTGCTTTTATATGGGCGTGTTACGTTCATTACGATCGACCTCAGCCGCCGTATTTATCAACACCAAGATCCTTCGTACGCTGGGATTGGTGTGATACGAAGGTTTCGTAAATCTCACGTGGGTCCTATCGTAAGATGAATCATGCGTTCAGATTTGCGCTCATTTCTACGTTCGTTTGATAAATGAGGGCCAGTCTGTCTCTAGAAAAAAAAAGGAACGCTTTTTATCTGAATCAGAGTGAAGGCCATCATTTGTTATGAACTTACCTTTGCCTAATTGCCTAGGAATGTGCATTTATCCGTGAGGTACAAAAAAATTAAACATGAATATAATAAAATAATACAATAATAAAAAGCTAGAACAACATTTTATCAAATGTTTCAAAGTTAAAGATGTAAACGCTGTTTGGACTTTGACCAATTTAAATCCGCTGGGTTCAGCATTTATAATGCAAAACATCACACAGGGGAATTCATTTATTGTAATGGATTACACATTACGTGAAGATAGCAGATATGAGTATCATTTGGTATAGTACTGCATTCGGTTATAAGAACGAAAAATAAATTTATAAAAAAATATGAAATAATTACATCATATATATAATATAATTTAAATGTTTGAAGAAATTTGTACTCAGTTACGTGAAGTCCACTTATATATAGTCCATGCATAATACAGCATACAATGACCACTGTTTAATGGTTTCCATTTGTTTCTTTTATTTTTGTCAAAGCACCAGCAGTGGTCAGCAATTTATTGGCCCAATCCCAAAGTGAGCCCTGAGGACTCAGGACAAAGGACTCATGGACTTAATTGATCTGAGGTGCTAAGTGAGCGAGTGTGTGAGGCCACATGGGCTCAGATAGGTATATATAGGATTGGGACAGCACTTCACGAGAGCACATGTTACCTTGGCAACGTTTAATGACAAAGATGCTGACACTTGCCGGATTAGGAATTCTCATTTTTAGTTTTCTTTAGTTTTTTTGTAAATGCAATGAAAACAATCGGCTAAAGCAATTAATTGATATTAGAAAATACAATTTATACTTTGGAGTACTTCAGTATTAAGGATGTATTGAATAATTTAGATGATTATTGTCCCACACATACTAATCGTTAGGGGTGTAACGGTACACGTATTTGTACCGAACCTTCACTGTACAGGCACTTTCGTGCGGTTACAGAGGTGTACCGCGGTTCGTAAATGTGGCGTACATAGCGATAATATGGCGAATGTAAAGGCTTTTTTTGCGATGCAGTATTTAGCCAAAGTATACTAGGCCTACTCCGACGCCGTAATCCGCTCAGCAGCTCTCCGTCGGGATTTTGGATAGGCCTACGCAATGCAATTCGCCGCCCGATCTATCTTATATGTTGACTACAAACCATGTAAGCAGTGTTGTAAATAAACATCCAAAGCTTTTCAAATCTTATTTGGTGTTTTATTGGTCCTTAAGGTGCAAGGACCAATCACAGCCCTTGCAGCCTCCGTTGCGTCGACCAATAGGTCCATGGCGTCGACGGATAGTTAAAAAATATTGGATCCGCACGTAAGCTACGGAGAGGGTCTCGGACAGGCTCTCCGGCTATGGAGAGGGCTTGTCTATGTACAGCACTTTAACATGCACACGCATTTGAAAAGGCACAATCCAGGTGTTACTATCACCGTTGCTGTGAAAAGGAAACGAGCTGTGCAAAGCCAACTCACAACACTATTTCAACAACCCCTGTCTGGGAATTCAGAAATGCAAATGTCATAACCAAGTTTGTTGGTGTTTTCATTGCTGCTTATCTACTGTTTGAGAAACAAGCAGTTTTTTTTAGTTTCCCCCTTAACTATTAACCGTACCGTACCGCACCATACCGTGACTTAAAAACCGATGTATGAACCAAACCGTGACTTTTGTGTACCGTTACATCCCTACTAATCATAAGTCAGAACGGGCTATATTTGGCTGAAAAATGAAAGTTATAATTAGTTATATGGAGAGCCGTTTGGGAGCCAAAAGAGCAGGCTCTTGTTGGTGAGCTGATCCAAATGATCCGGCTCACAAAAATGCAAAATTCCCATCTGGTCGCACATTGACAGTATTGTGGTTTACCTTCCAAATTTCCTAATTTCCCTATGGTCTCCGCGGTAAACGTCACAATGCTTTGAACTGTGGGTAATTTCCTGAGTTGAACTCTGAAATGATGCAAACTCACGTAAAGGGTCGGTAAGTGTGGACACAAACCCTCACGCCCTTTGGAATTCGACATTTAGACAGCCTAAAAGCCTTAATAATTTCGCGAGAACGCGCAACAAAGTCCGTGAGTCTGGACATTGGAATTGGGCCATTATCTCCATTAGCCCCATTCTACCCTTGCCCTGGTATAAAACCAGCAGACCCATAATTAGCTTCAAGATGAGCGACACCTGTGTTTGTGTTCTGATGACGCCTCTGTACATAGTGGTCATGTGGTATAACTCAACCCACTGCAGTTGTAGAGGCGGTTCAGCTTGAGGAGGTCGCTGTCGCTGATCTCTATCCGTTGGCCGATCACGTTCATGAACTCTGGGATCTTGGTGACGATGGTCGGCGCCGAGGCGATGCTGAACGCTCTCTTGCTGTAGTGCATCACCGAGCCGTAGTCATAGGGCACGCCTAGGGAGCTGGACACCTTGTCGTCGTACTTGTTGAAGTTGTGAGCCTTGCCTGTGTTCCAACAAAGAGTTTGCATGTTGGAGATGAAAGAAGTTAGAATACAATACAATAGAACAAATCGTTATTTGCACTAAGGGGGGATTTGCCCTTCACATGCAGAGGGGCGGCAAAACAAAAACTATTTCCTGAACAACTCAAACCTCATACACCCATCATACATAATACCTGAATACAGACAAACCTATCACCACCAGGTATTACAACGAATACACCTATTTTGCATTGTAATGCAAAAATACATTAAATAGGCCTATATAAATACTCTGTGTAAATTAGGGTGACCAGATTTGAGTTTGTGAAAAAGAGGACACTTCGTCGCGGGGGGGGGGGGGGGGGGGGGGGGCGAAAACATGGGTATTTTTTTCTTTAGTTCGTCCGTGAACTTACATTTACGTTTAGGCATGGCTGCAGACAGTGGCGATCCTAGGTCCAATTGCGCCCCGGGCAAGATTGTTGACGGGGGGGGGGGACCCAGAGGAACGCAACGCAAATTAAATGTGAACATGTATTGAGGCTTTAATAAAATCCCAAAAAAAAATCCCGGCGAAAGTTGTGGGGGGTGTGAGCGTGTGCATGGGTTGAATTGCGTGCGTCTCACGGAGAGCCCTGCGCAATGTGCAGCTGTCAGAAATGTGTTGTAATCACTTGTATTCCTCATCGCACTCAGGCTGTGAGGAAATCAGCAGCCCGCGATCGCAGCTCCTTCGATGTGAACGCGCACAGAGCGCAAAGCTCAAAGCCGGACAATGATGTCGTAGTAAAGCCTTCCGGTCTACTCTGCATGTATTAACTGTGGCTAAACATCAACTGCACTGAAGTCATCATAACTTCAGAAGTTCTCATTTTCAAATGATTATGAATACTATTATTGTTATTTGAAGCCGTGTCAGTCTTGACTGTGGGTGGTGTGGTCCTATGTGTCTGCTAGTGTCTATAATACAGTAATATTTTTGTCGACATTATCAAACGGAAGAACTTTTATTTTGAAGAGCAAATGGCAAAGAAGCACACTAGCCAATAAGAGGACCCGCCCACCGGCAGAAACAAGATATTGAGTGGTAAATCCGTTTTGTTAAGAAGAACCAAAAAACGAATAAAGGAACAGAAACTTTGACTTTCGTTTTTTTGAAAAATCTAAATTTCAGTTCGTTTATTCGTTTTTTGGTTCTTACTGAGCGAAACGAATTTACCACTCAATATCTGGTTTCCGCCGGTGGGCGGGTCCTCTTATTGGCTAGCGTGCTTCATTGCCCTGTGCTCTACATAATAAAAGTTATTCCGTTTGATAATGTCGACAAAAATATTACTGTATTATAGACACTAGCAGACACAGAGGACCACACCACCCACAGTCAAGACTGACACGGCTTCAAATAACAATAATAGTATTCATAATCATTTGAAAATGAGAACTTATGAAGTTATGATGACTTCAGTGCAGTTGATGTTTAGCCACAGTTAATACATGCAGAGTAGACCTGAGGGCTTTACTACGACATCATTGTCCGACTCTGAACTATGCGCTCTGTGCACATCACATCACATCAAAAGAGCTGCGATCGCGGGCTGCTGATTTCGTCACAGCCTGAGAGCTATGAGGAATACAAGTGATTACAACACATTTCTGACAGCTGAACATTGCGCAGGGCTCTCCGTGAGACGCACGCAATTCAACCCATTCACACGCCACACAACTTGCGCCGCTATTTAACAGTGGAAGGATAGGAATCAAATGCGTCCGGGTGAAATTTCAAAATCGTCCGGGATTTTATAAAAGCCTCAATACATGTTCACATTTAATTTGCGTTGCGTTCCTCTGGGTCTGTCACAAACTAGTTGGGCTACGCCCTCCCCTACTCAGTTCTGTTCGCTTTGCATTGGTGGAAGTGAGTAGGGGGAGTGGTTAAGTAAAGCCTTCAGATTGGACGGTTTGACTTTAGAGTTACCGTCATGTTTTGTATTATTTTTTTTACCATTATTGTTTTATAGGGACAAACATTAACACATTTCTCCATTCTCCTGCAGGGGATTGATAAAGTTCTATCTATGTAACAGAAGGAAACACTTACTCATACTCCATCAAATATTCATACTCATACTTTGCACACTTTACCACAGCATTGGCCTACTGAATGCCACAGATATATTTTTAAATATTGGACTGAATGCCACATAAATATAATGTATGTTTTGCACGTTTGCAACGTTTAAAAGTTCAGGGAAAAGTATACCTCTACTGGTGTTGCTTAGGCCAATATCCTTTTGAGGCAGTGTTGTTTCTGAATATTAGTGTTAAGGGCCAATAATGCCTACTATCATACATTAGTCACCATGTCTGTGGAGAAATTTGTATGCAGTCACATATTAATATATCCCCCCCCCCCCCGCCGACAAAATCTCACTCTGAACTCAGTTAAAAAATGGAGAGCCCTGCATTGCGCATCTGTTGACCTTTATCCATTTACAGTAAACACATACATTTTTTTTGCTGGAAGATATTTTATATTGTTTTCATATTATTATTTACTGACAGTGATTACAGAATGCAAGTGTGTGTTATATTGAAAGCGAGGCTGGGTGTGCCTATGAATATAGGCTACAGTGAGTTTTTTAAGGTGCTGTACAAGCAAATCATATTGACTACTCTGTACAGTGACAAAGAGTGTACAGTAACCTACTTCATTCAATATTGAATAGGCTACTGTAGCCTACACTATGTACAAATGGTTTTGCTCTTTGCTCATGGCAGTTGTGGCAGTCATTTTAACATGTCAGTAGGCAAGCTTCACTCATTCCAGGATGTATTATGCTTTGTCATATAGCCTACTTGGAACGTGTTTTTGAAATGGATCTATAGTAGCCTATAGAAATTTGCCAGCTGGAATACAAAGCAAACTCTCCTTCAAATGCACATTCATGGAAGTCTTGTATTGTCATCCCCAAATAATGCTGCAATGTAATAATATACATCTTTAAATGCACAATAATGAGTCATTATTTTTATTATGACTTATCAAAGATTTTTATTGGCTCCCAGAATACAGGTCTGTTAGTGACTCCCAGTATCTCTAAAAACAGACTGGGAAGTAGAGCATTCAGTTACTGGGCTCCTTTACTGTGGAGCCAGCTCTCCCCATGGGTCAGAGAGGCAGACCCCCCCCCCCCCCCTCACCTTTCGCGCCTTGTAGTTTGGCCTTGGCGTCTCGCAGTCTCTCTGTGTTTCCATATATTCTCCACAGCTCCACCCCCAGTCTGAACCAACTGCAATTTTTCCCCTTGGTTTTCCTGGGAGTTTTTACTCAGTCGATGTGAGGGTTTAAGGGAAGAGGATGTTGTTATGATGCTCATGCTATGTAAAGCCCTAAAGGTACTTGTGGACAGTAGGGGTGTACACTAGACATAATTAGGAAGCAAACTCAGGAGATGGAATGACCTCTCGCAAATATTTATTTAATAAATTGTTTCAAATAACCCTGCCTCGTTAAATCAACATCGTTCAACATTTTGAACAGGATGTGGGCAGGACGTCCTGCCCACATCCCGTTCAAAATCCACCCAGAAGCAGCCCAAGTTGTTGTTTTAGCAGCGAAATGCATCGTGTGCGTGTGTGTGCGTGTGTGCGTGTGTGTGTGTGTGCTTAACACGCTATTTTATGTTGAAATGCGACGTAATCCAGTGTTCACTAAAACGTACACTGTCAACGTATGCTTTTGGCGACTGGGCTGGCTCTCAGAAAAACGTGATTCTAACTGATTCTAGGGTTCGGGAGGAAGGGGCGGGCCTTCTGAGAGGGGGTTCCGGGGGTTTCCTTCCGGGCGGGAGTTTTGGTTGTTGATGTTTTCCGGTGGAGCTGTGCCTGCCTGTCCGATTGTGGAATCCAATAAACCTGCTATCAAGCTTACTTCGCTCACTACCTCGCCTGTGGTTATGACAATATCATTAAAAGTTACATAAAGTAACGGTTTAATAACACAAACGCAGGAAACACGTGAGCTGCTGGTTTAGCGAAAGCAGCGTCCCTAGCAACCTGACGTCGTTGAAACATGCGAGCGAGCCGAAAAATCTTCCTTATAACTATAAAACAAAAGATCAGACACAATCACTGACTGAAGATTATGCAAGTAAAAAGTATATTTCTCGCTAGAAATGTTATTAGAAACACGTTTAATGGTGAATCTGTCCTAAAATATTGCATTTCCCATTCAGTTAATGCTGGGTTTTGCGTATCATATGCACGCGAAATGGACGCATCCGCCCTCCACAGTAGTTAATGCTGGGTTTTGCGTATCATATGCACGCAAAATGGTCATTTGGCGTATGTACTGCACGCATTTTGAAAGTGTCAAACCGTGCGATCTGTACGCATATTGGTGAGACTGGGTTGACTTTTCCCTGAACTTTTAAACGTTGCAAACGTGCAAAACATACATCATATTTATGTGGCATTCAGTCCAATGCTTAAAAATATATCTGTGGCATTCAAATGCTGACTATATAATGTATGGGTCAGATTGTTAGAGAATTAGTTTGTAAGAGAGAAACATTGGCGCTCTTCACCACTGACAACGACACCATACCCGGCTCAATCTGATCCCACACGATGTTGACGTAGTCGTCGCGGTCCGCCCGGGACTGCTCGTGCCAGAAGCCCAGCGCGTGCAGGAACTCGTGCTCCACGGTGCCCAGGCGGTCGCAGTACCTGCCGATGGACAGCCTCTGCTTCCCCACACGGCGGTTCCCAATGAAGGAGGAGCAACTGTCCACAGACCACAGACAGAGAAGAAAAGTTTCTTCACGCTGGCTAGGTCCTCAATGTCCTCGTCAGAACTACGTTTCATGTCATTGCACCTGTTCATCGTTCATTCGTGGTCTTGGCTATTGTTTATGATGAAATGCTATGGTGTAATTATTATTAATAATTATCTTAAAACGATAATGAAGCATAATGTAATGCACCTAAATTTGATTTTTAAGTATGTAAGGATTATTAAGTTATTAACAGATACATTGATGTGTTTGAATATAGACTATATAATATTCAATTAAATAATTATCATTCCAGTTTTGAACTTTGAGGCCAGCCTCAAGCCTGTCATGTATATGAACGTATAGTGCAATATAGAGGTGCATATTGTGCAGATTTGTTGTCACCCGCTGCCCTTGAACACAGAGATGTAGTTCTCCTCCCCTTTCCATGGTGTGAAGTCAATGCATGTCTTCAGTCTGTACTGCTCAAAGGCCTTCAGAATCACTCCTTTGGCATTCATCTCTACAGGTCCCATGGATAGGAATGTACCAGGACACATACCGGCACACACACACACACACACACACACACACACACACACACACACACACACACACACACACACACACACACACACACACACACACACACACACACACACACACACACACACACACACACACACACACACACACAAATTGGTTCCATTTGGTGTATGCACTTTCAATATTTCAATATTCTGATGCTTTTGAGGTTCCATTTGAGAGCATCATCTCACCAACGCTTTCTTCTATATAGTAAGGAATCGTTTTCGGCCAACGGTACTGATCTCCGACGATGGAGTTTCTGTTGGCCAACTTATTGGAATGAAGAATGAGACGGGTTAACCTTTAGAAAGCCATGATACCTTTGAGAACCTATATTTAATGTTGGTTTGCTGCTAGTTCCTAACTCTGAAATTCAACAATGTTTTCTTAAAAACTGGCACGGGTTGTTTCTGATTTACCATCAAAATCTACTGCGTTAAATGATAACGTGTGGATTTTGATATGAGGTCTCATTAGCACAAATTTACAATCATCTGAATCACAGATTAAGCATGGACACAATCAAGAAGGCTCTTCATAATATGACTCTAGTGAAGCAGTGACGGCAGCTTGGAGGATGAAACTTCAGCTTGTTCAGGTAAAGGTATCTCAGGAAACACTAACTCACCTCGACACTTTCAATATCACCCTCCAGCAAGTCAAGTCCTGCCATAACAAAGTGTTGGTTTTTTTTACATCCACGAGGAGGTATATTCAGAATAATGATATAATAATGAATAATGATATATACAGAGCATAGAAACCAAGAGAAATATACAAACCCTTATTGACATCAAAGATATCCCAGTCCTGGCCCTCATCCACATCAATTTCTACGGAATAGAATAGATGTATGTTTACTAAAATTCACAATTATAAATAGCAGAGCACTTTGAGAGACTTTTAGAAACACGTATTCACTCATACAAACAATTACTTGAGTTCAAGTAATCTTTCAGTGAAACAATAAATCTCTTGAAAGTAATTGCATAGTGAATCACTTACCTGTTTCTCCAGATAGTTTGGCCACCGTCTATAGAAAAATATAATTACCATGCAGTTATGCCACTTACGGTACACTCTTCTCACGCCTTGCACGACTTCATGACTTATAATATGTTTGTCGATGCATAATTATGATAACTTATAATTTTGGCATTAGTCGGTTCATTTTTTTATAATACGAATAGTGCAATTTAAATTACACTCTCATTGTGTACATTTTCCTACCCGACATTACCAACTACACAACTAAAACAACATCATCATTTTTAATTAATAAGAAAATCCATGTCACAAAAATGAATGCATATACTCACTCGGTACCAGGTCAACGCAACGACCAGGATTAGACTTCCGGAAAGCATGGCTCAAATCAAACTAGCCAGAGCGAGAGAGCAAACACTATGACTCTATCCTCTGAGTGACTGCTTGTGCCAGAAGCTCAGCAGGTGCAGGAACTCCTGCTCTAAGGTGCCCAGGAAGTCGCAATTACTACCAATGGACAGCCTCTGCTTCCCCTCACGGCGGTTCCCCACAGAGGAGAAGGAACTGTCCACAGACCACAGACAGAGAGGAAACGTTTCTTCAAGCGGTCAATGTCCTCGTCAGAACTATGTTTCATCATGTCATTGCACTTCATACATTTGGGGTCTTGGCTATTGATTATGATGTAATTATTACTAATAATTATCCGAAAATGATGCTGAGGCACAATGTAAGGCGACTAAGTTGGACGTTTTTTCTTCTAAGAGCATCGTCAGCTATAGCCTCAGTGGCGACACCATCGGACATTCCGTCTATTGGATGCGTTTTATTTAAACGCATTGCGCCTTTATGTTCTTAGTTTGGTAATTAATAAAGATTATTAATTTATTTATTAATAAAGATGTTAAAATGGCCAAAATAAAACGGGACAGTCCAGAAAATGTTTGCGCAGGCAGGGCACTCAAAATGTGTGAGAGAAAGTGGGGGGATTTGTGCAGACTGACATAGGCTACTCATAAAACGTAGCATAAAATAATGTAAAAAATTAAATTAAATTAAAAAAAATTAAAATAAAGAAATAAAATAAATTATAAAAAACAAGCAAAGGAGCAGGCAAAAGGCTGGGATATGGTGGGGATTGGTCACGTTGACGGGAATGTTTAGTGACATGTGGGAGGGTGGAGGGGGTTAAAAAAAAGTCTCAATCACTCTTCGACGCGCATGAAAACCAGCCGCGTAGTTATGAGGGAGGCCGTCCTCACACCGATCTTCCTCGTCGTCATCGTCCTCAGCGTCCTCCGGTTCAAGCAATGCCACCCCAGCCTTAGCTGCAATGTTGTGCAACATAGCCGTCACACATATCACGGCGCATGACTTGGCCGGCGAAAACTGGAGCCCTCCGCCTGACTTGTGAAGGCATCTAATATAGCGCAACTTCCACCTCCCGATCGTGCGCTCAACGATGCACCGGGCCAGACGGTGGGCTTCGTTGTATTCCTCATCAATACATACCATACCCTATTTCCGGAGGGGCTTTTATAGCCAATCAAATTATCAATCAAGGAAACCCTTATGCGGAATCAGATTAAGTCGGCTATCTTTGCTGCGCAAAGCATGTTTCAGAAATCAGCCCATTAAGATAAATGTAGTTGTCACACAAGCAATTTTTAATTTTTTGTCACATGGAATTATTTCAGGGGGGGAAATGCCGTGAAACGCACAGTGCATTCAGGATTAGGACTGATATATGTCGGTTTAAGCCTAATCAATTGTGTTTTAATGTCTTGCTATAGCATTCATCTAATTGCAGTCTATTTTTTTCGGAGGCTACTCTGCTGTTGTCCTTGATGGGGATTTATTTTAACCCTTTTTAACACAATTTTCCTGCGACATTCCTGCGTCTCCCCCTCCTACGGAGCCCATTTCAGCACCGTGTCAGTAGACAGTTACAATCCTACGACGTCGTGAGTGCAGCGAATGCGCGTTCACGTTAAGAGGAGTTTCGGGAAACGCTCCAAAGAAATTGACGATGGATCGCAAGATCCATCGTGAGAATGATCGTACGAGCGTGGATCCATCGTTATCGGGAAACGGGGCCCAGCCCTATGTACAGTGCATCGTCGCAATACGTCATCTGCCCCAGCAGAGTTGGCCTCATTGAGGTTTAACCATGGACCTATTAAAGAAAGGACAGTGGATAAAAGAATGGCGCCCATTCATTCCTATGAAAACTGCTCAATGGCGCAGGGCAACATCAAGGAGAGGTTTGCTTCCGCATCATGGGAGCCTAGCCACGCCCTAGTCACTAGTGCATGACGTGCCGGATGCAGAACAATACCTAGTTGTCTAGCATTGTTAGCATTGTAGCATCATAAGTGCGAGGTCTGTCTACACATCCCTCGGTGACTTTAAGTGATAAAAAGTCAACACAGTGCCTAAAACCCATCAACGTCATTCAAGTTAAGTAAAAGGAAAAATCTCGAACACGAGAAGTTAACTGAGCTCTCGCGGATGCCGGGCCCAACATTTGTTACGCTACGACTCCTTTCAGCTGCCCACCCCTCCTTCTCCTGCACAAAAAAGAAAATTTTGAAAAGAGAAAACTTACATTTTACATTGTATTAGTACATGGTATAAAGATAATTATGAGCCTTTGATTAGTTGTCCAGAATTTTTTTGCGGAGACAAATTCCTGTTCCCCACTTGTATTGGAGTGAGCGGCGATATCTACTTCTGGGCCCCTTGAATCGAGGGACCCGTCCCCGCTTAAACAGCTGCAATACCAGGCTTGGCCGCTGAGCACTGGTGGATTGCGGAAGTATGCAAAGCTCCCGGGGGCCTGCACGCAGGGCCATATACATCCTATAGAGTGGCGAAGTCATGCCCCTTCCGGTAGAGCCCATGGGACCTATGAGATCGAAAAATATGTAGGGTTTCAATGGAGAGAAAGTAATTATCTTCTGGTCCCAGACTTTATTTGCCCCGGATTACACATGTTGTTTGTGGATTTAAATGATAATTTTATGTCAAGAATTTGACCGTTGTGCAATTATTCAGTTAAAGGCTGTAGAGAAAAGACAACTTGGCGCCCAGTTATCTAGGTGTTCTTATCCGATCTCGCTTGTCCGTTCATGTACCGATTTGGGTCCGAAGTAGATCGGGTAAAGGTGTTTACATGCATTTTAAAAGTCTGGTTAAGTCTTATTCGTTTCTTTATCCGATAATGACTCTGCATGTAAACGCACGCACTGACTAAGAACCGGGCCTCCTTTCATTCGCTGTGCGGGAGAGGGAAAGGGGCTAGATAGCCCTTCCGGCCCAAAAATCAACAACTTTACCCTGATGTGATAAGGATTGCAATTATGCAGAGGACCAGAAATTTGTTTGCCATTCAAATCCTAATGTCAAGAAAGGTACATTCCACACGATGCGTCTGATGTGAATGAAGACATTGCCCTGTTGTGCCCCATGTCTCGCCGGCTGGGGACTCACATGTACAGTATTTGTCGAGCTTGGCGGCAAAGTGGCACGGCATCTGCCCGCAAAAAATGCATATATTTACCAATGTATAAAGAGGAAATTATGGTTTGTGACACACACAGACTGTCAGAGTTGGGGATTGAGCCCGGATCTGCAAATCCACAGTTCTATTCTAAACCCAACAAAAAGGGAAGGGTATAGACTCAAGTGCAGAGAGGGTTAACTGAAGTGTTATTTATTATAACAAAGTCTTTGGGCAAAAACACAGAAGATCACAAAATTCCAAAGCGTGGGCAAAAAGTCCAACAGAGATGGCATAAACTCAAAAACAGGTAAATCTTTGTCAAAAAAGCCAAAAGTTCAAAACATCATACCAAAGGGGCAAATCCAAGTTGGTAGTCCAGAGAGCAGGCAAGCGGTCAAAACACAGAATCAATAATAATGTCCTATACAAGACTTGGCTTGGGTCAGAGTGCAAACGTGGCACACCAAAGGCTAAGCACTGAACACAGGCAAAAGCAGGGCTTAAATACATTGCTTAATTGGTCATGTGACAGGAGCAACAAAACACAGGTGACAGGAGTAATTGGTAATGCAAGGAAACAGAAAATACTTAAATAACACATGCACGGCCACTAGATGCCGCCAAAGTCCAAAGTGCAAAAAAAACATAATTCAAAACCATGTCAGGACTCACCGGTCCGGGTGAGCAGCATGAAAGTCCTTACAGAGGTCTGTATCGAGAACGTCCCGTGCTGGAACCCAGGTACGTTCCTCTGGCCCGTATCCCTCCCAGTCAAACAAGTACTGCAACCCGCCACGAACCTGACGGGAATCCACAACAGCGGATGGTGAAGGCTGGTTGGCCTCCAATAACATTGGGGGGAGGGGGTGTTTCAGGGGCAGGGGCCAGAGGGGAAGTGAATACAGGGCGTAATAGGGACACATGGAAGGTGGGGTTTTAAGGGAGCGAGGTAACTGGAGGCGGTAACACACAGGATTAATACTTCGGACCACCTTGAAGGGGCCCACATAGCGAGGGGCCAGCTTGCGGGATTCCACCCGCAGTGGGAGGTCCTTGGTCGACAGCCAAACCCTTTGACCAGGGCGGAAGCTGGGGGCTGGCCTCCGAAGCCGGTTAGCTTGGCGCTGGTTTCTTTTGGAGGTCCGCAGGAGAGCCCGTCGGACCTGTTTCCAGGTTATTTTACACCGTCTCATGAACTGTAGCGCCGATGGGACACTCACATCCCTCTCCTCCTCAGGAAACAAAGGTGGCTGAAATCCAAACTGGCACTGGAATGGAGGCATGCCAGTAGATATGGAGTGGAGTGTGTTGTGGCGTACTCAGCCCACCGCAGCCGAGAACTCCAGGATGATGGGTTGTCAGCCACTAGACTCCTCAGGGATGCCTCCAGCTCCTGGTTGACCCTCTCAGTTTGCCCATTGGATTGGGGATAGAACCCGGATGTGAGGCTGGCCGTGGCTCCAATGAGTTTACAGAAGGCACGCCACACCCGGGAGGAGAACTGAGGACCCCTGTCGGACACAATGTCCTGGGGAAGCCCATAGACTCGGAAAACATGTTTAAATATTAGTTTAGCAGTTTGAAGAGCAGAGGGTAACTTTGGCAAGGCAATAAAGCGACAGTACTTGGAGAACCTGTCTACCACTACTAAAATAACTGTGTTACCTTCAGAGGAGGGAAGGCCAGTAATGAAGTCCACTGACAGGTGTGACCAAGGACGACCAGGAACAGGGGGTGGAGAAGACCTAGAGGACGTTGATGCTGTGTCTTACTACGAACACAGAAAGTGCATGCTGCCACAAACGACTTGAAATCCTTCTCCATCTCCGCCACCAGAAACGTCTTTTCAAAAACTCCAGAGTCCTTTGATTGCCAGCCAGGATGTACTGCCAGGCATAATGCCATCTTGACAGCCAATAGCTCTCTGTCCCCAACATCATATCGGGCCTCAGTGGGAGATAGGCGATGAGAGTAGAATGCACAAGGATGCAACTTCCCATCGGAGATACGCTGTGAACGAACTGCACCAACCCCCACATTGGATGCATCCACCTCTACAACAAAAGGCAGAGAGGGATCTGGCAGTGCAAGGATAGGTGCAGACGAAAAACGCTCCTTGAGTAGTCTGAACGCCCCTTCAGCCTGAGTCCATATCAACGCCCTTAGTGAGGGCAGTGATTGGTGCAGCCTCAGGGCCAAAGTTCCTGATGAATTTCCTGTAGAAATTGGCAAATCCCAAGAACCGCTGCACCTCATTGACAGACCTAGGGGATGCCCAGTCCCTTATAGTCTGAGTCTTCACCGGATCCATTTGAACACGACCCTCCTTCAAGATGAACCCTAGAAAAGTCACCTCAGACACATGGAATTCACATTTCTCCGGCATAACAAACAGGTGGTTCTTCAGCAGCCTCAGTAAAACTTGCCGGACATGGTGACGGTGATCTGAAAGGGACTTAGAAAAAATCCAAATATCGTCAAGGTAAACAAAAGCAAAGTGGTTAATCATATCTCAGAGAGCATAATTTATAAGGGCTTGGAACACTGCAGGTGCATTAGTAAGACCAAAGGGCATAACTTGATACTCGTAGTGCCCTGTTGGAGTGTTGAAAGCGGTCTTCCATTCATCGCACCTGCGGACGCGAATGAGATGGTACGCATTTCTCAAGTCGAGTTTGGTGAAGACCTTGGCACCCTGGAGCAAATCAAAGGCAGTAGACATTAGTGGCAGGGGATAGCGATTACGGATGGTGATCATCCTTCTTGCCCACAAAGAGGAATCCAGCCCCGGCTGGAGAGGTGGAGGGTCGAATAAATCCAGTAGCCAGGGCTTCTTTAATGTATTTGTCCATGACCTCACGTTCTGGCAAAAACAGGGAGAAGATACGCCCACGGGAAGGACTGGTACCAGGCAAAACTCAATGCTACAGTCATAGGACCTGTGAGGGGGCAACGCAGATGCTCTCGCCTTACTAAGGACTTCTTTCAGGTCCAAATATTCAACAGGAACTTGAGATAGCTCCAAGGTATCAACAGGTTCCACTAGTGGTCGGGCAGACCTTGGCAGGAGACAAGTGGCATGAAAAGTGGGTCCCCACTCAAGAACAGTTCCAGTGGCCCAATCAATACAGGGATTGTGCCGGTTTAACCAGGGAAAACCAAGAACCACAGGGAACCCGGGTGAGTCAATCAGGTAGAGGGTAATTTCCTCCCGGTGAATGTCTGACTGGAGTCTCAGGGGGGCAGTGGCAGCAGTCATTCTTCCTTTACCTAGGGAGCCACCATCAAGAGCAGAGATAATGAAGGGAGGATTAACTGCAATCTGAGGCACCTGTAGACGTCGGGCTACACTAATGTCCATAAAATTACCGCCAACGCCGGAGTCGATGAAGGCCTGAAAAGTGTGTCGCTGCTCTCCCCATGATAGACATACAGGTAAGAATACTCCTGCACCTGGGGAGGCGGGAGAGAATGTTAACCCAGTCACGATTCTCTCTAATCTTGACAGGGCTGACCATTTCCCGGGAAGTCAGGACAAGAGGCTCGGAGGTGGCCTGCCTTAGCACAGTAATAGCATAGCCCCTCCCTTCTACGGCGATCCTTTTCAGCTTTAGGGAGATGGGTTCCTCCGATTTGCATGGGCTCAGGATCACTGCACGATGTGGGAGCAGGACCCCAGGATGGAGCTGGAACATCAGCCGACCTTCGGGCGTGAGGTTGGGTATGGTGGAGCTCATGCAGGCATTTGTCTAGCTGAATAGCCAGGGAGACAAATGTCTTAAAGTCATTGGGTGTCTCCACGGTAGCCAATCCATCCTTCAGGGCATCAGACAATCCGTCGTAGAAGATTGAGACTAGGGCCTGCTCGTCCCACCCACTATCAGCTGCCAGGGTTCTGAAAGTAATTGCATAGTTAGCAGCACTGTCTAGTCCTTTTCGTAGTTTAAGGAGTTCTTTGGCTGCCTCCTGGCCCACTGCTGATTGGTCGAAGACACGCAACATTTCTTCTTTGAAATTTGTATAATTAGAGCAGATAGCGCCCCGTTGACCACAGAGAGCAGTCGCCCAGGCCAGAGCCTTGTCAGTTACTAGGGTGATTAACTAAGCTTGAGGGCTGTAGCTCAAATGCCAAATCACATTGTGTCAAAAAGCCTCTGCACCCACCTGGATTTCCATTATATCTCTGCGGCGCAGGAAGTCTTGGTTCATGACTAGGTGATGCAGGAGATGGTGCCGGAGTCGGGTGGAGAGCCGGTGCTGGAGATGGTAGATTCCCGATTCTCCGCACTTCTGCCAGTATATATTGTAGAGCTTGGTCATGTGGCTGGACACGTTGCTGCAGATTGGCCAAGGCTTGGGCATGGGTGTCCATTGGAGCTCCGAAGCTGTTGATGGTAGCCATGAGGCGTTTGATATCCGATAAATCCTGGAGGGCAGTCTCTGCTGAGTCATCCATGTCTTAGTCTTTCTGTCAGAGTTGGGGATCAAGCCCGGATCTGCAAATCCACAGTTCTACTCTAAACCCAGTGACCAAAAGGGAAGGGTATATAGACTCAAGTGCAGAGAGGGTGTTGTTTATTTTAACAAAGTCTTTGGGCAAAAACACAGAAGATCACAAAATTCCAAAGAGAGGGCAAAATCCAAAAAGGGCAAAAAGTCCAACAGAGAAGGCAAAAGGTAAACTCAAAAACAGGTAAATCTTCGCAAAAAATACAAAAGTTTAAAACGTCATACCAGAGGGGCAAATCCAAGTGGGTAGTCCAAAGAACAGGCAAGCGGTCAAAACACAGAGAATCTATAATAATGTCCTATACAAGACTTAGCTTGGGTCAGAGTACAAACGTGGCACACCAAAGACTAAGCACTGACCATAGGCAAAAGCAGGGCTTAAATAAATGGCTTAATTGGTAATGTGACAGGAGCAACAAGACACAGGTGACAGGAGTAATTGGTAATGCAAGGAAACAGAAAATACTTAAATAACACATGCACGGCCACTAGATGCCGCCAAAGTCCAAAGTGCAAAAAAACATTATTCAAAACCATGACACAGACACAGACACACAGACAGACAGACAGACAGACAGACAGACAGACAGACAGACAGACAGACAGACAGACAGACAGACAGACAGACGTCACCTGCTCGATGACTTAGTAGGAGAACTGCAGGTGCTCGATAGATTTAGATTTACTGGACACTTGCTGGACACTGGCTGCGGCTGTACTGTTTGTCAGTGAGCGGTTTCCTGAATACGAAGATTTCCCCACAGCAGCCCTCCGAAAGGCAGTTGATGCCTATCCAATGTTGAGCAAACCACATCTGCAAACAGAGCTTTCTTTTATTTATGAAAACCCTGACTTCAGAGCATGCAGCAGCTCAATTGCATTGTTTCATATTTTTAGTCAGAACAACTTAATGGAGGGGTTTTCTGAAACGTGGAAATTACTTTGCATTCTTATCACTACGCCCATGACTGCAGCTGAGTCAGAGCGATGCTTTTCAACGCTCAAACTATTTAAGACATTCATAAGAAATACTATGGCCAAGGAAAGACTGAACGCATTGGCAATGCTGTCCATCGAAAATCGACTGACACAGGACATACCTGATTTCAACAGAGTTGTCATTGAGAAATGTGCACACGTGAAAGATCGTTGGGCCAAGTTCCTGAATAAATGAAGCTCTGATAGCTTGCTTGATGAATTCTCATAAGATATGTCCGTTTGTTAGATGGCAAGCTCGAGGCCAATTCTTACAAGTTCGCTGGGGAGGAGAATTGTATGATGCCCAACTTGGCTCGTTATAGTTTGGCCCAGAAAGCAGAATTTAACATTTACTCTTACTTTACATTTTATCGATACTCCCAATTTACATTGTTTACTTTTACTTCAAGTTTTGATGTATTTAATAGATGTTATGGTTTTATCTTACTTCAGCCAAACCCAATCTAAGACCCAAGCCTTTATCGGACACTTTTCAGAAGAAGGAGATGAGTCAGGACAGGTATGGAGCACCTCCCAAACTGTCAAAAACACTCTATTGTGTCACTATCCACACTTGGACACTATGCAATATGATGCCCTGTTTCTCTCAGAAACCAAGGCAAAGGGCACATGAATGTTCTCTATGCTTCACTAGCATGTATCCATGATCTTTATTTCATGGCACGTTCATGTACCCATATAGAACATTCGCTAATAAACGATGTTATACCAAATGGTCATTGCAGTAGTAGGTTGCAACAAGTAAACCAGTGCGTCCCATTATGATTGCAAAAAAACGTAAGCAGCCATTGGTTATATAAATTAAGCATACATAAAGTACATTCATGCATCTTATGCAGATAAAAAAAATGGAATGGGGGCATTGGTAGTGGATGAGGTGGGACTATTCCTCCCCATGTGAAGCACTTTCAGTGCTTTGAAGAGGGCTGTATAATTAAATGTTTTTTTAATTGCTCCATCGTGTCCTCCAGACTCAAGGTGTTCAAGGGGGCAAGACCAAGCGCTGCCAGTCAGTGGCGGTGGCCGAGCTGCTGGGCCTGGTCAACAAGGACCCCACTCCGGCCCAGGGCGAAGGCTTCCAGGAGGGGGAGGTGGAGCAGCTGCTGGGCCGCATGCAGGACGACAACCAGGTCATGGTGTCTGAGGGCGTGGTCTTCCTCATCTGATGGCAGACTCCTCTTCATTCTGCCTCACATCGCTAATCAAACTCTGACCCCCCCACCACCACCAAAAAATATATAATTCTTTGCTTGGTTTTTGATTAACAAAAATAAATTGTTTGAGCAGGGCGACTGGTGTGGTTTTGTTTTATTAAAACTTTTTTATTTATGCATTTTAATTGAGCGATTTCAGCATTGCAATAGCGTGGCACAAATATAATCCTGCCTTCTATTTTGACGTGGCGACTAGTGGAATGAAGGCAACACGAGTTATGTTATACTTTCATCTTTCAGGTGTTGCTTTAACAAAATCGTGTTGGGGTTAATGTATCGGGTGAAATTATTAACCAACAGCTTCAATGGACTTATTCACCCTGCTCTTATGGTGATTTGTAGACATTTTATTCTTTCATGCATAGTAATTCAGTGGGCAGTCTTGTGGGTGTCTCACGGCTGGTTGATCAAAGAGACGGGTGGTGAATCCTTCAGGCCTTCCTGTTATGACAGATGCAAAGCATTGTTAATCCTTCCAACATTAAAGAGCCAAGGGAGAGGGGTCAAATCATTAAATATGGCACATTGGATATACTTATGGTTTAACCATAATATGGATAATAATTATTATCCATCATGTTGTCATCACCGTTGTCTTGCCTTATGACTAATACACCTCTCCTCTTCCTCGTGGTTTGAATCATCATCATCATCATCATCATCACCCTCATCATGAACAGATCCTTTTTTTTTAATCTTTGTTGATCATCGTGGTGGTATTGTTAAATGTCTCAATCCCTAAATCTGCCGTGGACTCCTTATCGCTGTCATCTTCATCATTTGAATCTACCGTCTAATCTTCAACAAACCTTCATCATTGTGTTCAATGTCATTCAGTAGCATCATTTGGTTATCAGTCACAGAGTGAATGGTCCTATTCCACCGCCATCAACAAAACCAAACCCTTACCCATATCAGTGAAACCGGGGTAAAAGCCTGATCCTAATAACTCAAAGAGTTCCACAGTTGTAATTGGCTCAACCCTCTGTCAGGGTATTTTTATCCTTGTGTTTATTCATTAAAAACGGAACACTTTGGGTTACAGATTGACACGCGATAAGCAATGAATAATGACACCCACACACACATTTTTTATGAATGCAAAGCACTTCAGGGGATAGTGGTTGTCTTTGTTGTTCAATGCAAACCTCTCTTCCTGATTTTATAAAGCTGATTCGTGTCCCAGAGTTACAGTGCATCTTGTGTGCTTCCGTGACAACTGGCCGTCTGCCACACCTGTGATGGCTCTTCTCCTCTCCTTTCGCCTCCTAGCTCTGGAGCCCACATTATCTACACACCGCAGATATTTGCGCTATGACCCCCCCCTCCCCCCCCATTGTAATAGTGCCAAAACCTTTTTTTGTCCTTAACATTTTATTTCTGACATGAGGGCAAGACAAAGGAAAAGGGAAACCATGGCTACAGAGGCCAGTGGACGAGAGGAGAGAACCGGCACAAAATAAGATGTATAGTGGAAAGGGAGGGAGAAAGGGAGAGAGGGAGAGCGGGAGAGAGAGAGAGAGAGAGAGAGAGAGAGAGAGAGAGAGAGAGAGAGAGAGAGAGAGAGTACAAAAAGCGTAATATAATTACAAGGCATTAAGGAAGTGAAATAGTGTTCTTGCAGTGCTCCCTAGTGGGGGTTTCACATAACTGAAACGTCTCGGTGGTTAAACTCACACTGTTCCATAAATCCAGGCATAGCCTCTAGGATAGCCACTGTGTCAGTCTGCTGTGTCCTCTTTCTGCTCCGCACGTACATGCCGATAACCAAGGCAACCACCAGCAGCGACACTGACAGCGTGAGCCCCATCGCTAGGGTATTTTGGCCTTTGTTGGCCCCCAGGGGTACGTCTGGGGCCAGGGCCCTCTCCTTGGGGTGGAGTGCAGGGGGGGGCAGGGGCTGAGGGAGCAGCAACTGAGAAATATCTGTGAAGGAGGGACAACGGTTTACGGGTGCTGTTATGTTAGTCTCACAAATCAGGCTGGATAATACATTTAAAGCCTGAGAGACAAGCTCACATCTGGGTTAACGGGCCGTTTTGCGTTATATTTTCTTTCGATCAATCATTTTGCGTTTAGCAGACGGATGGCTTTCCCTTTTCTAACAAATTACAATCAAATTCTAGCTCTTAAAACTTACCTGCAGCATGAACAGCATACACTGAATTAAAAAATAACACAACATCCTAATAACTCTGTCACTATCACATTCCACAGTAATGTCCCCCACCTTGCAGACTCAGGAGGAAGTAGGCGTCGTCTCCTTTAATGTACTTCCTGCTGTGCAGTCGGCTGTGGGTGAGGAAGCTGCTCGTCCCAGTGCCAGGGCCGCGGTAGTAGCTCCCATCAGGGCCATTCACCAGGGACCCCACCTTACTGGGCCGGTCCCAGACGAACTCGAGACCTGTCAGAGGAAGGAAAGGAGACCTTATTTCCTTTCACTCTCCTTTATTCTCTTCTGCTCACTACAGGACTGCTGGCTTCCCAGAGCCCAATTGATTGGTTGTTTATAGGGCATTGTTTATTGCTTCTGGGTCAATGTAGATACCGTTATCTACCCCCTGCCCCCCTGTTTAACAGCAGGGCTCTGGGGAGGGCCAGGAAGATAATGGCGGACCCAGCACACCCAGGCCACGGTCTCTTCGCTCCGCTCCCTTCAGGCAGGAGGTTGCGGTCACTAAAGACTCTAAAAACTAGACATTCGCACAGCTTCTTCCCCACGGCCATCCGACTCCTAAATGCACTGCCCCCCCCCCCCCCCCCCCCCCCTGACCGGTCTCCCCACTCAGTGATCCAGTGATCTAATGGTCTGTTGTACCCAATCACGTGAGCTCTCTGCACTTTGGCACTCTATATTTATTATATTATTTATTTACATTTGCAATGTCTTGTCCTGTCTTGTCTGTCCTGTTGTAAACTCCACTGTACCAAAACAAATTCCAAACATGTTTACATGTCATGGCAAATAAAGTCTTCTGAATCTGAATCTTCTGAATCTGCACACTCTCTCCAGTTGTTGCATGCATATGCTTGCATGTGCAGACACTTGATTTTGTGCTCAAATTTAAAAAGTTTGCTTTGATTGTTTAGAGTCTGCTAAATGATTGAACCTAAGGGAAACTGAACAACCGCAATTGGATGAAAGGCATAGATGCACAAACATGACTGAACCTAAATGGAACCAAACTACTAGAATGGGTCAACAGACGCACATGCACGCACACAGACACAAACAAAGTAATTGTTGTATCCTAATAGCAATAGAAAATGATATGGATCTGTCCCTGAACTTTGATACACCAGGTTAGGATCCGTGACAAGAACGTTTTCCACAAAGCACTGCAAACATTGTTGACTTGTTCCAACAGCGGCCTCCCTGGGCGTGGCCGGCGGGCTTACCGTCCATCTTGTTTGGATCAGTGGTGACCATGCGCTGCATGTTCATCCGGGTCCTGACGTCCGACTGCTGGTCCATCAGAGACATGGTGGCCTGGTGCCAGGGACAAGGCCACTTCAGGCTGTCGTCGTTGGGGCCGGAGGTCAGGTACAGGTAGAGCGCCATGGTGTCAGGACGGGTGTCGATTCCATTGAGGTACGAACCTACCTGCACAGCAGGGCAACACGCAGGATGAAACTACCACCCTCCTTTGTGGAGAATTTCTGACATTTGACATGACAGAGACAGTGGAACTTTAAAACCTGGTTGTTAACGTAGATATTCTAATGAATTCACATGCTTTTGTTCATATTGTTATAATTCAGCGTCATGATTCATATTGTAGTGGCTGAGGCATTTAACAAGAAAGCAGTTGAGGCATACTTCTTTCCATCCATGGTCTAAATCTACCACTGTATTAATTGATAGCACTCCATTGCAGACAATAGGGTTAGTCTCTTCATAATTGACGGCAACAGTTGAGTTACTGTGTTATCGTGCCATACTGGCGATCATGAAGACTCAGAGAATAGTGTGAATATAAACAACAATAGAGGCATTCAAAGCCTGAATATGAATATTATTGTGCGATTCATTCACTGGGGAGTGGAATTCAAGAGCAAGGTGTTGGTTAGGACTCACCTGGAAAGAATAGCCAGTCGGTGACAGGAAAGAGGGACTGTACACCTTGGTGCCTACTGGCGTGGTTGCCAGGAGACTGGTGATGTTGCGTATTTTCCACACATGCTGGGGGCATTGGCCGGACCAGATGTTAACGTCATCGAGCGAGAGACCCCCCAACGTGGCAGACGCGTCTCCCTTCACCCCCTCGAACACCACTCTGGACTTTTTGGTGATGCTGAGAGTCACGTGATGCAGCTCCCATGATCCACTTGAACCTTTGATATATTTGAGAGATAAACGGACATGGTCAACATGAGCAATAATCAAAGAGATTTCTTTGTTCTTTTCACAAATAACACACAGATGGCAGCGAGATTCATTATTAATTAATTTATTATTATTTTAAAGAGCTCCTTCTAGGTTCCCAGTGCTCGCCATAGTAAGTGTGTGTGTGTGGGGGGGGGGGGGGGTGAACACACCTGTAATGGTCTCAAAAAGCGTCAAACGCCCTTCAGGGTTGAGTTCGTCATACTCCCGCACCCAAATTTTGAGGGAATCGCTAGCACCCCCGCTGCTGTAGAGGAAGAACTGTAGGCACTGGACCCCAGGTTTAGGATACAGGAACCGGCTCTCAAGGAATCCACTGTCCCCAGTGGACCCAGATGCAGTGCTGAAATGCATGAAGTAGCCCTTTCCTGTGGGCAACAGTGTCCATTACTGCACATCAAGCATATTAAGCCACAATACATTATGAAGTTTACAGTATTTCTCCCTGAATCTATGATCATTCAAATGTTCAATACATTCGGTGACAAGATGTCAGACATTTGTTTCCAAGATAATGTGTATCGCGATAAAGTTAAATTCAATAGTATTTTTTTGACTTATTGTACAGGTCGGACAGTATTGTAAACAGTATTGACCTGCTCTACTTCAAGTATTTGTAACTACAAACTGTTAGCTGTAGGTTGCTGGGGATTATCCTGTACTTTGTTCTCCCTTCGTGTTGGTAGCATATCACTTTCAAAACAACAACACTTAAATTAGGCCTATACGACCCAATACATTTATGGCTGGATAAGCTGATGAGCTGTGATTGGGATCTATTTTATAGAACTAAGTGGTTGTATAACTCAGAAATACAAAACTAGATATATTGTGCATTCCAGAATTGGCCAAACTATATGTATTTCATTTTACAATCAAATATCGAAAGAAGTAAATGAAACATTGTTAATCCCTATATTGAAGCAATTGTATACCTGAAAGTAAAACCAAAATAATGATTTGAATAACAGTGCAATGACCAACAAGTATAGGTATACAAGTTATCGCTACCTTTGCATTGTCCCAGTGAGGTGAAGTCTGTTTGAGGTCCTGCACTCACAGCCATACGCTGTTTCCACTTGTTGTTCGGACCCTGGATCATCCCACAGATGTTCAGCTCCTCAAAGTCGCAGCTCTCCACAAAGGTGGAAGAGGTGGCTGTGGAAGGGATTCGTGTGATGGGTTAGTAATGGCGGATGCTGTTCTGCTAAAATGACAGATAAGTGTCATATGCTAAAAACAGTCTGTCTCTAGAAAAAAAAGGGCAGCTTTTTATCTGAATCAGGGGGAACGCAATCATACAAAACACATTTGGTATGAACTTACCTTTGCCTTATTGCCTAGGAAGGTGTATTTATCAGTGAGGTACACAACTATTAAACATGAATGTAATAAAATAATAACAACAAAAATTTATAACTCAGTTGATAACAATTGAGAGTTAACAGCTGTAAATGCTGTTTGGAGTTTGACCATTTTAATATCAGCTTGGTTAAGCCTTTGTGATGCCAAACATCTCTCTGAGGAATTTATTTATTGTAATTGATAAAACATTAAGTGAAGATAGCAGATATTAGTATCATTTAGTACAGTAATGCATTCGGCTATCAGAACAACAAAAACATTTTATAGATATATAGTAGATATAAATTGGTACTCAGTCAGGTCAAGTCCTATCACTTGAGCCCATGCATAATTCAGCATGCAGACGCAGTCACCACTGTTTAATGGTTTCCAGTTGTTTCATTTACAGTATGTGTGTCAAAGCACCAGCAGCGGTCAGCAATGTGTTATCTCCATTAGCCCATTCTACCCTTGCCCTGGTATAAAACCAGCAGACCCATAAATAGCGTCAAGATGAGCGACACCTGTGTTTGTGTTCTGATGACGCCTCTGTTCATAGGGGTCTAGTGGTATAACTCAACCCACTGCAGTTGTAGAGGCGGTTCAGCTTGAGGAGGTCGCTGTCGCTGAACTCCATCCGTTGGCCGACCACGTCCATGAACTCTGGGATCTTGGTGACGATGGTCGGCGCCGAGGCGATGTTGAACGACGTCTTGCTGTAGTGCATCACCGAGCCGTAGTCATAGGGCACGCCCAGGGAGCTGGACACCTTGTCGTCGTACTTGTTGAAGTTGTGATCCTTGCCTGTGTTTCAACACATAGAGTTTGCATGTTGGGGATGGAGAAGTTAGAATATAATACAATATAATACAACAGAAAATGTCTTTATTTGCTCCAAGGGGGGATTTGCCCTTCACATGCAGAGGGGCGGCAAAACAGAAACTATTTTCTGAATAAAAGTTTTACTCCCATCATATATAAAACCTGAATATACACAATATACCTATCACCACGAGGTATCACAATGATGCACACATTTTTGAAATTGATATGTAAAAATATATTTAATATATAAATACTGTGTGTAAGTACTGACTATATAATGTATGGGTCAGGTTGTTAGAGAATTAGTTTGTAAGAGAGAAACATTGGCGCTCTTCACCACTGACAACGACACCATACCCGGCTCAATCTGATCCCACATGATGTTGACGTAGTCGTCGCGGTCCGCCCGGGACTGCTCGTGCCAGAAGCCCAGCGCGTGCAGGAACTCGTGCTCCACGGTGCCCAGGCGGTCGCAGTTACTGCCGATGGACAGCCTCTGCTTCCCCTCGCGCCGGTTCCCCACAGAGGAGAAGCAACTGCCCACAGACCACAGACAGAGAGGGAAAGTTTCTTCAAGCTGTCAA
>NC_079423.1:26234346-26391846 GCF_026213295.1 Gadus chalcogrammus
CAACATAAAAAAATCATATTAGGCCTACTGCAAAATATGATATGATATATTACAATGTGGAGTAAATCTACGAATGGCAACAGAATAGTGGGATATTGGCCAAAACCGTTTGATCCAACTCCGTGATTAAAGGAGTTAAAAAAGTATACCACTTTATTGATGTTCCTAATAGAAAACGATGCAAATAACGGGCGCTCCATCAAGTTTAAACGTAGTATACCTATATGATATATGGAGCTATGTGCGAAAGGTTAAATTGATAAAAACAGGACCAATCAAGAAAGACAAGTGACACAGGTTTTACACTGAACTAAAAACACAAAGTGGTACTATTTAACGTTTAGTTTAACGTTTATTGTAACATATGTTGTGTACAAGCGTAAAAAAACAAACAAAAAAACGTCCACGTCCCATCCAGTGAGTTTCTGCACGGTGGCATCACACCGGCATCACGTGACTGTCTTCTGGTCGCACTCAGGAAGCAGCGCAGATCAGCAGGCTACGGGAGGATCCAACATGGCTGCTGTCTACTGACAGAAGGGGAGTTGTTTTCAACTCACAAGTGGACAGTTCAACCGATAAACCCGAATCAAGAAAATTATAGATATTCCTTAGGTGTTCCAAACCTGGTCTGCCATGGCCCAGTGCGTTCAGTCCGTGCAGGAGTTCATCCAGGACTCGTTTGTCCCGATGGTAGCCGTTCTATGCAGCGAAGATGCGGAGAAAGTGACTCGCAAAAACAACCTGAATTTCGCCGAGCTGCTCAGGCCCTTCTGCCGTCTGACATCCGAGGGTGAGTGATGCCTGACCACCTATCTCCATGTGTATGCATCCAGAGAGGTGTCACACACCCGACACTCTGGTTAATCCTGTTATTGACTCTGGGTTTTGGCTATCTTAAGCTAGCTAGTTCCTCAGCATTGAGTTAGCTTGCAGCCAACATGCTAGGCTAGTAGTCACTACTAGAATGTGAAGCTATTGCTGTCAGTCACAGGGAAACAGGGAGGCGAGGCTGAACCAGGTGGATTCAGGGCCATTCTTGAACCTTCCTATCAACTGTAATGCGAGACGAACGGTTGACACCAAAGCCGCGAGCCTCCATCTCACGACGGCTGTCTTGTTGAACATTAGCCAGCTCCTCCGCTAACACCCTGCTCCAATAAGGATGGCTAACGAGACGGCTAGTCAGCTAGTGGACATCTCTGTCAGGCCCTGTCCTTCCACTTAGGGCTTGTGACGGAGACTATCCCCTAGCTAGTTCAGCTCAGTGTGCTGGAGATGTGGTCAATGATTGTTTGCTAGGTCGTTTACCCTGCTGCTTGGTGTGTCATTTTTCCGTAATAGTCTCCGTTCACTTCTTCATATAGACAGACATTTCTTTGGAAGGAGCTGTTCCTCATTATTTTTTTTTGCTGAGGGCTATTCAAATGAACAGCCATATGAAATACGCTCTAGGTGAAATTGATATGCATTCACTACACACTAGTTCTTGGCAAAATGTCATTATTCTTGTTTACTTATTATTCATAATGATGAGTCCAACATGGGGCTAATTTCATTATAACACAAAATGTGATTATGTTAGTTATGCATTTGGTTGGCTATATTATGTCGTTAGGTAAGGTATATTATAAGCAAGAGAATAGAATAGTGTTCACAATGTCTACGAGACACTAAAAGCAAGATACCTTAGTAGTATGTTGCTTCTGGTATCTTAAACAATGTGAATAATATTATGCACTTTGATTAAATATTGTATCTACATTACAGACTACAAGACTAAAACCAGTCCTCTTTTGCTTATCAGTGAACATAGTCTTAGAAAATGGCCTATTCTTCTCATATTGGGATAAGATGACTTGTGCCACAAACATACATGTTCCAAGTGAACTGCTCAATTTCTGCGCCAATATGCTCATAATCTAAACTAAATGATCACAATCCCACACGTGTTTACATGGAAGGGACATTTGAATGGCAATTAGAAACTTGAGCCTTCCCTGGACAAAGAAAACTTGAGTCACCACAGACCACTAATGGGATTTAGACTGAAGGACTGCTACCTAAAGTAGAACACATGTTTTCAATAGAATCCAAAGTGTGTTTCTTAATATCTTATCACTAGTACTCAATAACCCTGTAGTAATTATTCAATGAAGACATCTTTTTGATATTTTTAAGATCATCATTTATCAATCATTTAAAGAGAAGCACAAATGAATGCCTAATTTAAATTGAGTTTGGCAAAAAGTTCCACGTGGTAATAATGATCATGTATTTACCATATTGCTTTTTCTTGATACATGTTTTGATACACTTATATTGGCGTCTAATTCTTATTAGCTCGAGGAAATCCTGGCAATTGTTTATGAACAATGCAGAGACTTGCGTGTGAGCCCGTACAATGCAGCACATTATCCAAGTCACACCTCTGTGAGTTAACAAAACTACATTTGTCATTTGTTTTTAGTGATTCCATACAACAATGCTGAATTTATTAGTTACTTATTATCAGCAACTTGTTATTTTTACTTACTTTTATTTATATTATTTTATTGTATTTATTTTCTTTGTATTACTACTTCGTACCTGTTGAGGAGAGCTTGGAACACTCACATTTAATTGCCAGCAACGACTGCCACTGCATGTTTGTGCATTTGAATGAATAAAGATCTTGAACTTGAACTTGTTGCCATTTCTTCAAACCAGTCAATTTATGTAACCTTTTTCCGGTGTGTTAATTCTTACAATTCTGCTTGTTACCCCCCCCCCCCCCCCCTCCCCCCAGGCCACATACGTGACCCCAATAATCAGGTGCAGCCAGTGAAGAACCTGCGCATCAGCGTCAACAACGTGTGCACGCGCCCCGCTCCAGCCACCGGCTCCCTTAGCCCCGCCCAGCGCCGGCTCCTCGGTGAAGTGGTATCGTCCATCCAGCCACCAGAGGGGGTCACTGCAAACATCATCACAGCAGGAGACCATGACCTCAGCTTTAACGGTGAGCGAAGGGTGGACCACGGTGGTGGTCTGTATGCATATCTTTCGAGCATGAGTCGAAACACGTTGTCAACAGATCACTGGCGGTGTGGGGTGTTCAACAACATGCTGTTTAGCACAGTTGTGTGAGGTGTTCACCAACACGCTGTTTAGCACAGAGGGATTTGTCTAAATAATTGACTTCTTAGTATTCAGACATTCAGTCCATTTCAGGGTCGTTTGACGTTCATCCCAAAAGGAAATGGAAGTCTAACAAATATCCCCATTTGTATTTTGCTATTCTGTACTTTTCTGTATTAGATGTCTGTCTTATTTCCAGTAGAGGGTAATAGAGAGTCTTTCGACTCATTAAACAGAATTTGACTTGAATGTTATTTATCCCGTACGGTATGCACATGTAAGCTTAGATGGTCCTTTACAAACCCGTATTAGGGGTTACCTAAAAATCAAATACCAGGACCCTAAGTAAATTCAGAATGGGATTCATGAATGATTCAAACAGTTGCGAATTAGGAGAGGGTTGAATATCTTGTTTGAAGAGAGTATTGCTGAAATAGACGTCTTTTATCTATTCAAATCCATCTATTGCAAGAAGTTATACCTGTATACTGTCTACACAATCCAGCGCTGCAATTTTCCAAAATTTGTAGTGTTCTATATTGTATAGGAGCTCAATTCGTTTAGGACCAAAACAAACTGATAAAATGTGTTTTTTATTATTATTCCTTATTATCTCTACATTTGACAAGGGAATGCTTTTGTTGAAATGTTTTTCACTCAAAATGCATCCTTAATGCGACATTTCTTTTATGACTTGGTAAGGCTAGGCTAGGTTATTACTGACCCAACCACTCATCTGCAAACAGCGTCAGAGAGAATAAGCTGGTTTCTATAGATAACCTTCCAGCAGTTACAGAATATAAACCACTCGCTGAGTCCTTCAGGTTCCTCACTTTTCCTCATCACATACTGACGGCTCTCTTTCTCCCCTCTTGTTCCTCTTTAATACACATCTCTGGATGCACCTGCGGTAAGAGACATTTTCCCACACACCGAACCCAGTAGAAACCATCATACCATGCAGTCCAAGTGCTGATCAGAGTGTGAAACACACACACACACACACACACACACACACACACACACACACACACACACACACACACACACACACACACACACACACACACACACACACACACACACACACACACACACACAGAGCACTCTGGAAATTAGCTGCACTCACTGGGTCCTGTATTCCTAAGGGCCAACATAGCGCTAGCGTGTTCTCTACGGTGTGTGTGGTCAAACACGGCCTCCAACATGTCTCCTCCTTCCCCTCTAGAATTGACCTCCCTCCTGGAACCTCATAACACCTTCCTCATGGAAAATGCAATTTAATAATTTTTCCTCACTAAATTCTATGCTATAACGTATTAACTGACAGGAATGGGACTGTCGCTAATGCTAACAGGCCCTGTGTCTCTTGTCTCTCTCTCTCTCTCTCTCTCTCTCTCTCTCTCTCTCTCTCTCTCTCTCTCTCTCTCTCTCTCTCTCTCTCTCTCGCTCTCTCTCTCTCTCTCTCGCTCTCTCCCCGCTCTTCCACCTATCAGATCGCTCTCTTAAAGCGAGCGCCCCATGGTACAGTGCCTGGAGACAGACACTCTCAGAACTCTCCAGCTCCCAGCACTACACAGGTACCCTTGTCTCACAACCGCTGCTGGGGATGGTGGTGGTGGTAGTAGTAGTTACTAGAATAGTGTACGATTTTCCCTTTGACTCTTGTAGCTGAGACATTGCTCCGCCTCCTTCTCTATGAGTTTCTACACTGGACTAGACACTCGACCGCATTACACAGTATCAAGATTAGACATCCGTATGAAAGGAAAATATTAACTTCAAAGACCGTGGTCTTCTGTAGACATTGGTGAAGGTGTGTCTACTGTGTAGTTACTCTTTAACTTCCTCTCAGTTTCTCCAGCTGTACATGGGTGTAGGCTGTAGCAATGTGCCTCACAAATACTGGTATTGGATATTAGTATGATACATGAGGGTACTGCAGGAAACTCTATTGTATTCCAGGTATTTTAAATAAATCTAAATCTAAATCCATTGTGTTCAGTCAAATCAAGTAATCGATGAGATTGAAATACTGTGTTGTTAATCCTGGACCATGAATTTATGTCGGTGAAGTGTTTTCTCCTTATCACATACCAATCACTTATCAATCACCCTTTCTGTGTTATATATAGTATACCATTCATCCTTGCACAGTATTTATTCCATCCTCAAAGCTACACCCATGTCTCTCTGCAGGCCTTGCCCACGTGCACTAGGGCTCTTCCTTCCCAGGCTTAGACCTCTGACGTGGGTCTTGCTTCCTTTTTTGATCTTCCAACATTTTATTATCTTTCTTAATTGGGGTCTGGGCTGTCTTCAAACTATAATGAGGATTAAATATGGATCTAATGAGAACGTGCTTGGGGTTGTATTTCAGTGTGTTTTTTAATTGTTTCATCATACCTTTACATGACACACTACTTATGTTCTGTTTGGCTATAGGGGACATTTTAAATTGGTGCTGTAGTTGGCCTTGTTTCAAATCTGTTGGACATGTCCGTCTGTTTTAAGGAGGAATATGGACCAGAGACCCATTGCTTTATGTATTTTTTGTAGTGTTAATGCAGTTCTTAATGGGAGTTGAAGCCTGCTTTAGCATTCAGTGAATAAGCTCAACACAAATATGTGTGTCAGCCCAAGCCTCAACTGAATTTATTTGGGCTTTAAAACGTTGTTGTTATTAAATACAGAGTGAAGTAGATATAAAAGGTTTGTCCGTTGGCTTGCTGTTCCAACACTTAAGAGTAAAATGAATCAACGTATGTTGTATCTAGGGCAAGCCTCTACCGCTCCATATATTGTTGATTTGCGATAAAATTGTGGGTGTAGAAATTCTGATATCGTTGTCCTTCATGGGTCCACTCGTCCAAATCACCCTGTCAATCAACTGTGCTCTTGGCAGCTCCTGCCATCTGTTTAATGTGTGTGCTTTTGCTAATGCTATGACGCTCTTACAATGACCCACATGAGTGCCTTCCTCTTGATTGAATGTAGCTAAAAGATGGTAAAGACTTCCCACTGTAACGGGTCCATTTGACAAGCCGCTTAATCAAAAGTAGTGGGGTATGCAGATGTTGTCTTTGGGGTCACTCTATTGTAAGTAGTAAACTGAAGCGTATCCAATGAAGCAATGATGTCACAGGTTTGTGTGTGTGTCTGTGTCTTTAATCATTTTAGGGCTTTTGTAGGGACACAGGCATTTCAGGGCTGTTGTTTCAATTTTTCAATTAAAACCTTTGTTTTAAGGCCTTTTCAAGAAAGAGAAAAAAAATTGTTTACTTTCAAACACTTTGAGTTTTATATTTACGATAGCTGTAAATTGCTGCACTGACTTATACATTGAATGGTACATTGACTTAAGTTTCAGGCTAGCTAACTACTTCACCTCATTTCCAAGATGGAGGCTCGCTGATGGAGGGTGGTAAAGTTGCCATCCAATCAAAACACAGTTCTGATTGGGATGTTGTATTGTATCACTGTCCCCTCCTTATCTGCTTCATGTGGCTTGATCTGCTCTGTATGTCTGCAGCCACCACGCCCTGGTTCGAAGCCTACAGGGAAAGCTTCCTGCAGTCCATGCCGGCCTCCGATCACGAGTTTCTCAACCACTACCTCGCCTGTATCCTTCTGGTTCTAACCAAACTCCGTCCATATCAAAATGTGATGGTGTGAACCGCTTGTCTTAACATGTCAGGCCTTTTGTAAAGTCGACGACTATATTGCATCATCTCAACGCACATACACACACACACGGGGAACCTGCTGTGATAGTTGTTGAGTCCTTGATGAAGCCACTCCCCCTGCGTCTAAAGGCCTGTTGGTGGTATCTTCCAGTGAAGCCGTCCCAGTGGAACAGTTCCTCAAGCTGTCTCAGGAGCAGCACCGCATCCAGCACAGCGGTGACTACACCAACCCCAGATGGTTCATCCCCAACACGCTCAAGTACTACGTCCTGCTGCACGACACCAGCCAGGGCGACGAGCAGAGGTACCAAAGCTCAGTTTCATTTGAAGCGGGCCCAACAAGTAATTCGTGCTACCAGATTCTTTAGCATCTCGTGCCAATTTTGACGAGATTTGTTTATTTTCCCCGATGGTCCTCCCCTGGACTGCTTCAGGGCTGATGCCGTGTATGAGGATATGAAACAACGCTACGGCTCCCAGGGGTGCTACCTTCTCAAAATCAACTCTCGAACGTCTCCAACGGGCACCGACGAGCAGATCCCTGACCCTTGGAGTCAGTACCTGCACAAGAACAACCTTCTGAGCCAGGTCAGCGCCGGCATCACTCTTAAGAAATGACCTCATTATTTACCCCATTCGGGTCGGAATATCCACAGAATTCAATAATATAATATATAATAATGATAAATATAATAATTGGTTTTGCAAGCATTAAGCATTGTAGCCGTCAATCACCACAAAGGGAATAACCATGGATTCTCTTTTTGTCTGAACCTCGTTGCGTTAATGGGCTGTATGAATGCATAAAGGTGAAGAAATGAATCTGTGTTACTTATGCCGCTTTTCCACTGCATGGTACCAGCTCGACACGACTCGACTCAGCTCGCATTTTTTGCGTTTCCACCGCGAAAACATGGTATCTGGTACCTGAAGTGGCTGCTTTTTCTAGTACCGCCTCGCTCTAGGTTCCAAGCGAGCTGAGCCGATGCTAAAAGGTGACGTCGGCAGACGGCCGGCCACTGATTGGCCAGAGAGTGTGACGAAGTCACGAGAGCGACATGGCAACCATGCTGGTAACAGCCATAGCAGCGCCGCAGCCAACATATTCCACTTCTTCAACATGCCAGCTAATAATACGAACACGAATACCATCGCATCGATGTTCTCCATTGTTGTTATGTGGGTTCTGTCCATGTGTGGGTTACGTAGGTGTTGTTTGCGTCGCGTACAAAAATACCCGCGCTGCTACCGTGTCGAGTCGTGTCGTGTCGTGTCGTGTCGAGTCGAGCTACATGTGCGATGGAAAAGCGGCATTACTGGGATTTGCAGATTAATCAGCCTTAGGACCTTGTAGAAACAGTAGTTTGGTCAGGCGTACTGTGATGTAATGTGAACATGTTTTCATTGTGAGTCATGTTTTATGCCCTCTCGTTGCTCAGGAGTCTTGTGACGAGCCGGCCCCTCCGCCGGTGACAGAAGCAAACAGTGTTGTGGCTGAGAACGACGTCGGGAGCTCTGAGGTGGATTCCCAGGATTCCGCTGATAAAGGTGAGTGGACACGTTTTCAGTGTGAATCTCCTTGGTGGTCTTTTTCTGTATCAAAGCACTTGTGTCGCCTGCCTTCTGTTCTGAACGTTATGAGGTAAGCAATACTCCTACAAGTGGATATGTTGCACGGTTCTTGATTATTGAATATGCGACACGCATTTCTGTGTTGTGGTTTGAAAGGTCAAAAGAGTTGATTTGATCGGTTAAACATAAACATAAAGATGTGGTACGACAGATACGGTCATCTCCTGTCCTCACGGTATCAGAAGAGCGCTCGACTACGCAAACTTACGGACACAATCGAGCCCAATCGATGGAGCGATCCCTTAGTGTCGTACCTTACGCATGCTGGAGGATATGGCTACCACTGCCACCTATAACTCAGTCCAAGTAAGAGTTGGTGTTGAGCTCTGCTTGGTGTGTCCCCTCAGACGAGATGCCCGACAGCATGCAGAGTCACCCTCTCCAACTGGACTGCCCTCCCAGCAGGGGTCTGGACAGCCTCGGGGTCCTGCCCCCCGGGGGCCCCACCGCAGCCAGGGCCGCGGCCGTGGCCGCCGCGGGCACCCACGGGGACTGCCTCACGCTGAACGACCACGACCACATCAGGCAGTTCCTGCAGGAGTTTACCTTCAGGGGCCTCCTCCCCCACATAGAGAAGAACATCAGGCAGCTCAATGACCAGGTACACAGGCGGTCAGAGAGTCTCTCTCTCACTCTCACTCTCACTCTCTGTTCACTCTGTCTGTCTGTCTGTCTGTCTGTCTCTCTTTCACTCTCTCTCTTTCACTCTCTCTCTCTCTCTCTCTCTTTCTCTTTCTCTTTCTCTTTCTCTTTCTCTTTCTCTTTCTCTCACTCTCACAAAACACCACACTTTGTTGCCAAAGATGAAATTGTTGTATTTGATTAATTCAAGCTAATAGTGAATCATACATGCATATAGGTTAATTAGTATATAGGCGTTTTCTTAATATGTATCTGAATGAGCATTGGGTTCTTTCCCCATTGTGTCTTCATTGTGTTCCTAATGCCTCTTGTTTTCATTACTAAACCCTCTGTGGTAGCTGGTCTCGCGGAAAGGTCTCAGTCGATCTCTGTTCTCGGCTACTAAGAAGTGGTTCGGTGGAGGCAAGGCTCCGGAGAAGAGCATCGCTGAACTAAAGAGCACTTCTGGACTGCTGTAAGTTTCTCTGGTTGGAGGGATGGATGTTTTCTGAATTCCTAATATGTAACTAATATGTCTGATTTTAATTTAGAGTTGAATGGAATAAGGAGTTGTCAGTATTATTGACCTTTGACCTTTGGTCTTCGAAGCTACCCACCGGAAGCCCCCGAGCTGCAGATCAGGAAGATGGCTGACCTGTGCTTCCTGGTCCAGCACTACGAGCTGGCCTACAGTTGCTACCACACGGCCAAGAAGGACTTCCTGTCCGACCAGGCCCTGCTGTACGCCGCTGGGGCATTGGTAAGGACGCACATGAGTGCTAGATACAAAGAACACTTGAACATTTTGTAATCTTGGTGCCGTAGTCCAAGTAGGTTGAGTGTGTTCTAAACATTAAAGCGGATGTAGGTACGTTTTTGATAGTTCCAAACGGGGAGAATCGAATGGAGAAGAAGAGAGCAATCATTTTAAACTTGCTAACTAATTGAACAACCCAAAACCATTCCTGTACCTCTCTGCTCCCTCCATCCCTATGTTTCGCCATTGAGAAGTGCATTCAAACACTTGTCAGTGACGGGCAAAAGGGATTCCCTGCACCAATCAGCAAAGAGATTCCGTGATTGGTTAAAGGTTTCATACAGGATAAAAAGGGCAATCAACCAGATCCGATTTTCTCACATAGCATTTTAAACTATAGTACCATAGTCAATGCAATCAAGCCGTCAATAAAATAGTGATGTTGCTCTTTTACAATGAGCAACATGTTAACATGTTAACTGTTATTTATTCTTAATTATACCTGGATGAATGATGCCAAGGATAGTTGCCGCCAAACACCATCACCATTAAGCGTAAGGAGGGGGGGAGCTAACCTTGGGAAAGTCACTTTCCTCCATATCTCTTTTCTGATGCACAGGAAGATCAAAGGCCTTATTTACAGTAAAACCACACACACTCACAATCACACCCACTCTCTCATTTGTCCTCTCTGGCCCTGTTCCATCCACTTTATTGCAAGCTATGCATTGTGGCTAAGCTGGCCATCGATATAGGAAAAAATAATTAGATAGGAAGTATAGCCTTGGATCTACCGCTCTTGCCTGACAGATACCTCCTCTTCACTGCCATCCTATTAGGCAATCCCCTTTGCCTGACTTCACCTCAATTGAATCACCCTGAACTCATTGGCCTACCCCCCGCCTCTTCTTGTGCTTCAGGAGATGGCTGCCGTGTCTGCGTTCCTGCAGGCTGGGGCTCCCAGGCCGTACCCGGCGCACTACATGGACACGGCCATACAGACCTACCGAGACGGCTGCAAGTACGAGCTGTTTGCATGGTTTTAGGGAGCGACCACATGCTACACCACATTCACTTGTTAGTGGCCCTCCAGAGGTTTAGAGAAGTGTGTAATAAAGGCTTGGATGCTATTCTTGATAATGGGCCGTTTATAGACGTATTAAAGTGATGGACAACAGAAATCTGACGTGTACTTCTAATTAAGGTCTATTATTCCTCCTGGTTACTAAGCCAAGCGGGGGACCAATTAAGGAGGCCGCTTAAAAGAAAGGCGGCACTTTAGCTTATTGAAGCTACGCCGCTTCAGACTTGGAAACCAAAACAGTGATGGGGGGCCAGACCACCAGAGTATTCAGACCATGTGCAGTGGATACATCCCTCTGTAATATTTGAGTTAATTATAAATTGCTTATGCATTACATTACCAAGAGCAATCAATACCGGGGAGATAACCCGACGGATATCGATCCAGGTGGTGTACATTTCCCTTTTCAATCGGCTAATTGGCGATGTCTGAACACAAATGAAGGCTGTGCCGTCTCTTTCTTTATGATCAAAATGTGATCTTGATTTTTGTATCAAAAATGTTTTGAATGTATACATTTCTGCTTCTACGGTAACCTTCAGGAACATGGTGCTGGCGGAGCGATGTGCGCTGCTCAGCGCCGAGGTCCTGAAGAGCCAGGGCAAATACTCTGACGCGGCCACGCTCCTCATCAAGATGACCAGCGAGGTGGGCCCCCCCCCCCGGCTGGACCTCCGTCAGGACGGTCTTCAGCGCTTCCCTTTGCTGAGGAAGAGCCGTTGTGGTCGATGTGTTCAACAGACCCTTTTCACAGCGTAGGACAAACACAGGGTGACGCTCATAACGCTAATCATGGGCCGGCTGGTTCTGTGCAACAGGGCCCGGTCGTGGACTAGGTGGTCCGGGCGGCGGTAGCTCAGGAGGTAGAGCGGGTTGGCTGGTATCCGCAAGGTTGCTAGTTGCTCCTCCTAGCTGAGTTTCGAGGTGTCCCTGAGCAAGGCACCTAGCCCTAACTCTTCCTGATGAGCAGGCTGTCGTCTTGCATGGTTGAAGCCGTTTTTGGTGTGTGAATGGGTGCATGAATGGGTGAATGTCAGGCAATATTGTAAAGCGCTTTGGGCGCTATATAAATGCAGTCCATTTGGACTAAACTAGTGAAGATAAGTCTACTACACGTTTAACCTACGATGAAACCACTGTGAAAAGGGTCTATTGTTACGATAACAGAACGTACCATCTGCTTGGTTGGTACTATAACTAAAATAATATGTTTTTGTGTGTGTGTATATCTAACGCGGCTTTGTACTCTGCGTGTGTGTGAGTGAAAATGTTTATTCAAAACTATTTTTCATTGCGTTTTGATTGGCTCCTGTACAA
The DNA here is from genome assembly GCF_026213295.1 of Gadus chalcogrammus. Lineage (NCBI taxonomy): Eukaryota > Metazoa > Chordata > Actinopteri > Gadiformes > Gadidae > Gadus > Gadus chalcogrammus. Next base: position 26,246,561 of record NC_079423.1, read on the forward strand.
GTATCGCATGACAGCTGTCCCTGAGTTTTAAACCAGTTAAAAAGCCTTAACCCCCTCATGTTTCCGTCCCCCAGGATTCGGACCTGCGCAGTGCGCTGCTGTTGGAGCAGGCCGCTCACTGCTTTATCAATATGCGCAACCCTATGGTCCGCAAGTTTGCCTTCCATATGATCCTGGCTGGTCACCGCTTCAGCAAGGCTGGACAGGTAAACCCTTTCATGCATGCCTTCGTATGCTTGTTAAATGTTGTATGTACAGCTGGAAGCTCTCTTTTGTGTGTGTGTCTGAGATCTTTGCTGTAACATGCATAATTAAAACCTAAGGCAGGGATAAATTAACAAAAGGATGACATTTGTAGAGGGAGAGTGGCATTCAATAAATACTGAACATTTATAATTAGTTAAGATGTGCAACAAAATGAATTAGGAAGGTGCTCGACGGGTAGAGCGCGTACCATTAAGTCTCGGTCCTTACGGCAACGAGCACAGTTAGATTCCTCAGAAGTATTAAAGCATAAATGCAAAAATAAATTGAACCCTTAGGAAATAAATGTAGCTTAGAAATGAGAGAATACACTGTACACATCATACATGGACAAGACGAATATACAGAATATAGGAACTGTGCAATGACTCTCTTTCTGTGTCTGTCAAATAAATATTAGAAGAAATTAAGAAATAGGTTTACCTTAAACTTGAGAAAATACACAGTCCACATCATAAATGGATAAGAAGAATATACAGAATAGTGGAACTGTGCAGTGACTCTCTTCCTCTGTGTCGTGTCCGTCCTCCAGAAGAGGCACGCGCTGCGCTGCTACTGCCAGGCCATGCAGGTGTACCGGGCGCGGGGCTGGTCGCTGGCCGAGGACCACATCAACTTCACCATCGGCCGCCAGTCGTTCACACTGCGGCAGCCGGACAACGCCGTGGAGGCCTTCCGCCACATCCTGACCAACGACAGCCAGCAGACCGCCACGCAGCAGGGCGCCTTCCTCCGGGAGTACCTCTACGTCTACAAGGTGGCCGTCTCTCTCTGGCTCTGTCCCTCTCTCTGGCTCTCTATCTGTCTCTGTCATTAATTATTTGTCTTGCTGTTTGTCATCACTAGGTGCGTTTCCATCCCCCTGATTTTATGCGAACTTTGAAGGATCGAATCAGTAAACGGTGATGGAAACACCAAAATTCGCAAAAAAATCCTCTAATTCGCAGAAAGTTTTATCCGCTCGCTTGAGGTGGTTTTTGAAAACGCGAAAGAGAGTAAATTTGCAAAATGGGAGATGGAAACACACTTTTCGAAACAGCAGTGACGTAGCGAACTTTGAACACACAGGACTGACAGCCTTTACGATTTCCACCTAACGACCGGCCATAGCAACCCTGCCGACATCAACGTGTAACGTCATCACCCTATTCCGCTCCAACCACTTGACGGAAACGCACCTAATTCGAATCACTTTTTTGCGAACTTTCTAAAGATTTGCATCACCTTTTAGATGGAAACGCAGCTACTGACCTCTTCCTCCATTTTCCTTATCTCACTCTGTCTGTCTCTTAATATCTCTATATCTCTTCTATGTATGTGTATATATATTTGTATTAAGGTGAAAATATGAACGCCAAACACGAGACGCCAACACTTAAACATGTGGGTTACGTAACATATTAAAACAGTTGCTTGGCCACTAGTGGAGGTTTCCAGTATGGCAGGTAAAAAGACAACATCCTAAGAGCTAATCCAGGGCTCTCTCTACGTTAATTATTGTTCCTTATTCTCCATTGATGCACCGATGGAGATCCGTCTATCTGAGCTGTTTAACCATTGGGGTCATGGTATGGGGGATCGGGGCCTGTTGACAGCTTTGTGAATGTGACCGGGCGTGTCTTGGGTGTTCCAGAGTGTGAGTGCAGAGAGCGAGGCGAGCCTGCCCAAGCTGCCGCTGCCCTGCATCCACGCCGCTGCCACGCGCGTCTACTTTGGCCACGAGCGCCGCCTGGCCGAGGGTAAGACGCATTAGCGCACGCAAACAGTTCACAGATGGGAGCTGAATATTATTAACAATAGTGTCAACTTTGCTGTTTGGACATGCCATTTGCTGATTTGTATTAGACTGTTGAAGTTGAATGGTGAATGTCTTCACTAGGTCTTCGGATCTACTCTCCTAATATTTTTGAAAAAGCATGTGGGGAATATTTAAATGTGTAAATCATAATACCGGTGTTGTATATTTGATCTCACCCCCATCGGTCATATGCATTCATACTTGATACGGGCTTGGTGCATTTAATTGGCTCAGTTCATGGCTGAATTGTGTAGTCGTCTCCATCACGTTCCGGGTTAATAGGACGGATGTTTGAGTTCAACAGCGGCGTTCCATATAATACACAACAAAACAACGACGGCGTAAATGACCCTTTTTGCCCCCGGTAACGACGGAGCACTAGAGCTAGTATAGACCGGGCGGTATTCCTGCAGTCCTAACGATGGGATGTCCTGGCTTTGCGGGGTGTCAGGGGAGAAGCAGGCGGCCACCAACGTGTCTCTGGACCAGGAGTACGACCAGGAGCAGGCCGTCATGTGGTGCCAGCTGGAGGAGCAGGCTGTGGCCTCGGCCCACCGGGGCGTGGTCCCGGCAGGCTTCCAGCCCAGCCAGTGCTGCCTCAACAGCCAGACCGACAACCTCCGGACCCCCCTGGCTGTGGTGGAAGGTACGGAGAGTCGGTGGTTGCACTTTGCTGGAAATGTATATGTTTTTAGAGATTGGGAGAAATGCATTTCTTAGTTCTTAAATAAATATTTATGTCAATGAAAGTGTAAAAATAGGCATTTTAGCACTTACATTAGCCGTTACAAGCCGTTGTGGTCCTGTCCACCTAGATGTGTGCTGGACAGATCCTTCTAGCAGCCTACCCAGTGGACTGTAGTAAACGTTGCTCATCTATCCGTCATGCAGCTAGGTGGACACGCCCACTTGTGGCGTCAGAAGAGTCAGATTTGAAAAACGGCTTGTAACGGCTAATCACACTCACACCTGCTGGTATAATATTTCATTAATGAAACAAACTTAAGGAATTCTGCTTTATTTCTGCTATTTTTTAAAGAAAACGGTATGGTGTCCACTCTCCCTGACGTACTCTGTCTCTCTCTCTCCCGCAGAGCCCATCATAGTGGAGGTGACCTTCCAGAACCCCCTGAAAGTGTCCCTGCTCCTGTCCGATCTGTCCTTGCAGTGGAGCTTCACCCCCAGGGACCTCTCCAGTCCCCAGCAAGGGGACCTGCCCTCGGACGAGGCCTCGGGGGAGCCCATCACCAACGACAAGGTGGGGTCTTTGGTCCAACTTTACATTACACTGACAGCAAGACGGCAGCATATTTTTTTTACCCTTTTTAGCACTAGTGTTTGGATTTGTGTTTACATTTTCTTATTTGAAAATGTATTTTCAATTTATTATTTGATGATGTAATCAGTCTATGTTTGATATTTTTTGAAAGTTCGATGTGATTGTCCATGTAACAGTGTAGTAACACATAATTACACAGGTTACAACCCGTAACAGCTTGACCTTATTATATGATAACGTTATGGAGCAGCCTTAAGCTGTATTTACGTACCTGGGACAACGTAGGGAACCACAGCGTAGCCGCGGTTCCGTAGGGACCCACAGCGTAGCCACGGTAACGTAGGGACCCAAAGCGTAGCCACGGCAACGTAGGGACACACAACGTTACCACGGCAACGTAGGAACCCACAGCATAGCCGCGGTAATTTGGCTAAGCATTCCTTTTCCTGCATCCAACGTGTGAAGCACCTGCAATCTTATAACGTCTTAGATTACTAGTTCTGTGTTTATATATCGTGTACCAGATATATAAACAGTGTCTTTTTTTTTTACTTATGTTAATTTGGTAGAACCATATTCTGTGTGCAATAAGGCAACATTACTGTGGTGCTCTAACAGCAGTACTGTGAACAACACCCCCTTCCACATATTTCCGGCTCTGTGGGTTCTTCCTCAGTCTGTGCACTCATTAGTGTCTGTTTACCTGCCAGCAACGAGCCTTTCCCCTCACACTAACAGTTTCCGCCGGTTAAGAAACATAGCGAAGAACATAGAGAGGAGCAAGGCTTCATTCATTATACTCCATCTCTGTTCTCTACTCTTCCCCACAGTCGGAAAACAAAGACGACGTCATATCCAGTGAAATTATTCCAGAGTTCAACTTTGGCCCGAAGGAGACCAAAGTGGTGAGCTACTTTTATTACAGATTATTTCTTATTTTTCTGTCATCTTCAGTTTCATATTCGTATTTATATTTTTGTATGATGTGCACGTTTATAGAACTGGGCAGTATTGAATTAATCAAATAAGTTATCAGAATATCTTTGACCTAAAATCCATATTGACTTTTATTGCACATAAGGAACGATGAAAATCAATTGCCCAAGCGTTAATTGGAGTTCAGAATATAATGACAAAGCAAACACCTCTGTCATAGGCCCGTCTGAAGCTGCTGCCTCACATGATTGGTCAGCTCAACATTCTGGGTGTGGCCTACAACCTTGCTTCTGTGCCTTCGGAAGAAGTGGCTCACTGTGCAGAAGGTAACACACACACACACACACACACACACACACACACACACACACACACACACACACACACACACACACACACACACACACACACACACACACACACACACACACACACACACACACACACACACAAATATACACACACACACATACATTGGAAAACAATACTCATAGACACACTCAGCCTAAGTGAGCTGCTCCCCTTGGAGGAGGCCTGTCACCGTGTCTCTCCTCACACCCTAACCCTCCTCCCCAACCCCCCCACCAGGGCAGCAGAGCAGCCAGCCCCTGGTGGTGCGCGGCCAGCAGGACCTGGAGATCAGGGGCCCGCGCCTCAACTCCACCAAAGAGGACAAGACGTCTGTGAGCCATGGCCAGGACCAGCGCCTGCATCCCCTGATCACACCCCCCATGCCCCTGATGGAGGTACCTACGGCCTCCCAAGCACATGAAGCACACCAACACAACACAAGCCCCTAAATCAATAGTCCGATTTTGTAGGCCCGTTACGTTGTTATCAAGTCGTAACAACTCCGCAATAATTGATCTGAGGAATCCCAGGCTTGAACCTGGTGCGTCCATGAGGGCCCACTACAGCTATAATAATAATAATAATAATAATAATACATTTAATTGGCAGCTATGTGACACAAAACCGTGTTGCATGTTTACAAATGGAATGGATTCTGTTGATCGCAGTGAATTAGCGCAATCACAATGTTGGGAAAAATTATCGCAATCACAATTTATCGTCGTACTGGTGCAGCCCTACCAGCTTACAGCCCCTGATGCGGTGTGTGTGTGTGTGTGTGTGTGTGTGGTTGTGTGTGTGTGTGTGTGTGTGTGTGTGTGTGTGTGTGTGTGTGTGTGTGTGTGTGTGTGTGTGTGTGTGTGTGTGTGTGTGTGTGTGTGTGTGTGTGTGTGTGTGTGTGTGTGTGTGTGTGTGTGTGCGCGCGCGCGTGCGCTCGCAGGTGTTCTTCCTGCAGTTCCCCACGGCGCTGCTGTGCGGCGAGATCACCAAGGCCTACGTGGAGTTCTGCAACGTCAGCGGGGTGGCGCTGCGGGGCCTGCGCGTGGCCTCCACCCACCCGCACTTCTTCACCTTCGGCGGCGGCGGTGGCACCTCCTCCTCCTCCTCCGCCGCCTCCACGCCCCTCAGCCCCACCAGCGCCGAGGTCTGCTCCGCCTACCACACGCTGGCCACGCCCCCCGGGGACCCCCACCACCACCTCCACCCGGGCCACCCGCCGCCCCCCGTGTACCTGGTGTCCTCCCCGGTGGAGGGCCTGGTGAGGGGGAAGGCGGTCGCCGTGGAGATCCCTCTGGAGGGGGGCGTGCTGCGGCCCGGCCAGTCGGCCCAGCTGCCCCTCTGGCTGCGTGGGCCGGACCAGGAGGGCGTGCACGAGATCAACTTCCTGTTCTACTACGAGAGCGCCGAGAAGGGCGGGAGGATCAGGTGAGCGCCAAGTACAAACAAAAAAGTAGTGCTCTTTACCTCATCTATTTTTTCGAAATGGGGGAAGTTCGTTTTGCATTATATGAAGCCTAAAATGCTTTATTTACGTTTGATTCTGCACCTTGGGTGTCACTCTTTTGCTTGAAGGTGGCATTTAACTGTGCCAGAGCATTTCCCATTTTCCTATTTTGTCTTCTTACGTGAATTGGTGGCTTTTTTTAATTCAAACCCCCCACGCTTATTTTGCAATTCATTACGGCAGCGCGTGCGGTTGGATCGAAGCAGCTCAATAAATTATTCTATTTTATTGTTCACCTCGTTCCCGCTTACTGCCAGCCCCCGCAGCAATGTGCTCAAAACCCCCCCGTCCCCATCACCCGGAAACACACTGAGCCTGCGGTCTAGCAGGGGAGGGAGGGGGGGCACTTCTTTCATCCCTGTCACACACACTGACACGCCAACAATGCATACACCTTCTCCCCCACTATTCTCTTTCAGAGAAAATCTCTATCTTTGTTGGACCCTCCTTTCAAGTCCTCTCAGGCCTTCTCCTCACTTTGTTTTTTGACAGCCTACAGCTGTCACTCTCGCTCCATCTTTCTGACTCTGTCTCTCTCTCTCTCTCTCGCTATCTCTCTCTACCCCTCTCTCTGCCCCTCTCTACCTTTCTTCCTCATTCTCTACCCCCTCTCTCTCTACCCTCTCTCTACCCTTCTCTCTACCACTTTCTTCCTCAATCTCTACCCCTCTCTCTCTGCCCTTCTCTCTACCTCTTTCTTCCTCATTCTCTACCCCTCGCTCTCTCTGCCCTTCTCTCTACCTCTTTCTTCCTCATTCTGTACTCTCTCTCTTTCTACCCCTCTCTCTACCTCTTTCTTCCTCATTCTCTACCCCTCTCTCTCTACCCCTCTCTCTCTCTCTCTGCCCCTCTCTGTACCTCTTTCTTCCTCATTCTCTACCCCTCTCTCTCTCTACCCCTCTCTCTCTCTCTCTCTGCCCCTCTCTCTGCCTCTTTCTTCCTCATTCTCTACCCCTCTCTCTCTCTCTCTCTCTACCCCTCTCCCTTCTACCCCTCTCTCTGCCTCTTTCTACCTCACTCTCTCCCCCTCTGGCTCTCTACCTCTACCATCCCCACCTTAGTTCCAGAGCATTGAGTTCAAACCCGTCCGTCTGCCCCCTCCCCAGTCACCGGGTGCTGCGCCACAACGTGTTCATCTGCGCCAGCCGCTCCCTCAGTGTGTGCGCCACGGCCTGCCCGAGCAGCGTGCCGTCCGCGGACCACCGCGGGCGGGACGCCGAGGACGGGGACCACCTCAACGACGGCATGCTGGTGTTTGTGGACGTGGAGAACGTCAACATGGTGAGCCTAGCACGTCGCGTCTTCAGCATCACATGACGAGCGCTCAGCCTGTTATTGGTTCCGTTGCAGTATTGGTTCCTTTGCATTGCTCGTCTCGTGCATATTTGGCATCTGATCGCTATACCGCCCCCTATCTTACATGTTAATGTGATGCGTATAAATGCTGGCAGCTCTGTGAAGATGCACGTTCTCAGGATGTATGCAGAACTGTAAATACAGCTATGAGTTCCTGTGGGGGTTGAGTGTGGAAGCCTACCCATCTAGTGCTGACAACCCCCTGGGTCTAGTGTTCACATGTTTTACCATGCTCACATGTTTTACCATGCTGCCGCACTCGGGAGTACAACACATTTAAACTTTGACCCTGGTTGACTCTTTCCTCTCGAAGCGCGCATTATATTAACATTATGTTAATTTAGCTGAAGCTGTTGTTCAAAGCGACTTGCAATGAGTACATTCAACCATGAGAAGGCAACCCTAACGAATGCATTCAGGTGCTACATTATAGAATCAAGTGATTAACTTTTCATGGACCAAGATGCAGTCTGAACAGCCAGGACAGCAGAAGCATTGTCTGTTCTGAAACCAGTGGAATCTAAAACATTCCAATCATCCAAACTAATTGAATAGAGTCTTGTTTAAATGTGAGATTCCTGAGCTTACATCATCCGTTCTTGCGTACATTATCACCAGTGGCCAACCTAGCATCCTGCCCTAACTCTGAAGCTATACAGATAATTATTTTACTGGCACACACAACATGACGAGACGTTGCCCCCTCCTATCTCCAAACACCCAAGCACTATTGAATTCACCTTGCGTTTGGCGAGGTTAATTCAGTTACAACGCAGGCTGAGCTGCAGATTGGATTGACTCAAACTGAATGCTGGCCCTAATTACAGACAACATATAAATGAGGACCCATCCGAAAGAGCATTCGATGTGTTCCAAATAGTCGCGTGTACATAGCGAGTGCCAGTTACCTACCTCCGCTATTAAAACTAGGGAAGGTAATTCGGAGAAACCAACCAGAGTAAGAATCCAATCTACAAAATCCCTTCCTCCCTTCAGGCCTCCTTCCAAAGTCACTCTATTAGCTTTAGCAAAGACTCTGATCATGTCCAATGAGTGCAAAGGCAGAGCGCAGATAGGGTTGCTAGATGGTAGGTGACAGGTGTATAAAGCAACAGGTAAATTCAATCGGGCCAAATTCAAATTTTGGACAGGCTTGTCACAAAGCAGCCAAAGATACAAGATAATTTTTTATTTTTGTCAGAGCAATTTATTATGTTTACTACTAAAAAAATCCCCTAGTTCTAAAGGGGACATATTATACCAACAGGTGTGAATCTGATTAGCCATTAGAAGCCACGTTTGCTACAGTCCACTGGGTAGAATGGTAGACTGATTTTACCAGCAAACATGTAGGTGGACATGCCCACCTGTGATGTCAGAAGCTGCACGTATTCAATACGGCTTGTAATGGCTAATCACACTCACAACAGGTGACGTAATATGTCCCCTTTAAGTTCTCCTAACTGGTTTCCTGTTATTCCATAATCTTCACTGACGTCAGTGGATGTCAAATGGCAATGATCAGTCAGGCACACAAAGATGCCTTTACAATATGTGGCAAGATGTCTTTTGTAACGTCCTATTCACCAATGGAAGTTCCTGTCTCTCTCTCTCTCCCATCTCTCGGACAGAGTGAAGCAGGTGTGCGTGAGTTCCACATCACCCAGGTGTCAAGCTGCAGTCGACAGTGGAGGTTACACAAGTGTATCAACCCCTACAAGGACAAAGGTACGCACGTAGGTGTGTGTACCTGTGTGTACACACAGGTACACACCAGTGGCGGCTGGTGGTTTTTAAAGTGAGGGAGGAAGGACTGCGTGCTTGGTTGCCATTGGCCTGCTTGCAATGTTTGTGGCGTATGGTCGTATGGTTCGGAGAAATTAATGGGAGTCAACGGAGGCTGAAGGAGGAACGTCCTCCATGAAGTAATTGTCAATAGGGGGTGCTAATGTCCCTTTACCGAGGAAAACGACCATTACATATACAAAGGCATTAAAGTAGTCATATTTAAGGGCATTAGTTCATTAGTAGTCTGGGCAAAAAATCATGTTGCTAACCTATAAATTCCTACATGGTTTAGGCCCAAAATATTTAACTGATATGCTTCCACTACATAAGCCTTCTAGACCACTAAGATCCTCTGAGACCAATCTGTTAATTATCCCAGGGTAAACCCGAAACATGGGAAAGCAGGATTTAGTTACTATGCAACAAATAGTTGGAATGAACTCCCAGAGGATTTAAGACTTGCCCCAACTCTGAGCACCTTTAAAACAAGACTGAAGAATTTTATGTTTGCTTTAGCTTTCTGCTAAATCTTAAATACATTGCACTTTCTAAAAAGCTTTTTTAACTTTGCCTTTATTTTCTATTTTAATCCTTTTTAACTTTCTATTTTACCCATTTCTTTGCATATCTTTTCTTTTACTTATCTTTTATTTAATTTTATTGTATGACAATGTTTATATGTGAAGCACTTTGAGTCTGCCTTGTGTATGAAAAGTGCTATATAAATAAAGTTGCCTTGCCTTGCCTTGCCTTTAAGGATAGTGGTGCTAATTGGATCAAAATGACCTTAATTTGCCTTTGCTGTCAAAGTTTGGCCATTCCACCTAACACAGCCTCGCTATCGATGAGAGGAACTGCTTACTAATGGTGTGTGTGTGTGTGTGTGTGTGTGTGTGTGTGTGTGTGTGTGTGTGTGTGTGTGTGTGTGTGTGTGTGTGTGTGTGTGTGTGTGTGTGTGTGTGTGTGTGTGTGTGTGTGTGTGTGTGGGAGAGTTCTGGATGTGGCTTTGGCTGTTGGCCAAATTTATTCCCTGCAGTACTGCGAGTGTGACAATCACTGTACTCATTGAATGCTCATTTGTTTGTATTTGTTCAACATAGAATTCAAACAGGAACAAATTTGTCTTCAGCATTTTAGATTTATGAACAAATACTTTTAGTTTGATGGATTAATGTGCATAAAATCATGGTGAAACTGGAAATGATACGATGCAGTTGCGTGGGTTTTCCTAAAGTAACGTCATCATATTGTGTCTACGAAAGGGCATTTAAAATAGCGACGCCAATTTCCTTAATATGAGGATATGAAAAGCTGCCCCTCCAATATTGTACAGGAAGTGTGTTAGGGCGGGGCGTGCTGAATGTCACCGGAGCGCTTCCCTGGCCAAGCATACCTTTAATGAATCAGCTTAGCTAATTGCTTTTTCTGCTTTCTCTTGTGATACCTCCCAGACTGTAAGCTCACCAGCAGAGAACGGGCCAAACTGTGTTTCCGGGCGGCCAGATGCAAACCCCTCAAAGGTAACCATCGACGCATTGCATGTGTGAGATTTCAAAGTATAAATATGAATGGTTGTCGTGGAAACGTTAATCCTAAATATATTATAAAATTAAATACAAATGATATCAAAATGATAAACCTTGTTTATATAATCTATTGAAAACTAATTTCTATACATTCTTCTTGGACCTAGAGATACCCCCCTTACTGAAAGGTGCAAGGTGTTGAGATATAGTTTGCATTCACAGTGCCACGAAGCCTCTTACTAAGGCCATGCCAATCTACTGACTTCTTTGTTGTGAGGATTCCTTTAACTGTCTTGCAGCCTTGTAGACATATCCACTTCCCCCATAGTGTATTGCAAATCAACTTGGTCTCTCCCACCATGGCTGTATACCCATTGTGTCATAGAATATTTGCTTGGTAAATTGCTGCCTGTATCTTCCCATGGTCATGCTCTACATTTGAACCATTTGAACCATTTCGCTGTCAAGTACTAAAAAATGTGTTATTCTTCAACGGTCAGAACACCATCCAAAGTCTATGTATTTCTCTTCCCCTCAGCTACCTCGACCACAGAAGATAAATTCACTTTTGCAGACCTGAACCTTGGAAATGAACGAGTGAGTATCAGGAAGGACTAATTGATCCTTTTCGCAACTGTCCATGCTAGACAAACACAGGTCGCTCACATCATGAATCATGGGTCTGCTACCCCCAAGTACCTCGACACCGGTAGTGGTCTCCGGTAGTCATGCGCAGAGCGCCACCTGTGTTTGTCTTACGAGGACGGCTCTGTCGAAAGGGTCTATTGAGTAGAGCGCAGGATAATCCCACCATGATCATCAGCTGGCTGCTCTGAAATGCAGAGGTTCATGCTTGTACTTCTAGATTTGGATGAAAGATAAGACAACACCAAACACTAAGAGTTAAGTTACAACTAATAACAAATTACTGAGCATTACCAGCTGGTCCATGTGTGACATGGGATACATGGGTGTCGAAAAATGGGCTGATTTTTTTTTCTTTTTCTTCTTGCCTCTAAAAGTATTTTGTGTGCAAAAAAACAATATTTGACATAAATTAGATTTCCACAGTGAAAAATACACATGTGTATGTTTGACTGTAATTGAGCTGCTTGTCCTATACTGAAATGGCTACACCATCGTATTAGACCCCATTCCTGATTCCCCTCCTCCGTCAGATCGTCAGCTCCACCACACCGTGTGCAGACTTCTTCTTCCGCTGTTGCCCGAGCGACCCGGTGAAGAAAGAAGGTCGGGCTGGGGGCCTCTCGCACCCCTCCAGCAGAACCACTGGTGGACACTGGACCTGGGGTGGGGGTCCGATCGAGGCGGTGGCCCGGACGTGCAACGAGCTGGACCTGAATATCATCGTCCTCTGGAAGGTACAGTCATGGTACCACTCATGATCGTTTGGATTATGAGTGTGTTACCACTCATGATAGTTTAAATGAAGTTTGAGATTGTAACCACTCATGATAGTATAAATGAGGTTTGAGGTTGTTACCACTCATGATAGGTTAGATGAGGTTTGAGGTTGTTACCACTCATGATAGGTTAGATGAGGTTTGAGTGTGTTAACACTCATGATAGTTTAAATGAGGTGTGAGTGTGTTACCGCTCATGATAAGGTTTGAGTGTGTTAACACTCATGATAGTTTAGATAAGGTTTGAGAGTGTTACCACTCATGAAAGTTTAGATGAGGTGTGAGTGTGTTACCACTCATGATAAGGTTTGAGAGTGTTACCACTCATGATAAGGTTTGAGAGTGTTACCACTCATGATAGGTTAGATGAGGTTTGAGAGTGTTACCACTCATGATAAGGTTTGAGAGTGTTACCACTCATGATAGGTTAGATGAGGTTTGAGAGTGTTACCACTCATGATATGTTAGATGAGGTTTGAGAGTGTTACCACTCATGATCGTTGATATGAGGGTTGAGTGTGTAACCACTAATGATAGCTTAGATGAGGTGTTAGACGATGTGTTACCGCTCATAGATGAGGTGTGAGTGTGCTAAAGCATTTATTTGTGCATGTGCAGGCATACGTAGTCGAGGACAACAAGCAACTCATTCTGGAAGGCCAACTCCACGTGACTCTTCAAACGGTGGGCAAGGAAGCCTTCTCCCTCCCCCAGAAAGAGGTACGCACAGTCCGCACAAACACCAACAGACACAAAGCATTTGTACCAGACTTGGACTTTATGGTTTCCTGACGGTGTTGTCATTTACTGAGTCATCCCTGTAGTGTATTCCTGTTTAGTGTTTGGCTCGGGCCCCAGTATGCACCCTTCAGATAACTCCCAGCCCTTCGAAATCATCACATAAACAAGACACGCATGCCAACATTGTTATGCAAACTCAATTTGAAAGTCACATTCGGTAATGACAAGTGTTTTTTTGGTGGATTATGGCGGCATATCAATGGCAAAAATCTTGAGCAAATATAAGGGCCAATCAACCAACAAATCCGTGCCCGCGGATCGTTATTGCGAGCACGTTCACAGGACGCAGTCTATCTCTGCTCGCGAGATGCAATTATAAAGCCTGTGAGGAAAAGGAGATTAATTGAGCGCACACAAAAAGGGAAGCCGCTGGCAACTGACGCCCCCGTGCGCACAAAGGCGGTCTTTGCTCGTGCCCGCAACCTGTTTTCCTACTCACTCGGATTATATATATACAATATGTATATATATGTAAATGTAGTGATCTCCCAGAACACTCCATCCTTGTTTCTGCCGGCACCAGAAGAGCTCTTCAGGCCTTTGTATCAAAAAACATTTTGTACAATTCTGTCTGTAATTTAAACCACTTAAAGACCTGTGTGAATCACTGTGTATCCATTTGCTCCCCTTTCAAACCACCTCCCCTCCCCCCTAACCGTACCCCACAAACCGCCCCCTCACCACCACATCATCACTCCTCTTTCTTCTTTTAATCAGCCGGTCTTCAAACTCATCTGAAGCTGTGATCGAGCAGGGTTTACATCTGGCGGGTGCTAGCAGCTAGCTAGCTGTCGATTGTTCTTCATAAAGAGCCAGTGAAATCTGCCTCTTCTGACATCCCAAGTGGGTGTCTACACCTAGATGTGTGCTGGATAGATCAGTCCAGCACACATCTAGTTTGAAAAGCCCACTTGGGTTGTCAGAAGAGGCAGATTTTCAAAACGGCTTGTAACGGCTCATCACGCTCAAACCTTGTGGTATAATATGTCACCTTTTTAGAAGTGTGCTTGTGTGATGTTACCAAAGAAATCTTCTAAGCACTTTGAGAGGTGTTTGGACTTGGCTAATGTAACCAATCACATTCAGGGATATTGTAATCATGTCCTTTTCCAATCAGGATTTCTGGCTGTGATATCCCGCCGTAGCAATCTGCCGGCCAGAGTTTTGTTTTATGTGTTTTTCTTGAATGAATTAAACGTCCATACAGTTAATTGAATCTTAGCTTTAATTCTGCTTTTGATGGAAATGATTATAAGGCATATAGAATACTTTGCTCAAGTGTGTATCGCATGTGTCTGAGAGCAGCAGAGAGAACTTCGTGGAGACATGACGGATTGAAGAGTGCCTTCGCTGATTAAAATCCCAACCTCCTCACCTCAGTTGTGGGATGCTCGCACTAGTCTAAAATTAGCTCTTCTTCGATCCAGAGGAGGAACAAGATGCACTTCTCTCAAGAAAGGGCCTGATCCATTCCCCATATACTGTATGTATATGGGGAATGCATTCTTGTTTTAACGCGATTCAAAGAAAAATACTCACACAATTCTCTTTTAACTGTAATTCTGAAAGGTTTTACCCACAGGAGGTCAACATTCATATCAGATTTATTATCTGTTTTTAGTTCCACTTACATGACATTCAATAAACCTTGCAGTAAGTGACAGCTGGTTTACAATTCCCAAATAAATATAATATAATATAGTCAATATAACTCCCTCAAGATCAATTGGTCTAGTTTTTGCTTATTAAGTACATTTGGTATGAATGATTGTGTCATCGAATTTGATAATCTCATTTAACTTCAATTGTGGTTTTAAAAAGACATTAAAATAATTTGATTAATCGTCGGTTAACTCACCAACACTGCGATTAATCGCGATTAAAATTGTTAATCGTTTGACAGCCCTTATAGTTGCACATGTGCAGCCATTTCCACCACCACCTGTGAAACACAGCCTTCCATCTGTTGCCAAGCAACTGCTCCCGTGGCTCCATGTTCATTCATGTTCAGGGTGAGGGAAGAGTACGGGCTTTTTATAGCTCCACGTTCCGTATTTCCCCCCTTTTTTCCACCCCCTTTCCTTTCCCACTCACGTTCTTCCCCATCGCTCCAACGTGGGTTCTTCTCCATTCATCCAGCTAGAAATTGAAAGTACCAGCAGCTGTGGTAGAGGCTACGATTGTTGACTTATTTTACTAAATACTTATTACTTTAAGCCAGGGGTCTCAAACTCGCGGCCCGGGGGCAAATTGAGGCAGGCGGGATGAAATATTGTGGCCCCCTACTTGACATCAAAGTTTAATGTTAGTGCGGCCCGCTCGTTGTTGTCAAATGCACATTTTTGCTGAGACGCTTGCCACGCTTTTTTATCACTTGTGATAGCTGATTGCCGGGACAGTCCCAATTTTGAGTTACGTATCCTGAGTCCCAACAAAAGCCAAAGGACGCTAAAATGTCCCGGTTTCCACCAGCCAAACTATGAAATGTCCCCTGTTGTCAGCGATAACATAGCAAACGTGATCTAATTATATCCCGATCATTAACTTAGATTGGGACAGTTGTGCTACATTTTTTTGTCGAATACTGACCCAGCCTGACCCAGACTCTACCTCCAGCGGCCCCTAGGTAAATTGAGTTTGAGACCCCTGCTTTAAGCCAATACTGACTAACCCTGAACTTGCTAGGCTGGGTACCGCAAGCTAGTTAGCATGTTGTTCTGACTATCTGAGCAGCATACTACCAAACCGCTAGCCCTTAATATTTTAAAGTCAAACAAATGAAGGGAAGTTCCCTCCTAAAAATGTGAGACGATGTTGGACAGTGGCTACACAGCAAGTTGGTGCAAGGATGTATTAGTCGCCAGGGAACCAGACCAATCTGCTGGGTTTTATTCGCTCTACATATGCGTCTGGCCCCCCCCTCCCTTCAAGGCAGATTTCAAGTAGACCGGGTCTTTGTCGGGCCAATCACAAGTTCAATAAAATAGAGGGTGTATTTAGTATGATGACGATGAAAGAGTGGGACTATGGGAGTGATTTATCATAAACAACCAAGATGGCTGCTGCTGATCCGGTGTATCTTTGCTCTAATTGGTATATCCAAGTCCAGAGGCATTTTGAGTCTGCAACCGTAGATGACGTTCCTTCAAAAACAAAATTCAAATGAGGGTTTCCAGACGAATTGGTCTGGCGATGTTCTGCTTGTGTATTGGTACGATGAGGGGTGAATTCATTGGTGGGGTGTGTCATGTCCACAGGAGGCTCAGGAAATGGTGCTGCTGAAGTTCAAGCCAGACATACCTCCCCCTGTGATCCAGCCCTCTGTGGAGCAACTGTCCACCCTCATCAAGACCAACCTGCACTACCCCGAAACGTACAGCCACCCGTTTGTCCACGAAAGGTGGGATCTCCCGCTCTCTCATACACATACACACACACAAACGCACACCCGGAGAGGCAGAAATCGAGGCTGATCCAGCTTTGTACCGACTTGTGCTTCTCAGGTTGGCCTGAAAGCCATGTGGGTTGTCCAAGGCACACTTTTGCCTGACATAACCAAACCTTTTCTCTTTTTGTTTGTACAATTATGCACATGTGAAATCATACAACTGCAAAAGCAACTG
Source organism: Gadus chalcogrammus (assembly GCF_026213295.1). Lineage (NCBI taxonomy): Eukaryota > Metazoa > Chordata > Actinopteri > Gadiformes > Gadidae > Gadus > Gadus chalcogrammus. The sequence goes on from NC_079423.1 coordinate 26,263,211, forward strand.
TTCTATGGATCCTACGTGGACCTAAGGTGTACTGATGCTAAGGGTCCTATGCTAGGTGTAACATGTCTATAAATTCAAGCAACGTTGTTCCTTGAACTTCCTTTGTTAATTGAAATTATCTTAATTTTACAAATAATACCAACTTAAAAATAGTAGCCCATCTTAGACCTGTGGCTCAACTTAACACAAGTCACTCACTCACTCACTCACTCACTCACTCACTCACTCACTCACTCACTCACTCACTCACTCACTCACTCACTCACTCACTCACTCACTCACTCACTCACTCACTCACTCACTCACTCACTCACTCACACTCCCTCTCTCTCTCTCTCCCTCTCTCTCTGACTCTCTCTCTCTCTCTGACTCTCTCTCTCTCTCTGACTCTCTCTTACTCTCTCTCTCTCTCTGACTCTCTCACACTCTCTCTCTCTCTCTCTGACTCTCTCTCTCTCTGACTCTCTCCCTCTCTCTGACTCTCTCCCTCTCTCTGACTCCCTCCAGGCTCTGTGTTGTACCGGTCACCCTCACCATGTCCAACTGCGCCTTGGCTGAGGTGGAGGTCCTCATAGACCTGCGACACAAAACCATCAGGTCAGTCTCCAGACAAAGGATGTCTGTGTGTGTCACTCTTTACAGATCACTACATTCGGCCCTAACATAGAGTATAACTAGAAAAGGTGAGGTATGTAAATGCATGTAACTGCTATAGGTCAAGCTAATCTCCCTTTGTTCTTTGAAATCATTTATTTTGAAAACTCAAAATAAACTTTAGTATATATATATATATTTTTTTTGTTAACCCCAAGTATTTTAAAACGATTTGTACTTGCTAAGTGTTTCCGCTATGAACCTATCTATAAGCCATACAGACGCGTACATTGTCATAGAGCAGTCGTTGGCAGCTCAGCGCCACGGACTCCGTTCAATCATTGACTCTACTACCATTCCCCTTTCCCTTTTAAGTTCTAGCAGATCAGTGCCTTGTGAATGACTATTTAAGCAGTAGCTGAGCGGTCTTAAAGGAAAGTCTCCCTTGGCAGTGTTTTAATGCTAAGACCAGTATACACTCCCTCTTCGGTTCTTGCTTTGTCTGCACTTTCTGTTCTCTAAACGGTTGGCTTGCCTCCTGATCTGTGTCTCCGCTCATCATAGGGGAGAATCATCAACTATTATAATCGGGTTGTAAAGTTTTTTTTTAAGTGTATTTATTATATTCATTGTATGTTTTAAGGAAATCAAATCAGCTGGATAATTAATAGTACATTATTTTCCAACATTTCTTGTTATTTTTTCAGGGGAAATTTTAAAGTTCTCGGTTACAAAGTGTTTTTTGGGCGAAAAATGCTGATTAAATGCATCATGTTTTCAAACTCCATAAGTAATCGTTGTAATAATCGTGATGATCGCCCTAGCCCAATGTAACCCGCCTGTACCCCCACTCCGCCCCCCAGCCCCGACTCCACGGAGGTGCACGGCACGTTCACCTGGCTGGGCCAGACGCAGTACCGGCGGCGGCTGCGGCCGCAGGAAGTGGCGCCGCTGCCGCTGCGCGCCTGCTTCCTGCACGCCGGCGTCTACAACCTGAGCACGCCGCGCGTCTTCGCCAAGTTCACGACCCCGACGAGGAAGGAGGAAGAGGAGGGGGGCGTGGTGGTGGAGACCAGCCAGCAGGCGGCCAGTCCGGCCCTGATCATCATCACCAGCCAGGCCTGAGTCCCTCAGCCTCCCCCTCCTGAGCACCTCGTCCCCCACACTCACCTCAGCGGCAGGGGGCCGGCGAGGCAGGATGTTGACATGTGTGGCTCGTTGACGGAGGGCTCACCAGCCACAATGTTTCATCCAGAGCATGCCACCTGGGTACCCCTTTACACACACACACACAGACACACACACACACACACACACACACACACATACACAGCGCTTGCCCCCCCCCCCTCCACCCCCAACAATGCATTTAAAGTAACACTCGTTACTACACCAAAAACAAGACGCGTGACACGGATGGACAAACTGGACCAGAAGAAACCATACTGGCCATGCAACCGCCCCGACCCCATTAAGAATCACTACCCCCTCACTCCATGGGGAGTCGATGACTCACGATCTAAGCTGAGCCACTTCACGGTTCCCTTTTTTCCAACCAACAAACTGAGAGCTCAGCTAACCCCCTCAGAAAGCCCCCCTCTCCTCCTCCTCTCCAGTTGTTGTGATCAGGCTGTTGTGTATTTTACTCGATTGTTGTCGTTTTTCTTTGTTTTTTTTTGAAATTATGTATTATATTTATATAACAAATTAAGTGTAAATAGAAAATAAATAAAATGTAACCAATGACCAAATTGATGTACGTCGTCCGTCTTGCATGCAGAAGCACAGGCAGGTGCATGAGGCCGCATTACAAATACGGAGGGTGGAAATGTGCAAAGAAAACGCTAAAAGCTCAGGAAAGGAAGCCCTATCCATTGCACTGATCTAAAGGGCTGCTTATCGTTCCACGTCGACCCAACGTAAGGGGGATATGGACCCATAACCTCCTTGTGGATCCTCCTTGCGTCAACCACAAGGGCCTGACTTGCGCCTCCCAAATAAATGTACCTTGCATCGAGGGGACGCAGCCGGCTGTGATGGTCCGCTCACTAAAACCCGATGCAGAACCAAAACAGGTTCGCGACCGCGTTGAAGCGTCCATGTGGTCATTGCGTTGTGTCGATGTGGAAGCATATTACTGACCGAAGAGTAGAGAGGTCTGAGTGATCCGAGCGATGACTCTTTGTACTCCGGGCTCATTTTCAATCAGCTCGTGAGCCTCAGAGGTTGGTGCGCTTGTTTACATTCTCAGATTAAGATTTCAAAATAACGAGGAATTAAGAAGTTATGTATGTGTGTTATAAACTAAAGATGGGTTTGAAGTAGGCCTACTTAAAGGCACCCAGTGCAACTTTATGTAAACATTCAATGAAAAATAAACATTCAATTTCTAGTCTTTTTTACACGTAGTAAGTTTCAATAACTCCATACCATTACATATCGACATTCAAGGAGCAAAGTTGAGACGTCGTTATGTGGTGAGAACTGATAGAAAATCGTAAACAACAACAATCGCCGGTGGGGAGAAGCCATTTTTCCATTGACTGGAAGCCTGCTTTATTTATTGTAGGTTACAAAAAATAAAGAAAATGGCGGCATTGTTGTTGTTATCGATTTTCTATCAGTTCTCACCACACAACGACGTCTCATCTTTGCTGCTTGAATGTCGTTATGTAATGGTATGGAGTTATTGAAACTTACTACGTGTAAAAAAGACTAGAAATTGAATGTTTATTTTTAAGCCTCGAAAGTTGCACTGGGTGCCTTTAATTGACTAGGGACTACATGCTAAAGACCGCTGGATCCCAGAGGTAAGTATACCTCTGCAGAGAATCATGGCTGTTTCCTGGGTTGAACGAGCAGGATAAAGGTTATTTTAGTTTACTAAAGGGGTGACCAACTACAATGACGTGTTTGCTACCCAACCATACAGTATGACCTCTCTCACCTGTATTGGCATTGCAAAAAAGCTCTCTGAAAACAATATAATATAATATAATTCTTTATTTTCATTGCACAGGATACAACGAAATTGGATCGCAGTCCTCTTTCGCAATCCTCTGCTAGAGCACTTCACATCACACAATTGCCGATGTCATATTGGTAGTTTAATTTACATGGATTTACCACATTAATTTCGTTATAATCCATCTTTATTAAATAATGGTTTCTGATCTTTCTGATCTGGTCAATACCGGCGGTCTTTTTTCTGTGCAACAGACCGCTTCTATATATGATTTAAAGACGGGTGCTATATTGACGCTATTCCCAGTCATACCAGATAATCGTTTTAGCAGAAGCAATAAAATAACTTTTTCTTTACCGATAAAATATTGATTGTGTTGGTTATATACTTTTCAAAGATTTCATTTCGTTATTAAATCACCTTGTGTGAAGGTTAAGAGAACCCAGACGAGAAGCATTGTTGTCTTGAAACACAGTGCGGTCTATTCCTCAATGACGGCTCGACGTTATCCCCCTCCTTGAATCCTGCGTCCTACTCCTCCCTCCAACATTTAAGAGGTGCTTAATTAATGTGGACATCTATGGATGACACAAATGTATTCACTTGGAGACCGCCGATTATTTTAATTAAATGAAAGGATGGGTGTGGGTGGGGGGACAGCATCCACTCGGGCAGGGCTGCAGCGGACAGGTGCCACAACCCAAATCTGAAATCTGCTGTTGTCAAAAAATACATGAATGAATTTCAGAATTGGAATATATGATATTCGAAAGCTTTAATAATTCAACTTAAAGCCATGTAATTAGAATGGAATCACCCAAAGGTTTACATTATTGATTTTGTAATGTTCTACGTCATCATCTAAGCATAAACAAGGTTTCAAACTATTATTATTATTATTTAACACTTCTGTATAATATGTAATTAACTAAATATTGATGCATTCATCTAAAACAAAATAGGTCTACCTCACATGGTCATGCCTCATCTCTCATAGGATGAGAGGTAGCAGACGCAGGTTTGAAGGTAGAAAGTAGCCTGTATGTTAAACATTTCAAAACATCAGATCAAAGGATCGAGTGTAGTTAATTTGCCATTACCACGAACCTCTTATTGCCTCGAGCGTTACGTCGCGCGTGAGCGTCTGGTCTCCGCAGCGGGCGCCAGACCGCAGGAAGAACCAGCTGTGCGCGTCACAGACGCTCGAGCGAGACGACTTCGAAGAGCTCTGCTACCTTTTTTGTTGCCGTGTTCCTAAAATCGCTTTTCCAGGTGTCGAGATGGGGTACATTTGTGTTTGCTGTGAGCACAAAAGACGCGCAAACCATATTTCATATTTTGTATACGTATTGCTGTCTGTTTCTCTATCGTGTGTCCTAAATCATTTTTGTCCATTTTCTTTTAAATAATGACGATTTCGTGTTTTCCAAAGCGACGGATGGCCTACAACGTGAACTTTGGGCAACATGCGCTCCGGCGTGGCAGTGGACCTCGTCTTCACTGCCGGCACGTGAGGTGGTAGCGCGCGGGAGTCGCTGGACGGGCGGTGTCTGAAGAAGCGTTCACACGGTGAGGCCACACGCAAAGTGAAGACTGCTTTGGTGGAAATAGCTGCATATTAGTGTCACCAATGTGTGAGTAGTTGTTAAGTGTTTCTTATGAAGCTTGCTTGGAACATTTTAATAATACGAAGTATTCATTAGGGGGTTAGAATCATAGGATTTAAACTAAGGTTGTATGAGTGGTGGTTCTTCTTCCATCGCTCATTTTGACCTGACTCTTTCTAGGATCGTTGATCATCTGAGATGTGACTCATTCAAACTTGCAGCCTATTTTTTCCCCATAAGCATATGCAAATATTATCGTGCTATTGTCTATAGCCCTTAAAATCTGTGATAAAAATCTTTTGCCATAAATAATTAAGCAGTATTCATGCCCTATTTTCTAACTGTTAATGTTTAAAATATTCAAGATATATTTATTTATAAAATAGCCATTGTGATATGCCTATTTTGATGAATGCGGATCCCATAACCAATCGGTAGGCCAACAGTAGTATTCTTATTAGTACTAAAATGAAAACCAAAAAAGCTGAAGAGTTTGCTGAGGGCTAATGAGCATCACGTGACTACAACCAAGTCTAGTTGCTTAGGAACCAGCAAAAATTTAGAGCAACCCATTAGGAGGTCACCTAGGCTGTCCACACCAATAATGCCATGAGTTGGCCATAGTCTACATGACAAAAATACATGTTACTTTGATCATACTCTGTGTGTGTGTGTGTGTGTGTGTGTGTGTGTGTGTGTGTGTGTGTGTGTGTGTGTGCATTCGTGTGTGAGCGTGCATGTGTATGTGTGTGGGCGTGTGCAAGCGTGTGTTTGTGTGCATGTGTGTGTGTGTGCAAGCGTGCATGTGTTTGTGTGTGTGTGCGTGTGTGTGTGTGTGTTAGTATGTGTGTCGCCGTGTGCGAGCGTGCACGTGAGTGTATCCGTCATAATGTGGATTCAGTGGGTTGAAGACAACAGCACCTTCCACTCCACCATCCCAGAGGCAGCAGACCTGGTGGTGGCCAGCATCTACACCCTCTTTGGTGAGGTGTTTTGTGTCTCGAAGCGCACTTATATTTACAGTAAAGTAAAGCAATTTCTTACATATTGATATATGTTATTGTGGGGTTATGGCAGGCTAGGGTTCGTAATTACGGCAACAAACAAACCGATCAAAGGATTTATCAGCCCCAATAATGTGTTTATGCAATTTTGGTGGCCCAATATTGTAGGTCCAGTACATGTGGCTGAAAGTCTGGAAACATTGAACAGTAATACAGTTACACAAATAGAGGGACAATACCAGTGTCCTACACAAGTGAAGGCAGGAAACTCAGCAGTGTAGAATAAGGAAAATGTATGAAGAATAAAATCAAAGGAATTTCCACTGACTACATGTGTATTCTTATTGATTGAAGCTTTTGTCCACTCAAACCTGCCACTGCGTATAGTAAATAGAAAAAATGAAAAACATAAAGTTATTCACTTTTTACACATACATACACCCAGAGGGCCAGCTATTCATTAACTTTATTGTGTTTTAAAGTAGATATCTCTTTTATATTATAGAGCCCTTCTTTAAAGTGAAATAGTAGAAAGCAAATACAAATATTAAGTAATCCTTAATAATGCTTAAATTCAATCAATAAGCAATGATTCAATTCAATCAAGGATAGAAACAGTTTCAACAATGCCTGTTCAAAGTGTGTGTGTTTGTGTGTGTGTGTGTGTGTGTGTGTGTGTGTGTGTGTGTGTGTGTGTGTGTGTGTGTGTGTGTGTGTGTGTGTGTGTGTGTGTGTGTGTGTGTGTGTGTGTGTGTGTGTGACTGCGTGCTTGTCTCTGTTAGGTGTTTGTTCGTTACTAGGCAACGGCATGCTACTGTACGTGTCCTACGAGAAGAGGACGGGGTTGAAGCCGGCCGAGTTCTTCATCATCAACCTGGCGGTCAGCGACCTGGGCATGACCCTGAGCCTGTACCCTCTGGCCGTCACCTCCAGTATCTACCACAGGTATATGCACACACGCACACGCACACACACATGCCATGCACACACACACACACACACACACACACACACACACACACACACACACACACACACACACACACACACACACACACATACACGCATGCATGCACATTTACACACACACTTAAAATTACCATTGAGTCACTTTCCTCCACTATCTAAGCAATATGGACATTATAACAATATTTTACAGAAATGTAAAATAACCGTCATCTTGCTCTCCTTTTCCCCTGTGTGTATGTGCTTGTGCATGTGTGTGTGTGTGTGTGTGTGCGCGTGCGCCCACGTGTGTGTTTCCTTCCAGGTGGCTGTACGGTGAGGCCGTGTGTCTCCTGTATGCGTTCTGCGGTGTGCTGTTTGGCATCTGCAGTCTGAGCACCCTGACGGTGCTCAGCAGCGTGTGCTGTCTGAAGGTCTGCTACCCGCTCTACGGTGAGGCTCACACACCCCAGCACCGCGCGGGGACCACAAGAGGGCCCCTGTGGCTGTGGTGCGGGCTTAAAGGGGACGTGTTATACCACCAGGTGTGAGGAGCCGCTACAAGCCGTTTTGAAAATCGGCCTCTTCTGACATCACAAGTGGGCGTGTCCACCTAGATGTGTGCGGGATAGATCAGTCTGCCAGCCTACCCAGTGCACTGTAGCTAACCGTGCTCATCTTTCTGTCACATATCTAGGTGGACACGCCTAATTGTGATGTCAGAAGAGGGAGACTTTCAAAACTATAATATAATTATTATAGTTATAATATGGAACCCTTAAGCCCACTGCCTATCATGGTGAGAAGGATTCATGTTATGATAGTAACTACACAATAGACCACACATGGGAACAAACTGGCATGTTAGGTATGGCAAAGATAGTCCTTGTACTACTATTTATGGGATACTATTTGGGCGGTGTAGACTAATCTAATATTAATATATTATTGACCATATTAAATTGGTAATGACTGCTCAACTTGTTGCAAAATGTGTTTTGAATGTTTTGAAGACATTAAACATAGTTTTAAAAACCTTAAAGGGAACTCATCACGCTGGCTATTTTCATTTTTAAGGGAGTACTGCCTCATACGTGTGGTGAAACACTTGAGATGTTCAGCATTGAGTCAAACGTTTTATATCATTGGTACCGAGATTTCTGTTCCCTGTTGGAGCGTTTTGGAAAAAGCACGTAAACGTTCCAACTCTACTGGCAACTCTCCACACACACATATGAATCAGTACCCCCTTTAACCACCAAATCAACCGTCACAGGCAAGCGCCTGAGCCCCGCCCACAGCCGCCTCCTGATTGGCTGCTGCTGGGCGTACGCGCTGCTCTTCGCCTGCTCCCCGCTCCTCCACTGGGGGGCGTACGGGCCCGAGCCCTACGGCACGGCGTGCTGCATCGACTGGCGGCGGTCGCGGCACGAGGCCGGGGCGCGCTCCTACACGCTGGCGCTGTTGCTGCTGTGCTACGCCGCGCCCTGCTGCGTCATGCTGCTCTCCTACGGCCACATCCTGCTGACGGTGCGGGAGTCGCGCCGCGCCGTGGAGCAGCACGCCGTCTCGGCCGCCACGCGCCGCACCGGGAGCCTGCAGGCCGTCATCCTTAAGGTGGGGTCGATGCACACCGTACACACACACACACACTGGCCCGGCCCTTAACCACGCTATCCGTTAGCCGCTGTTGGACCCAAGGCTGATAAGGCGTGCCACGAGTTCGAAAGACAACTCTAAACGATCTTGACGAATGGCTTAGTTATGGTTCGACGTCCATCCAACGCGAGGGGGTTTTAGGGACCCATTCAAAATGTTAACCTTGCGGCGAGGCGACGCAGCAGGCAGGGCTGTGATTGGTCCGCTCACTAAAACCCGACGCAGAACCAAAACATGTTCACGACTGTGTCGAAGCGTCTGCGTGGTGGTCATTGCGGTGTGTGTCGACGCGGAACCATAACTGATCCTTTAAAGTCGCGATATGTAAGAATTCAACCAGCTTGTAGCTTAAACTGGCATGGACATAAAAAACATCACAAGCCAATGTAGCGTCCAAAAATCATGCAAATAAAAAGATCCTCGTGCATTCGATTAATTTCTCCCATGAGGGGGGGACTGATGAGGGCTTTCTTCATGCCAACCTTGTTTTCTGGATCTCTTTCTCTCTCCCTCCCCTCTTACATCTCCCCTCCTGTGTCTCCCCTCTCCCCTTCGGCACCACCAGCTCAGTGTGGCCGTCTGTATCGGCTTCCTCTTGGCCTGGAGTCCCTATGCCCTGGTGTCCATGCTGGCTACCTACGGACACGTCGAGTCCCTGCCCCCCATGGCGTTCGCCGTGCCCGCGGTCTTCGCAAAGTCCTCCACACTCTACAACCCTCTGATCTACCTCCTCCTCAAACCCAACTACCGCCACCTCCTGAGCCAACACCTTCTGGCGCAGCGCAAGAAATGCCCGCGTCTGCTCTGTCCGCCCCGCCTCTCCCTCTGCTCCTTCCTGGGCTCCTTCTCTGACCCCGCCCCCCCATGTTCTGACTCCGCCCCCCCGTGTTCTGACTCCGTCCCCCAAGCCCAGGCCACACTGGGCCCCTCCCACTGTGACTGCGGGCAGTGCGCGGACACCTTCGAGTGTTTCAAACACTATCCTCGCTGCTGTCACGGCAACGTCAAGGCCTCGCAACCCGTACCGGGTGGCCGGACGAGGGGCCCCGGGGGCTCCCGGGGGCCCAGGCCGGGTGGGGTTTGGGTGCCCGGAGCCGGCCTGGCTCCTGTTCAGGCCGGCTTCTCGACCAATAGGCAGAGAGTAGGAGTGACGTTCTGCGATCAGAAGAACATTCAACAGGAGAGTGAGCTCCCCCTGGAAACTGTTTCCAAATAGGTCAAGACCCTCGAGAGTCACACATGAAGGGAGAGGATACTGCCTGGTAGATTATGGTTTAAGAACAACAGTTTAAGAAACCTGATTGTGAGCAAAGGATATTGCTAATGTCTATTGTTTTCTATCTTTTTTTATGATATCGTTTAAAAAAGGCTTTGCCTGCTACACTGTTCTGCTGTTGGGATTGAATAAATCCCTTCCACTGTTGCATTGTGGGAGCATGTTTCAAAGGATTGGGGTTCAGGTTTAGCCTGGTCCTACCAGACTCTTGTACTTCATTTGCACAGAGAGTCTGTACCTACTCAATTGACAAACGTTAACTCGCTTGAAGGCAGGTGTTTGTTGTAGCTTAAAACTATTGGATCTGCCCAGTGCCACTCTGGATCTGCCATAATCAATCGTTAACGTTTGGCCGGGAATCACGTTGCGCGCAGGCTGTAAACAAACCAATCACTGTGCGTGAAGATGTCTGTCAAAAGAGAACTGACTTTATCGTCATTGTTCTTAGCCACTCCCTCTGTTTGCTGATTGGACGGACGCAGATAATTTGGACGGAGAAAACCCAACACCAACACCCAACCCAGCACCTTCAGCAGGAGATTGCTCTCACCCAGATGCACCACAGAGCGCCACAGGAAATCTTTCCTGCCTGTGGCCATTAAAATTTACAACGCCTCCCTTAGAATGTCAGACACCGTCCCTCTCTGTAATCTCTGACCTCAAACAAGGACTATAATTCTTGCACCTTTTGCACAATACTGTACAATTATTTTTGTACAGTGCTGTCTTTTGTGTATGTATGTGTATGTATGTATGTATATACATATATATATATATGTGTATGTATGTATATATGTATGTATGTGTGTATATGTATATATATATATGTATGTATATATGGTGTTGTATATATATTTATATTGTCCTTAAATTTGTTATTTGTATATTTTGTTTTTCTTAGGTTGTATCTTTTATCTTTTGTGTATGTATGTGTATTTATGTTGTATGTATATGTATGTGTATATATATATGTATATATATGTATATATGTATGTGTATATATATATATATATATATATATATGTGTATATGTATATGTATATATATATATATATGTATGTGTATATATATATATATATATATGTATGTATATATGTATATATATATATGTGTGCGTATATGTATATGTATATATATGGATATGGATATATATATGTTATATTTTATATTATATTTTATTCTTAATATTTATTTATTTATTTGTGTATGTATATCTGGTGTTCGTGACAAAAATAATTTCCCTCTGGGATTATTAAAGTATTTATCTATCTATCTATCTATCTATCTATCTATCTATCTATCTATCTATCTATCTATCTATCTATCTATCTAGCTATCTATCTATCTATCTATCTATATCTATCTATCTATCTATCTATCTATCTATCTATCTATCTATCTATCTATCTATCTATCTATCTATCTATCTATCTATCTATCTATCTATCTATCTATCTATCTATCTATCTATCTATCTATCTATCTATCTATCTATCTATCTATCTATCTATCTATCTATCTATCTATCTATCTATCTATCTATCTATCTATCTATCTATCTATCTATCTATCTATCTATCTATCTATCTATCTATCTATCTATCTATCTATCTATCTATCTATCTATCTATCTATCTATCTATCTATCTATCTATCTATCTATCTATCTATCTATCTATCTATCTATCTATCTATCTATCTATCTATCTATCTATCTATCTATCTATCTATCTATCTATCTATCTATCTATCTATCTATCTATCTATCTATCTATCTATCTATCTATCTATCTATCTATCTATCTATCTATCTATCTATCTATCTATCTATCTATCTATCTATCTATCTATCTATCTATCTATCTATCTATCTATCTATCTATCTATCTATCTATCTATCTATCTATCTATCTATCTATCTATCTATCTATCTATCTATCTATCTATCTATCTATCTATCTATCTATCTATCTATCTATCTATCTATCTATCTATCTATCTATCTATCTATCTATCTATCTATCTATCTATCTATCTATCTATCTATCTATCTATCTATCTATCTATCTATCTATCTATCTATCTATCTATCTATCTATCTATCTATCTATCTATCTATCTATCTATCTATCTATCTATCTATCTATCTATCTATCTATCTATCTATCTATCTATCTATCTATCTATCTATCTATCTATCTATCTATCTATCTATCTATCTATCTATCTATCTATCTATCTATCTATCTATCTATCTATCTATCTATCTATCTATCTATCTATCTATCTATCTATCTATCTATCTATCTATCTATCTATCTATCTATCTATCTATCTATCTATCTATCTATCTATCTATCTATCTATCTATCTATCTATCTATCTATCTATCTATCTATCTATCTATCTATCTATCTATCTATCTATCTATCTATCTATCTATCTATCTATCTATCTATCTATCTATCTATCTATCTATCTATCTATCTATCTATCTATCTATCTATCTATCTATCTATCTATCTATCTATCTATCTATCTATCTATCTATCTATCTATCTATCTATCTATCTATCTATCTATCTATCTATCTATCTATCTATCTATCTATCTATCTATCTATCTATCTATCTATCTATCTATCTATCTATCTATCTATCTATCTATCTATCTATCTATCTATCTATCTATCTATCTATCTATCTATCTATCTATCTATCTATCTATCTATCTATCTATCTATCTATCTATCTATCTATCTATCTATCTATCTATCTATCTATCTATCTATCTATCTATCTATCTATCTATCTATCTATCTATCTATCTATCTATCTATCTATCTATCTATCTATCTATCTATCTATCTATCTATCTATCTATCTATCTATCTATCTATCTATCTATCTATCTATCTATCTATCTATCTATCTATCTATCTATCTATCTATCTATCTATCTATCTATCTATCTATCTATCTATCTATCTATCTATCTATCTATCTATCTATCTATCTATCTATCTATCTATCTATCTATCTATCTATCTATCTATCTATCTATCTATCTATCTATCTATCTATCTATCTATCTATCTATCTATCTATCTATCTATCTATCTATCTATCTATCTATCTATCTATCTATCTATCTATCTATCTATCTATCTATCTATCTATCTATCTATCTATCTATCTATCTATCTATCTATCTATCTATCTATCTATCTATCTATCTATCTATCTATCTATCTATCTATCTATCTATCTATCTATCTATCTATCTATCTATCTATCTATCTATCTATCTATCTATCTATCTATCTATCTATCTATCTATCTATCTATCTATCTATCTATCTATCTATCTATCTATCTATCTATCTATCTATCTATCTATCTATCTATCTATCTATCTATCTATCTATCTATCTATCTATCTATCTATCTATCTATCTATCTATCTATCTATCTATCTATCTATCTATCTATATCTATCTATCTATCTATCTATCTATCTATCTATCTATCTATCTATCTATCTATCTATCTATCTATCTATCTATCTATCTATCTATCTATCTATCTATCTATCTATCTATCTATCTATCTATCTATCTATCTATCTATCTATCTATCTATCTATCTATCTATCTATCTATCTATCTATCTATCTATCTATCTATCTATCTATCTATCTATCTATCTATCTATCTATCTATCTATCTATCTATCTATCTATCTATCTATCTATCTATCTATCTATCTATCTATCTATCTATCTATCTATCTATCTATCTATCTATCTATCTATCTATCTATCTATCTATCTATCTATCTATCTATCTATCTATCTATCTATCTATCTATCTATCTATCTATCTATCTATCTATCTATCTATCTATCTATCTATCTATCTATCTATCTATCTATCTATCTATCTATCTATCTATCTATCTATCTATCTATCTATCTATCTATCTATCTATCTATCTATCTATCTATCTATCTATCTATCTATCTATCTATCTATCTATCTATCTATCTATCTATCTATCATCTATCTATCTATCTATCTATCTATCTATCTATCTATCTATCTATCTATCTATCTATCTATCTATCTATCTATCTATCTATCTATCTATCTATCTATCTATCTATCTATCTATCTATCTATCTATCTATCTATCTATCTATCTATCTATCTATCTATCTATCTATCTATCTATCTATCTATCTATCTATCTATCTATCTATCTATCTATCTATCTATCTATCTATCTATCTATCTATCTATCTATCTATCTATCTATCTATCTATCTATCTATCTATCTATCTATCTATCTATCTATCTATCTATCTATCTATCTATCTATCTATCTATCTATCTATCTATCTATCTATCTATCTATCTATCTATCTATCTATCTATCTATCTATCTATCTATCTATCTATCTATCTATCTATCTATCTATCTATCTATCTATCTATCTATCTATCTATCTATCTATCTATCTATCTATCTATCTATCTATCTATCTATCTATCTATCTATCTATCTATCTATCTATCTATCTATCTATCTATCTATCTATCTATCTATCTATCTATCTATCTATCTATCTATCTATCTATCTATCTATCTATCTATCTATCTATCTATCTATCTATCTATCTATCTATCTATCTATCTATCTATCTATCTATCTATCTATCTATCTATCTATCTATCTATCTATCTATCTATCTATCTATCTATCTATCTATCTATCTATCTATCTATCTATCTATCTATCTATCTATCTATCTATCTATCTATCTATCTATCTATCTATCTATCTATCTATCTATCTATCTATCTATCTATCTATCTATCTATCTATCTATCTATCTATCTATCTATCTATCTATCTATCTATCTATCTATCTATCTATCTATCTATCTATCTATCTATCTATCTATCTATCTATCTATCTATCTATCTATCTATCTATCTATCTATCTATCTATCTATCTATCTATCTATCTATCTATCTATCTATCTATCTATCTATCTATCTATCTATCTATCTATCTATCTATCTATCTATCTATCTATCTATCTATCTATCTATCTATCTATCTATCTATCTATCTATCTATCTATCTATCTATCTATCTATCTATCTATCTATCTATCTATCTATCTACCTACCTACCTACCTACCTACCTACCTACCTACCTACCTACCTACCACAGACCCAGATGTAGTACTGAAGGGAAATTAGAATTGAGCGGAAGTACTTAGGCGGGCGGAGCCAGGCTAGTTCAGTTTCAGATCCACTGAAGAACCCGGTACTTCTTTCGACATGATCAATGGAAGCAGCAGATTGAGACCAAAATACCAGATGCAAACTGGACGACAGCCCGAGAGCTGAGGGCTGTCCACTGGGTGTCTATGGAGGATGAACAATATGGCTCTTCATTCTGGACAATTTGAAAACATTGAGCTAATCCATCGAGATCAAAAGTTACCTCAGCTGTGAAAAAAACAACCTTGTATCTGCAACCTGCAGTCCTTTTGCTCCATTAACACCGACATCTTGGGAACACGCAACTCAGGGACGAACAAAACACGTGCAACAGCAACAACAGTTAAGGTTGAACCAGCAGTAGCTCAGTGAGCTTGTAAAGCCACCACACACCCTGTCAACGAATTAACCTCACAATAACTATATAATGCATACTACTTTGTGGTGCTCTAGCCAATCTTATTTGTTCAACATTGATGAGATGGCTGGTTTTTGCCATAAGCAAACATGGGTAATATATACTGTATTATGTTCATTTTAGTGTGTTATCTTTTATAGGTTTTGTTTGTGTGTATTTAGTGTGACGTGATGCACATTAAGAGGTTATGGTATTTATACAACCAATTTCCTTTTTAGAAGAGGTTTAATTTCCTTGAATTGGCCTGCACCTAACAAAAGGTATAATTTTTCTTTAGGGTGCCATGGCATGAAAATCTCAGTTTGAGGTTTTCTAACATAAATATGAGTTCCCCTAGCCTGCCTATGGTCCCCCAGTGGCTAAAACTTGCGTTCGGTGTAAAACGAGCACAAGGTGTTCTGCTCGCCTTTGAAAAAAACGGAGGCTGATGCGCGCTGATTTGGAATGTGAGTTTATTATGTCGCCACACTGCAGTAAGCTCCTCCCCTTACTCTGCCTGGCCCGCCCAGAGACTTGGCCCGCCAATGAGACACGACCGTGCAAGCGCCATATGTGTGTGTGTGTGTGTGTGTGTGTGTGTGTGTGTGTGTGTGTGTGTGTGAATACACACACTCAGTGCGTTAACATGACCCTCAAGAAAATCAAATTATTGGGTTAGTCCAACTATGATTGGATTATTAAGATGCATGTAAACACCTTAGTCAAACTATATTCGAATCGAATCACTCATAGTCGAATTAAGACAACTAGTGTGCGACTGGCTCGGAGTGGCTGTAACTCTGCACCACGGCTGAATTTCGGGAACGTCTTTGAATACTGTGTTAGTGGCCCACTGATACCTATATTAAAGCATCCATAAAATAGCATGTCATGGCACCTTTAAGGCTTACCAGTGCTCTGAACATTTCTCTTACCTTATTTCCTTTCAATGTGAATACAGCTTTACTGGTGTAGGCCTACATTCTAAAGGGTGTACTGTCCAAAAAGATTCTTCAGATAAAGCTGCATAGATCCCTGGTCCGAGAGTGGAGTTGATTCATGCTCTCGGCATTCAGTGTGAACCCATGAAGTGAGATGTTTGATGATGCAGTGCTTTGCCACTAAAAAAGGTGTCGTTAGTCTCCATAATCCTAATATAACTTTGACTATATTTGGGTTTATAATATTTCTATTGTGTATTGATTTATTTTATGATTCATATCCACTGCAAAATAATATTTGAATAACATCTATTTTCCTTCGACATTTGATCCCTGACAGAAACCTAAACTGAACACGTCTGAAAAACATGTTAAAATGTAAAAAGTAAATAAAACCAGATAAATAAAAGGAATTCATTTTAGAAAGGAATTATTCATACCATGGAAATTGCATTCTCATGCTTGATCATATTTGTATTTTATGCGTTATATTATCCATGGTAATTAAGGGAAAAATGATATTGGCATGTCACATGTATAATCTATGTTTATTCAAGATTATATTTAGGTAATTTATATGAACCAAACTAGTTTTGTTTTCCTCTTACATTTTGAGTATGTAGCAACCAAGTGATGTGATGTGGACATGTGATAACATTCAACCTGGCATGAAGGACAGACACAAGAGGTGGTTTTCAAGAACATGGCAATGGAGTGTTTATTTTCAGTTAACCAAAAAAAAAGTACAAAAACTGACAGTTAAACAGCAGACTTAACTTCTTCCTGGATGATTCCCCAAGACTAAGAGCTTGACGTCATCGCCAATGGTTCAACCTTGGCACGTAAAAAGTAAACCGTGTCGGAAGAATTATGGAACATTCTTCTGGCCAAAAAAAAAAGTGCTACAACTACAACCGCATTTCATGAGCATGTGCAGAATAGTCATTCTATCTTTAGTAGATGATCTTATTTTCTAATCGAAAAACGATCTAAAGGAAAAAAAAACCTGTCAGCTAAGGTTGATGTGCTCCTACCAGTTTACATTTCGCCCAGCTCCCATTGGCAGAGTCTAGTGTGGCCAAAGAGCACTGCCTACAGGGCCTGTCTCTTCTGCGGTGATGGTGCAGAGGACCAGGAGACACATGCAGTGTCGGTACTGATTGGTAGAACGTGGATGGATACTGCTGTATTTTTAATTCCTACATACTTTAAGACATTTAAGGGCCAGTTAAGAATATTGTTAGCCACAAGCCAATTATCAACTTGCACCTTGTGGTCGCATTTGGTTTCACAGAAGCAAAAAAGAAAAAGGGCCATGATAAATAGTTGTTTTTTGTAATGCCACTTGTTGAATAAAAACAAGACAAACAAAACTTTTGAAATTATTTTTTCTCTGTTGAACATACTCATCCAGTTGGCAAGAATATTTAACACTGTAATACTTCCACTGTAAAACTTAATCAGAACAAATATTTTAAGCAGAGCATGTGCACTTAATTCAGTTTCAAAACAAACCAAATCACTTTTGATATATCATTTAAGAATACAAATTGAAAAAAAGGCCTGAAAAAAAAAAATCAAGGCACAAATATGAATACTGCAAAATGTAACATTGACGTTGCGCACTGGTGACGGTGGAATTCTGAAATGTTTCGAACTTTGTATCAAATAATAAAAAAAAAAGACCGGACAAGCTGAACAGGATCATGTGGGATCTAAAAACAGAGATCCCACCAACACCTCTCTACCAAGGACGGTCGGCACCCCACGACCTTACCACCATTACTTCTGAAGATGGATCTTAACCACAAGGGACGCATTTGGCCTTAACCTTTGAATGTGCCTGTGCACATTCAAAAGTGATGAGCCACATCTTTTTATGTTTGTTTTTTTCTTATTGATTTTGAGTCGTGGTCGTTACCCTGAACAGAGCACAAATCCTTGGAGTAGAAAAGCGCTACACTGTAGCGCTAACTGGAAAAATCCTATTTTTGACATTAGGTCTCCCAAAATATTTTCTTACAAGTTATCTTTATTTAATTTTTTACTGCTTTTGAGAGGGGTGATCATAACAGAATAAGTGGGCGAGAAATCACCCATAACTTTCTCAACTTTGAATGGGTGCCACGACCATTTGGTTTATTCTAAATCATCCCGTTTCCATCAAGTAGTGCTAGCTTTCTAGGTGTCGATCCCTGGTTATGCCAACTGCAGTGGATGTCCCATAACTAAAGCATAGTAACCCATAAGCACCGGCATGAAGAACACCAACAGAGATCTGACCCAAATGGACACATTTACCATGAGAGGTCAGAAACAGGAGGGAGGGAGGGGGGGGGGGAATAGAGAGTTTTTGTATCAATGAGGCAAAAAATACAACACACAAAAATACTTTGGCACCGCTCACTTCTAAAACGAATGTCGGTCAATTAAGAACCACAGTTGCCTACCAACCAGATGGGCTGCAAACAATAAAACTGCTCTATTTTTTGTCGTGTTCCTGAACCCAGATTTATTTGGTTCAGCAGTCGCTTCTTCTTCTAAGGGAACACGTGTGTAAACATCTGCGGGCTGCTCCTAAACTCAGCATTGCGAACACATTCCAAATGATGAGGAGGATGGAGGTTCAACCCACTTGGCTAAGAGACTCTGCGTCACCAGCACAAAAAGGCAATGGCCGCCGTGTCGCGTTTGAGATGCAGACGTCCAAATAAAACAAAATATAAAACAAACACGGTTACTATATCAAAAAACACATTGGTAAGGTCATAGCATGAATGCAAGGGTAAACATAAGGGGATAACGTGTGAAAAGGGGTTCACCATTGCCAACAAGTTTCCTTCTTTTATAGCACTCAAAGCTTTAACAAATTAAAGTTTTCATGGCCAAAGACTCACACAATGCCATTCAAGAAACACCACACATTGAAGCTAGGGTTCTCTCATTCTGGCCCATCTTATAGCCTTGTCAGCCTCGGAAAATAAGGACCACAACAAAGATTACCAACCAATAGAAACAACACTGTCTAGACAAAGCCATGACGATCCTACTTTTGACACTTCAGTTAGGGATTGCTGTGCACCAGGGCTTAAAGTACAGCATGGCAAGGGGTTGACTTCTGTCTCATGGTTCTGGTAGCCACAGATACTGACACTCATGCACACACATTCTCTCACACAAAAACACACATTCTCTCTCGCACACAAAGACAGATTCTCTCTCTCTCACACACACACAAACGCACACCTTTGTCCACCAATTGTGACACATCCCATGCCCAGTTCCCGACCTCGCCATACGTGTGAAGGGAAAAGGCATGGTGTAGTCACACGTCTGCTACTACTGTGAAACGACTTGCTCTTTAGGTTTCCACACAGTGCACCTCAAAAGAAATAAAATGAAAAGTACCTCAACAAAAAGAAACTCAATAGAAATATACACATCTAGAAAATGATATCATAAATTATGTTTGGGGGGAGGAGGAGGAAAATAAACATCTGTTGAAAAGAAAAATTAAGGCATGCAAACGATAAATTGAAATCTAGGGATTTTGTTTTATCTTTTTTTTTTTCTATGCCAAACATCCTATACATATTTTTTTCCTGTAGGGGTTTCCTCCTAGATCTGGAACAAGCCACTCACTCATATGTTCAGTTCCTAAGAGAGAAAAGTAGCTGCCAAAAAAAATAAATCTAAAACCCACTGGAATAACGCTTGTGCGTTAAAAATGCCGATATATACATACTAGTGTTCGCACACTTGAGCCGATATTCACAATACATGTTCTGTGCATGCAGATCTCAGCGATAGTGCAGCGAAAAACGAAACAAAAACACACAAAACGTTCGCGGCGCAGACAAGGAGTGCTTCTGCAAGAGGACAAATAAATACATAAGAAAAAGCTAAAAAAATACACAATTTTGTCACAGACATGTATGTCGACTCTTCTCGTTTCCTGCACCTGTTTTTAAGGAATATTTTCATCTCTCAGAAGAACGAGAAGATATGCTTTGGCAGAAAAATAAATTGAAAAAAACAAAACGAAAGTGACCGTACACAAAGCGATACAGACCGGTTGGCGTTGGAGGGTGAAGACGTGTGAAGCGCTGAGCCGGGGTAAGGCCAGGACGCTACCGAGCCAACCCACATTTAAGGCGCCACAGCGCAACATTAGCACCCCCCCCTGACTGCGCCCGGGGGGGAGGGGGGGAGAAGCTCCAGTGGTCCCAGAACACGCTTCGACATGCGATTCATTCCTTCACACGTCTCTCCGTTGCACTTCACGGCGCCACACACACACACACACACACACACTTCCTCCATGTTCTTTTTTTTTTCTTCCTCATCTTCCTCCATTTGGATTCCTCTTCAGAACAAAGTCGTTACAATGTTAACACCTGGCGTGTTAATGCCTAACCCTGTAAATCCCCCCCCCCACCCAACCCGGCCCCCACTCTCTTACCCTGCTCCTGCTAAACAGCAGGTCTGTCCCTGGGGGAGAAGAGAGGGGGGGGGGGGGGGGGGGCAGTACAGGGGGAGGGGGGGGTATAACGATGGGGGGGGGGGGTATAACGATGGGGGGGATGGGTGAAACGGGAGAAGCTGTGCGTGAGTGTGTGTGTGTGAGTGTGTGTGTGTGGCGGGCGGGGGGGGGGGGGGGGGTCAATAGTCGGCGATGGGCGCCAGCTCCGGCTGCAGGTCCACCGTGATGTTCTTGTAGAGGCCGTGCAGCGAGACGCGGGCCACGTAGCGCAGGTTGTTCAGCCCGTCCAGGTGCTGCCGCTCCTTGGAGTACCTCAGCAGCTTGTACCTGTGAGGTAGGGGGGGGGGGGGGGGGGGGGGGAGGGGGGGGAGAGGTAGGGGTAAGGAGGGGGTCGGGGTGGAGGGAGGGCCGATGTGATGGCGGGTGATGGAAGGAGGAAAGCGGGAAGCGGGGTGGGCAGCGTCCATAGAGCTGCTTTCATCGGCCCTACAGCTCGGACTAGTTGGGATTACAGAGGGCCACCCCTCAACAGAGAGCTCCTCAAAATCTAATCGAGAGGATCTGAGTGATCTCAATGTAAGTGAATGGTGTAAAAAAAAGATAGATATCTTGTATATATTGTGTACACAGTTTGGTTCACAATAGAGTAGCACGGCCAGTCTGCACTACAGTCTACTTGGTCCATAACATGAAAATAAAACTGCCAGACAGACTGACAACCATAGTTCCATCCTTGACATCGAGACCATCATAATCCTATCCATGCAAAGCACAGAGCAGTATGTTCTGGTCTTTTCATCTGCACTTGCTTTCGCGTCTTCAATTACCAGCAACATCTATTATCTTCTCCAATTGGTTGTTTGCATTTTGATGCCGAGGTGCACATCGACATGCTCGAGAATGTTAACATTAATGTTTTGTAAGCCTATGAGGTTTGGGAATGCTGGCTTTAGGCCTCCCTTGGATGACCAAGAACAGTGCTTCCCATGGCTCAACCCAGCTGATTGACAGCTCTCAACGTCCAACACCCATGGAGACACGCCCCCTTCTGACAATCGGGGATCATCAAATAATGATGGTGATCCATGATCTTGCTCATCAAATTCGAAAGCCACATAAAAAGATAATGAAAAATGGGAAATGTGTATTATTGCTTCTTCCTCATTCCACACCGGTGACCCTGAGTTGAACTACCCCCATTGCAATGCATTGTTGACATTAGCCGAGATCCAATAGCACAAGGGAGGACGGAACAGGGGTGAGGCTACACAGAAGTTCAAATATAAAGTCTCCGCCAAGAATGTTGACCTTTGACTCTGATGTGCAATGGAGACCCTTTTCCCAGACTGTTCACGACCTCATGCGTCACTCGTGGCGTCTGCGACTCACCTCCCAAGAAACTGCACTTCTCCTCGGTGGTGGTGTGGTATGGACTTGTACTTGCCCATCTCGCCCTCTGGCCGCGTGACGTTGAGACCGGCGTAGTGCACCCTGTTGGAGGTACACACGCACGAAACACTTAGAGCTGGCCGATAAATCAATTTTTTTTTTATCGCAATTCAAATGTATGGCTTTTAATCGTGTATTTACGGCAGCGCCACCACTTCCCCTTCTCTGAGGTTCCGTAGTTCATAGTAAGAAAAAATGTAACATCAAAATGAAATAAAATCGTGTGGAAATGGTACGGGTTGGCAGCATCTGACTTCGAGGAAACAGTTTGTTTGCACGGTTTAGAGATTGCCTAAAGTCTGTGGCAACCAAAAGCAGAAGCAAAACGAATTTATTGCAACATCTTAAACTGAGACACGCAGCCTAAAAATGACAATTTATATTTGTTATTTATAGTCAGCTTTTTAGAGAATTTAGATTTTTAGGCCAAATCGCCCAGCCCTATGTACAGTGCGGGGTCGTAATACGACAGAGTTGGCCTCACTGAGGTTTTACAAGGGAATGAAACGAACGGCGTTCCGACCGACCTGTTCCACAGGTCATCGTCCTCTCCTCCCCAGCCCCAGAATGCATTGGGGAAGCCGTTGATCTTGCGAAACTGCTCCACCGTGAGTCCACTTACGCCACCGAAGAACTCGCTATAAGGGAGTCTGTGAAACAAAGCACACACAAAAATAAATAAATATATAAACAGAAAAGTCAGAAAATACTTGAGAACTTTTTTCACATGGAGCAATGGCGATAGTTTTAAGACTGCAAGGAAGCTCGGCTTCCCCTAAAATTAAAAAAATTAGAATCAAATAGTCATATCATTGACAAAAAATGCGTTCGAATAGAACAAGTCCATCTCGAAGACGAGTTCGTTCAGAATCAGCTGCTTATCGCAGATCGACTGACTCGATTTCCTTCTCAAACATTCCCGTAGCGTCACAGTGCATTTGCCTGTTGAAGCTCAGCGTCCATCGACTTCAATGGGGCTACATACGCCAGATGATTGAAAACGTTGCCGGAGCTCCCTTTCGTCCTCAGTCCCATCGCGGATTTTGCAAGCGAGTTGTAAGACGAACCACAACCTATTTCTTGATATTTGCTTGGCGAAATTGCTAGACAATATTCATCGCACATTTCATTCACTTATGCCGCTTTTCCACTGCATGGTACCAGCTCGACACGACTCGACTCGACTCAGCTCGCCTTTTTTGCGTTTCCACCGCGATCTAGTACCTCAAGTGGCTGCTTTTTCTAGTACCGCCTCGCTCTAGGTTCCAAGCGGCTGAGCCGATGCTAAAAGGTGACGTCGGCAGACGGCCGGCCACTGATTGGCCAGAGAGTGTGACGAAGTCACGAGAGCGACATGGCAACCATGCTGGTAACAGCCATAGCAGCGCCGCAGCCAACATATTCCACTTCTTCAACATGCCAGCTAATAATACGAACACGAATACCATCGCATCGATGTTCTCCATTGTTGTTATGTTGGTTCTGTCCATGTGTAGGTTACGTAGGTGTTGTTTGCGTCGCGTACAAAAATACGTCACAGCCCTTTCGCGCAGACGACCCCGCCCACGTCCCGGAGGTACTATTTGCGGTGGAAAAGCACCCGCGCTGCTACCGTGTCGAGTCGTGTCGAGTCGTGTCGTGTCGAGTCGAGCTACATGTGCGGTGGAAAAGCGGCATTATACACAGTTTGCTTGTTTCAGTTTAACAGAATTCCCGCATTTCCTTGTTCGAGTTTAATATCGTTATGGTAGTTGGCCATCACTTAAATTCAGGTAGACTTAGTTTCTGAAGTTCAAGTCCTGTATTCAGACCAGGACTTGCAGAGTGACAGTGGAAAGCTGTGTGATTTCTTGGTTTAGCTTATAGACATGGAGATGGACAGCTTTACAAACTGTTCTCATTAGTGGCAACAATTGGCGCTACATCTACAGGTGTAGAAAGGAGCTTCTCCTGTTTAAAGCGGCTCAAGTCCTACAACCGACACACAATGGGCCTAGGCCGTTTAAGCAGCCTAGCTCTACTGGCCATTGAGAGGACACTGGTCAAGTCACTGGAAAAGACAGCTAGTTGGTATGACAGGGTCACAGAGCATTTCCTTGAACGGAGAGCAGAATTGACATAAATAAATTGACAATTAATACAATGTAGGCCGAAAATGAGCTCTTCGAAAGACAAGCAGCCGCCTCTGACGTGGAGCTACCAAATTTAACCTGTTTTAATTATTTCCGGTTCCTCCTTTACAGTAGCAGTGAAACACATAAAGAAATAGCATACCGAAATGGACCCAATGTCTACCAAGCTAGATCGGTTCAGTTTTAATCAAATCGTCCGGATGCGAATTTGCATCGGAAAACATTGCGGTGAGAGAAGCTAGGAAGCGTCATCAGCTGCTTCATTCTCTCTGCATAACCAACTTGATGGATTGAGACGTTTGGAAGAGAGTCAAGAGACTGAAGAGAAAAGCTTGTTCATTGTTAATGGGTGTGCCGGGCACAAAGCCGGACTGTGCCGACTGAAGAGCAGACAAAATAGACAACAAACATTACTGGCCTTAGAACACTTTTACCCAAGCGTCCTTTCATTCGCAGTGCGGTTGCAGTCAAGGGGCTGATACCCCACCCCCACCCCCCCCCCCCTCAAAAAAAAAAAAAGTACCGGTAATGCAATTATGCAGAGGACCAGAAATATGTTTGCCGTAAAATCGGAATGTCAAGAAAGGTACATTCCACACAATGTGTCTGATGTGAATGAAGACATTGCCCTGCTGTGTCTCCATGTCTCGCCGGCTGGGGACTCACATGTACATGTATTTGTCGAGCTTGGCGGCAAAGTGGCGCGGCATCTGCCCGCAGCCGTAGTAGTTGCGGTCGTTCTCGGGGATGTGGTCCACGTCGTGGAACACCAGGCAGTCCCAGGCCAGGTCCTTCATGGCCTCCAGGAAGCCCACGTTGAACAGCATGGCCCGGTTGAAGGGATGGCTCCCCGTCTGGACGGGACACACACAAAGGATGGTGGGTTCATGGACCGCCCCCCCCCGAAAGCCCACCGCTTTCTGCTCATTGTTCATTATTCTTCTTAGTGCAATATGATCAGCGTTTAGATATTTTAAAGGCAACAGGAAGAACACATACATTTACCAATTTATAAAGTGGAAATTGGGGTTTTCTCCTTTAAGTGTCACACACACACACACTACCTGCTCGATGACGTAGTAGGAGAACTGCAGGCGCTGCCTCTGTAGCATGGGGGTGAGGTGCTGGAAGAGGATGGGCAGGTGCTCATGACGGTTCCGGAACGGGATCAGGACGGCCACCTACAGCGTGGAGGGAACAATGGCTTTATGCTCTCCCTAAAGCAGCAGTGCTCTCTCTCTGTGTCTGTGTCTGTGTCTGTGTGTGTTTACGACAAGCTCTTACAAATATGTGGCTCAAGGGAAACAAAAAGAAAAAAAAATAGCCTTGTAACTATATTTGATCCCTGATTGGTGATCTATTCGCCGTTGTCTTTCGATTCAGCTCAAGAATATATTAAATAACTGCAAATTAAAATGTAAAATATAACACAAAAAGGGATTTTTGATGGAACATATTAATCAAATAAGGTGATTATTATAAGGGAATTAATATTCTCTGTCACTGACTAAGCAGACAGTACTGCAAGAAGTAAAAAAAAACGAACGGTTAATTCCAGCCATTTTCGTTATTATTGTCATTATTGCAATAATGTCATAATAATGTCATTATTACTCAACACACACAAACACGCACACACACACAAACACACACGCACACACACACAAACACACACGCACACACACCTTCCAGCGTGGTTTGCAGTCTTTTGGTTTCCAATGGCCCCCAAATTTAATGTCAAAAAACGTTGAGAACTTGAGCTCCATCTCTTCAATAGGGATCTCAGTCATGTTGACTTCTAATGGGCCCTCTGCAGATACAAGATGCAAAAAAGAAATAAAAAGCAGCATTGATCATCAGCTACAGTGTTTCAAAATCACAGCTGGACCACACAGTCATGCTACTTTTCTCACTTATTTTACAATCACATTTTCCAAGCATCTATTTAATAGTATACTTTTTAAAATTACAAAATAGACACAGTTTATACAAACACTTAACAATGATTTGACCATTCCATCAGAAGTGCTTCATCAACTCTACTCACTCATAGAAGGTAATCGCTCGGGGCAGGGGAGGTTCTGGGCGTAGGTGAAGTTTTCTGGGAGAAAGGTGGTGGGCTGGATCAGGAGTTCACTGGAATTGCTGCCGTCTGGGTAGTCTGTACCACACAATGTAGTTCAGGGAAGGGTGGATATAAAACCAGTAGGCCAAACACTGGCTAGTTAACAGGAATACTATTTATACAGAGCTATGTATCGAGCATATTTTCAGGGTAGCTGCAGGTTTCCACAAGTTAATTTAAGACTTTAATACCTTTTAAATACCAATGACATCAAAAAAGTAGGGTGAATAACATTCCTCAACTTGTTATGCTATTACATGTTGTTGTTTTTCCTGTAATACAAAGCTGAAGACAGCGATTTTTTAATGAACACATACCCTAAATATAGTGCTTATACATTGCGCCATCAAATCCCAATGACTGCTACCATTTTTGGAAAATAGGAGCACTGGAATGATAGTTCTGATGTTAGCATGAGTAATTCATCTTAAAAGGGTAGAACGTATAGAGATTGTTATGTTTGAAAGTGACAGTGTTATTCCCACAAGATGTGGAGAAACAAACACTTGCTAAAATAGCTGCTTAAATCCACATATTGATAAATAAAAGTGAAATATAAACAATCCAAAACACATAATTGCACATGAATTATGTATTCAAACGTCAACAACTACATTTTATCATTCAATTTTAGGATGTTGTTGTTACCGACATTAAGTCGGACAAGCAATTCTGAGTTAGAAAACTGTAGTATTGCAAACAAAAATAAAACATGATGCATTCTGATTCTGACTAGCTTGGAAATATATATCAAGTAAAATGCGGGGCGCTTCCCCTTTAAGTACAGTGAGCAGCAGACCCTCCCCTCCTCCCCCTTTTATAAACTTTGTTTAGGGTCGTTCAGTCAATAGCTTGCAATTTGTAAAGGGGCAGTTCACAATTTCACCTCACAAAGGGGCCTCATCACTAGCCATAGCTCTGAGCCGTTGACCCTTTTTAATACGTACCCTAAGCTCCACAAAAAGCCAGTGTTTTATAGCGTTCTTAAAAGGTGCGGATATATCGGATTTCCAATTTTCTAAATAGATAAGCTCCTTTGAGGGTAAAGAGTGGTCGGTGGTCATTTACGGGTACAGTCGCTTTCTTGTTCAAAGCTACCAGGCTAACTATGTATTCATGTATGCATGCAGGCTATTAATTTTTCTCAGCAGTGCTGCTTGTCTGATAACAAAAGTATCCTGCATGAGTATGAAGTTATCGTGCCAGTGCAGTGGTCCAGACAGCTTCCTGAGTCCGTAAAAACATTCAAGACTCTTTAATGCCTTTTATTGACAATCTCTAATTTAAGACTTTGACTATTTTTTTTTTTTTTTGAGGGTTACCCTTATTTTACAGGGGAGAAAAGACACATCCTAAAAGCAGCAAAGGTTTCTATGGACAATTCCATTTCAGCTAATTTCCATGCGGTAAGTAATACAAGCTCATGTAAGTCATGATCAGGTGTCTCATACCTGTGCCGTTAAGTGTGCTGTTCTTATTGGTGTACAATCGGATCATGTGTCCAATGGTCCTCACATTGTCTCTCAACATGATGCCCTGGGCCTGCACCATGAAGAAGTATGTGTTGGCTGCGGGAGAAAGCAAAAACGAAATTGAATAAAATAGGTCAAGAATAGCGTACAACTACGTAACAGAAGCAGTGTATTGTAGTGAAGTACAATGAAAGAAACAGTCAGGTTTAGGTTTGGTTTAGCAAAGGACTACACCGACTAGTCATGATCAAGGGTCAGAAAAGTTGTACTGGACAGTTGGTGGGGGGTCACTGCCAGACACATAGCCTCTGGCAAAACATTAACGTGGTTTAATGAGTAGCCCAGTTAAGACGGAATATTCTCATGCACCTTCAGACTTTCTGCAGTCAGAAGGAGCCTAGATCAGCAAGTAGAGTGTAAGGTTCATAATTACAATAGTGGACATGAAGCACATTTGTACTTCTCATGCTGCCATTACAGCTGAATCATTTTCCATACACTATTATTCAAAATATCAAATTTAATACAGCCGTAATGTTTTTGAGAAATGTTTGTGCTGGTTGTAGAATCAAATTACAAATCACTCATCAGCAAGCTACCAGCATGGCAAACTGCTTAACTAATTTCAAAAAGGTATCCTAGCAGGGTCACCATAGTTGTATCTGGCATCTGTACAGGTTCTCTGTCATCTCAAAATGTTTCAGAATTTCTTGGGGCATTTCATTGGTAAAAGAAATAGACTAATCTGAAAAGGATTCATTGGGAGTTCATTTTTGGGTGGGGAATGTCGTTTTTTTATGCTTGCTGTACAGTGGTGTGTATGAGTGACCAGAACATGTGATGCAGGCAGAGATGACGTCAGGCTTCTATAAGACAACAACAGAATTGTGGCCTTTTTTCCAATAAAATGACTCCAGGTGAATTCTGCATTAAAGCCAGTCACATCTGCAGTTTTAAATCCAATGACTTGATACAAAACTGAAAGAGTTCAACCATTACTTTTATCCAAGTATTTTCCAATTACTCAGGGAGGGAATGGGACTTTTCCTCGCAATTCCTTACTTGGGCAGAGAATGTACGTCACATTTCTGTTGTCTTTGGCAACTTTGCATATTAAAAAAAAGTATAAAAAAAACAGGAAATCCATGCTGGTCAAAGAGTAATGGTACAATTAATCAAATTGCACTAGCAGCTTATATATTAAACCATATTAAACTGTTCAAAGTCAAACGTTATTTCAACGAAGGGTAGACCAAACGTTACACCACTACCTGTCAATGTCGTCAAACTATTGTCCAAAATTGCCTCTTGTCAGCACATCCGCTGCAGATAAACACTTGTGAATGTGTTATTTGAGTGTTTCAATGTGTCATTGGAATAACGTGTCATCATTCAAAATGTGCTTTCAAAACGATTATGCATGATCAATAATACGGTTAGTAGGAGTAACGTTAACCTAATGATGGCTTATGGTACATGCCCATGCATTTGGATTGGAATGGTAGTTTAACTCCAGACACCATGGGGCATGTTGTGTGTTGTAAACCTGAGTGTCCTATCTATAGACCACCTAAATGATACATACAGTACCTTATTCCCCTCCCAATACAAATGCTGAACAGGAAGAGACCTAAACACCAGAGGTAGACCAGCTTCAGGTTAGCTTGCACCTAGCTACATTAGCCGCCGGTGTTAGCATTGGATCTGACACCGGCTGGAGCATCTTTAACGGCATGCCGCTAGGAGATAATCCACACGTAATCCCGGTCAGAGATACGTTTAACCCGCTTAAGCTATTTGCTCACTTAAGACTCAGATGAACTCACCTATGCCCGGTGCCGCATAGATGAAGTACAGGCAGGTAGTGAACATTGAGAAGAAGAAAATGAAGGCCAAAAACGAGCGGTTGGACACTCGCAGCAGCCGCCTCCAGGTCACCATGTTGGCTCAGGCCCGCTTCTCCGCCGCCGAGAGGAATCCCATACAACACCTTCGGGTTCAAATGTTCTGATGCTGTACGGTGCCTGCTGCGCTCATGGGCAGGTTTAATCCGTCGTCATAGCCCAGAGGTGCAGTGGAGGGAAGCCTAAAGCTTGCGGTGTTAGCTCGTGAGGTTATCACCTAGCGGGTTTCCTCCTGCCAGAAAATGTCCCGATGGAGAAAAGCAGGCCCGTAACATCAGGTGCTGACAAACCTCAAATACCATCGTCGATTGGGCATATTGCACCCGTAGCAAGACGGACAAACAGCTTACCAATACTGTTCAAGAATACTCATGGCAGCAGTCCATGGCTGGTTCAATCGCCGGTAATGAAGGTTTATCATGGGGAGAGACTGTGTGCCTCCTCCCACACAAGTCTCCTCTCGGCCGGAGCGGCTTCAACACACCTACTTCTGGCAACCGGTTGCCTCCAAACTCGTTTTAGGGAACGGTGGCCGAAAATAGACATTTGTGCACGGCGGAGAACGAAAAGAAAATCATATATGTTGGTTGTTCTCCCCTTTCCCGTTTCTACTGGTGCTGAAACGGTTTCCGGTGGGTGTTGACCCCGTCCATCGAATTCGTCACCAAGGCAACCCCTTTTTTTGGGAGTGTAAAATAAACGGGGTTTGGTTGCAGGTTGCAAGAATCGCTGCAGTTAATTGAAACAAAAGTAAAAGTAAAGACCCTTGTCACAACAGGCACAGTGGCACATGTTTTATCTAAGCACACTTTAATGCAAAATGCACGCCTATTAAATGGGGTTTCTAAAGGACCATCATATGACTACAAATGTATATCTTTGACGAGGGGCAAGGCCTTCCATATCAACAAAACATTTCTTGAAATTACTTCACCACATGATTCAATATTTTAGCACATTAAGTGCTATTACATAAATTAGAAAAACAAAGAAAATTAAAGAAAATCCAGATTTAAATCTAGCTCAATTCATTAATTAATTGTCAAATGTTTCTATAAGTACAGGCTCCTAGATTTCAATTGTTAGATATGTATTGTGTTGCTTTATCATCTAATGGATAATGTGATAGCGGCATGCTTTTATAGGAGGAAAAGTTGATTCTACCTAGACCGGGTCCTCCAACCCCATTAAGGGCCCAGATTGGCTATGACCAAATCCTAGACCAGCACCCTGTCTTAGATCGTGGTCGTTGTTAATTTCTCACTGAAGCGCATCTTTTCTCAGCTGCTTCTCGGGTGAATAAACGGCTCCCTCTCGTGGCCACTCGACCTCACTTACGCCTACCTTTTAATAACACAACCAATTTCCAATTGCTATCTGGCTTTTGGGGATCTCCAAATAATTATTTTGATCACTTCTCTCCCAGTTGCCCACCCAAAACAACCCAAACTATTCTAGGGTAATTGTACACATTAGGAATAAGATAACTAGACCATTAAAATCAAGTTATAGAAGAAGTATAAACATGTTACCTCTTCACATTTGAAGCGGAAGCCTTGCTTTTCCTGAGGGCCCCTGATCTCATTCTGGACGCCCAAGGCTCAACTGCTTCTTTCCTTGGGTCCAGGGGACACAGGAGAACCAAAAGGCCAGCAGAGAGTGAATTTTTTTGTCTTCCCGGATCCTTCAGCACTACTAGAGATACCCCTCCTGACAGTACAGCCCAGCTGGTTCCAGAGATCAGCTGTCAGCCAACCAACTGTTTACATAAACTACAATGTGTTAGCGTAGAGATGCATGTAAACATCTACTATGGTTGTTGTTTCTCATTGACTTGCGACTGCAGCAGCTAAGAATCTAGCTCCTGTTTGTCCATCAGCTCTGAATTGGTGCAGGTTCTCAGAATTTTGCTGATGCTGACTCTGCACCCTTTTGGTGGCTCTGTTGACAAACAGTTTAGTGAACATAACCTCTTTCCTTTCCTTCTCATCCACTCAACCTCTGCTGTCACACATACACACACACAGATTCAGGCCGGATGTACATTTGATCGCTACACCAATCTTCCCATTTTACAATGCTAATGATGTCTCTAGTGTGAAGACAAAATCTTTCTTTTACTTTAATTACAAGGACAACCTTCTAGATGTTTATGACCAATAGCCTCCAGAGGGTCCATTTACTTCTTGAATTAAATCATAATGTCTTAAAATGTCTTGATAATGAATTACAAAATAGTAATTACAGTAGGCAAAGGTTAACTAATTTTGCAGGGGAAAGAATGTTGTTACACCAGTGGTAGACAGACACGCATGCTATATTAAACTGTTTTTTTTTAAACACTGCTGTAATACCAGTGGTAGCCACAGCGTTCAGCCTGCCGGCTTAATTAACCACACCTGGTGGCGCATTGATGGCTGGGCTCCCCAGTCCCCAAAGACAGCCAACGGCCCATTTCAAGTTGAACGTAAATAGCAAACATCACCATAAATTCACTCCAGATTAATTTAGGTAGCTGATAACTAATTTAATTCACTCAGGCCATGTAGGTGACCAACCAATTATCTTATTCACGTCAACTGATTAAGTACGCCTATAGCTGATGATACATCCTTAAGTGAACATAGCGAAGATTGTCAGTAGCACACGTCAGGAGTAGAATGCTAGTCATGTTTTACAGGTTAAATGTACCATAGTACCAATAGTGCATTAGTTAGCATTTTGTTTTACTTCAGGTGAGTCAGGTTTGGTCCGCCTTAGTGGCTTTTACCATACTTACATCGATGTCTCTGTTATCTAGGTCTACCATATAGATTAACAACAACAATGTCGACCGAGACTTCAGAGGAAGCTAAAGTTCAGGATGACCAAACCCAAAGAGTTGTGGCTGCATCGGCGGCGGCAGCAGCAAGTGACGCCGTCCGTATCCAGATCTGCACCACCGGACAAACGAGCGTCCACCAACCTCCCGTATTTACGACTGCACGACCCACACCTGTTCGCCACAGCATTGTCGGCAGCACAGGTCAAAGGTTGGTTAGTGTTGTCCCACAGGCATCCTCCTCGTCAGTACTGGTGGTAGCTAAAGTGCCAACCTCAGGGTTATGTGCAACTGGGCAGCCTTTGCATTTGACCAGACCATCCTCTGCAACTGCTGTAAGTATTAAGACTCCTGCCCCTGGAAGGATAGTGGTGATGGCTGTTCCAAAGGCCACAGTTCCCCAACCTCTAGCTCCCCGTCCACCACAGACATCCTCCACGCAGCTTCCAGCAAATTTTCAGATCCCACCAGGTGAGGAATAATAGCCTGCACTTATTCAAACGGTATATGGTGATGATTCTGTGTCACACTTGTATTCATGCCACATTCACGCTTCTGTCTGTTTTTGTTGACTTCAATGTTTTAACACTACAACTTTTTGACAGAGGTGAATGTAGGCTCTAATCTATGAAGGAAATGTGAGTTCTGTGTTTGCTCATGACTTTGGCTTGGGACCAGGCATGGTGCTGATCCGTAGCGACAGCGGTCAGCTCATGTTGGTATCACAGCAGACACTGGCCCAGGCTCAGGGCCAGCAGGCGCAGAAGGCCATCAGTGTCCCAGCACCAAGATTACCAGCCTCCAGATTACCATCACCAATGGTATTTCTCTTTCTCTTTCTTTCACTTTTGGACACTGAACCACATTTGTTGATCCAAAACATGGAAGAGGAATTGTATAAAAACTTAATGCAACAGGCAGCAAGATGCAAAGAATGTATACATTACACCAACATAACATTGGTGTTACGACTGCATTTATATTTTCATAAACATTCTGGAGCCTATGTGGATGTCCAACCAGGTCACGACAGCACCAGCTAAAAAGCCTGATAAGCTTATGGTGATCAGAGTTTCCGCTCCACCGACCGCCGGAACCTCAACATCAGCAGCCGTAGCCGGCATGATGAAGACAACCGTGGTAAAGTAATTCACGCTTACGAATGAAGTTGATGTGCACTTTACTGTCAGTCAAATTTGTGTTGTGGCCCCTGTCCATGTGGTTTGATTTTTATGAAAGTGAGCTGTCCAGTACAGTGACACAATGATTATTGTGTCACTGTTATGGTTCAATAAAAAAAGTGTAATAAACATGTCAAACGGTACACGCACTACATTGGAGTGTTAAATATTTTTTTTATTATTATTATTTGCAATCTACATAAATATAAACAAGCATTAGTCTTACTGTCACTGTTTAATATTGTAAAAAATAATGTGAAGTGCTTAATTTGTATCCTATGTCATACAGTCAGTGTTTGTAGCACAATTGCACTTAATTCACAAAGAGATCCTGGCTAAAACTGCCCAACCAGGCTCATTCAAACTGCCCCCCTAATCATCCCCCTGTATAATTGGCTTATTCATTAATTCCCTCACTCTCCACCTCGAGCTGGTGTGTGGTGGGCGTTCTGGCGCTGATTGGCTGCCGTGCATCACCCAAGTGGGTGCTACACACTGGTGGTGGTTTGTGAGGTCCCCCCCTTCACTGTAAGCGCTTTGAGTTTCCAGAAAAAAATAAAAGCGCTATATAAATTCAATGAATTATTAGAGATTGAAGCTATTTGTTTTCTACAACAGATGTTGTGATCAATCCATTAATATTAAAGTAATGTATTGTATTTGGATTTCTTTATTTCTAGCTGAACAGGGAAGCTCCCAAACCGGTGGTAGTCCAGACACTCAACACTGTGATCGGTCAGGGTGCTCAGCCTCGCAGCCAGGCAGGGATCAAACCAGCCCCCAGCAGCAACCAGCCAATGTTCACCATTACACAGGTGGGAAACCGCTTTCCTGCTGTAATCAGCGGCCACTGGAGTCTGGGTGCAGACACCAAGCATGGCCTAGTTTGTGCATGGATGCTGCACTGTCAGATGTTTAGTATAAGATGTATGTATTTTGTGTATTATTTTATTTTAAATACACGACTGTGTGGAAGTAGCACCACACTTCGTCTCAAGATGAGAATTGTCTCAACATTAGAAATGTTATTCATTTACCCGAATACTCATTGAATTTTCCTCTCCTCCATTACAGGAGACTCTGGAGAATGTGAAAAAGTGCAAGAACTTCCTGGTGACTCTGATCAAGCTTGCGTCCAGCGGCAGCCAGTCCCCTGACATGGCCACCAACGTCAAGGCCCTTGTGCGCTCCCTGCTCGTGAGTGGTTCTCTTCTGTCTTGGTTTTATATCTATGTATATATGTTGAAGATAAACCAAACATGATGCACGTATCTGAAGCAAATATTATTGCGTTGAAAGTTCGCTGCACACGACTATCAAACACGATCTGCGGAATGTTTGTTTAGTCTTTTGGTTAATAAAATAAAAGCGCTATTCAAGCTATTGTGAGCATAAACCCTCAAACCTCTTAGAAAATAACTATTCGTTCAAGAAAAGGTGACTGAAGTTAAGTGTTTGTTTGGTACAAAATCCTACTTTTTGATATTGCAGCATTTGATAAAGAGTAGATATCGACTGAATGCATTTGATTTAATTGTTCCCAAATGCAGCTGGTTTGAACATTTTGTGCAACTTGTCTCCAAACAGGATGGAAGCCTTGAACCCGAGGAGTTCACAAA
The DNA here is from genome assembly GCF_026213295.1 of Gadus chalcogrammus. NCBI lineage: Eukaryota > Metazoa > Chordata > Actinopteri > Gadiformes > Gadidae > Gadus > Gadus chalcogrammus. The sequence goes on from NC_079423.1 coordinate 26,299,083, forward strand.
TAAGCTGTATGTGCAGCTGAAGTCTACTCCCCAGCCATACCTGGTGCCTTTCCTCAAGGTTATCTCCCATGCTTTCCCCTAGCTACTAACTTGTGTTGCTGGACCGCCTCTGGATGTACTCTCATACAAATGGGCCTGTTTAGAATATATAAAGAGAACCGTGGTCTGAAGTGACAACGATTATAGGCAATGATTGAATTCATCGTTGGATCGTTAGACATCGTTAGAGTGAAACGGTTGACTGGTGCATGTTGTTCTCTGTATCTCATGAAGTGATCATTCTATTGGAACAATAACTTGAATGTCACCTTAAGGAAGGGCATACCCAGAACAACAAAACAAAGCAGCTGGGCGGAGGCCTCATGCCTCACCAAAGCAGGAACAAAAAAAAATACAGAAAGTTTTCCATTGTAATCATGGACCTCTCTGGTTAAACAATGTACCCTCACAAGTTGCATCACTCATCCATGTTCGAAAACAATCCGTGGGTCCATGTCCAGCCAACTGCTATTTTTTTCTTTTTTTTTCCACAAAGTCAACTTTTATTTGTTTGATGTGGTGTTTGATACTAAATGTATAAAGGTTTCCCCAGAAAAGTCTCCCGGCAGTCCGTCACCTGACCGCAGACCCCCAGCACTTCATCCAGCAGGCGGGCCAGCCCAAGCCACAGCTAGCCACCCCCTCCAAGCCCCCTCTGGCTCCTCCCTCAGCCGCTCCAAAGCCATCTGGTACCCTCACAGGAATCAGGCCCACCCTGAAACATGTGGTCCTGGTAAACTTTACACCATTTTATTTTTTTAGCTGACCGTAATGTAATGATCCACCACAATAAAACAATAGTGCATTTTATTTGTTTACAATATAGATGCATGCATCAATGGAGTGTTTTTTAAAGTGTTCAAGTTTTTTATAAGCTTTCTCTTTTGCTGGCTGGAATTGTGTATCTGAGTTTAAAAGCTGTTATAATCTCAATAACTGCCCACCCCATTGGACATAATGACTTGCATACAAGCATATGGAACGAACTGAAAAAGTACAATCTCGAATATTTCAGATCCGTGGCAATGGATAATGTTTGGTGCCATGGACGAGCACATACCAGAACGTGATGCAGCGTTTTAATTGTATTGATTCAGAACAAATATCCCACCGGAGGAGTTCCAGCTGGACCTACAGCCACCGGCCCCAGTACCTTGCTGAGAACGGGTTCATCTGAGGGCAGTAGGACCACACAAAGAGGCGTGGTTGTTCTGTCAGGACAACATCAAGGTAGCTGGACAGAAACTGTTTGTACTATTATTTGTTTTGAACGTTCACACACCCTCTTTCTCTTTCATCATTTTAATAAAAATAAATAGATATATATGTAGATATATTCATTCATTCACTATTTTGGGGGGGATTTCATTTTCATGCCAATTCAAAGCTCTCATAAAAAAAACGATATCAGCCAGAAAATGTTATAGTAATAATAAACCTGGTTTACTATTTTCTGCTGTCTTCTTGTTTGTCTTCCCAGGCGCTTTTTCTTTTAAAAGGCCTTCAGTTCCACAACAACAACCCACCTCTAAATATGCTTTCAAGGAAACTTCTTACAAGTAATGCATGGAACCATCAATCCTGGGTTTTTACAATGTTTTGATTTGGGATGCACCGATTCCACCGTATAAAAGGGTTAAAATAAATAGCTGCTCAGACAGAACTTCACCATCTACCCACATCGTATCGGTGAACAAGTATTTTCCGAAAAGCTAAACTTTGTCTGAGCCGCCGCAGTCAACCAGAGCTCCACAGGTCCACACAGACCTCGCCGCCAGTGCCCCTTGTTTTTCTCTCATTTGGGGCCTCATTTCACTAACGGTGATAACCGCTTCGATTGCTATGTTGATGTTCGTGTAGGAGCAATTGCCATGTAAAAAGATAAAATAATAGAAACATTTGGGTCTTCAGCATTACATTGCGTAAAGTGGTGTCGGGTGGTTGTGTCTAAGAGGTTTTACGAGTATATGAGCACAGCATCGAGTACTGGTATCGGTGCATCCCTAATCTTGATACAGAATCTCAGTCGTTCACTAACCGTCCAAAGCTACACAACGTAAGCCAACGTACAGAAGCTCTCTCTGCTCCTCCAGGGAAGACGACGACATCAATGACGTGGCCTCCATGGCCGGGGTCAACCTGAAGGAGGAGAGCGTGAGGATCCTTGCCGGAGGCGGCATCGTGATTGGCTCCGTGGTGCGCTCCTGCCCGGACACGCCCTTCCTGTACACCGGGGCACTGCACGCCCGCATCCTCCGCACAGGTACACCTCTCCCAAACCCGTTGGCTGTGGACAGCATGGTCCTCTATCGCCGGCAGGAATCCCAGCCCGCTGTCAACCGATCATTCTTATTGGTGTAAGGGTTCATTACTTGAATGTTCTGGTTCCCTGTTCACACTTGTTGCAATGGGGGTAGCAATTCTAATAGTCACCAATAGGCAGCAATATTTCATTCAACAATCTTTCTGTATGATGTGTGAGTTTGGTCAATTTGAACATAGTTTCTAAATACACAGTGTAGTGCCTCCTGTCTCTAGTTACTATCTGTATCTAAAGTTTCAGTATGCAGGAGCATCCATTTCAAGCTATCTCCAGTCTAATTGGATTAGGTGCTACGTTGTCCTGTCCAGGAGAATCCCTGGGGGTGAGCGAGGCCAGGCCGGAGGTGGTCACTCTGGTGTCCAACGCCACTCAGGAGTTCCTGCGGGACCTACTTGAGAAGCTTTCCTTGGTGGCAGAGCACCGCAAGAATTCAGTTAAGGTGCAGTGCTTTGACTTGACACACACGCAGCCGTCCAGAGACCAATCACGTTTCACGTGTGTGTGTGTGTGTGTGTGTGTGTGTGTGTGTGTGTGTGTGTGTGTGTGTGTGTGTGTGTGTGTGTGTGTGTGTGTGTGTGTGTGTGTGTGTGTGTGTGTGTGTGTGTGTGTGTGCAGGAGGATCAACGCCATACACAGGTGACGGACGTCCGTGCTCAGCTCCACTTCCTGGAACAAGTGGAGGTTTTAAAGAGGCGACGACAGGAAGAGGAGCTGAGGGAGACTCTGCTGCGTCTGGCTCGGGTCAGTTCACAGATTTCATCAAAACCGACCGCCCGACTTCATCTCTTTTTGGCCTTTGCTAATTTTCATTAATAGGATACTTTTTTTTTTTTTCACTTTAACACACTGAAAATAGTGCCTTTTATTTGATGCAATTAATTTTAAGTATAATAAAATAATAATAATGCATTTAATTTAGAGGCGCCTTTCAAGACACCCAAGGTCACCTTACAGAGCATATAGTCATCATAAATCGTTTAAAAAACAAGACATTGTGGAAAAATATAAAATAAAATACGTATGGTGACCCAAATGATTTGGTCATTGCTCCTCCTAACGTGCACACAAACCAATGACAAGGTAGTCACAGCATTCGGATGTCCTCTGGAGCTGTTCATCTGGTGGCCTCAAGGCCCTGGTTCAGTGAGGGCCCACTCCCTCACTCTACGACTAACACCTCGTTCGATCCGACCTGTCTGATGTTCACCTGCTCCTGTTCCTTTTGGTCTTTCAGCGGCGCTCCAACTGTGAGGATCCAGAGCAGCAGCAACTGCGGCAGAGGGCCAAAGAGGTTTGTTTTGGGTCCTGAAGGCGCTTAAGAACCGTCATTCTGGGACACGCTATGACGAGTCCAGTGGCCAATGGGGTATAGAGTGTCCCCTACACGCCAATTAGTGAGATTAACTCGATCAATCGGATAAAAACAAGAGTTGTATTCTTTCAGTATGGCACGGTTTATTCTTTAGAACCGGAGAAAAAGAGCGTTCACGAAAATGAGATGTCATTCTCCCCACGCTACTCTCATGGGCTTCAATATGTGTTTACTTTATTACAACAACCCCTGTGACTACCCAGGACGAGCCGGTCTGCTCCCAAGCCTCCGCTTGTAACAACGATAAGGGCTAAGTACTAGCCTCATTCTCTCACGATACCGCTCTATGAGAAAGGGCGTTTCACACACTCCCGGACTGTTACCAGATAAGCATCGAATATGTAGCCTCCACGGCATACTTCAGGGGTGCATGAACTATTCTGAACCCACTCCACATTTTGTAACACTGTTACAAGGTATGGTTAACGTATTTGTGATTTTGTCTAGCCTGAATGGTACATTTTTTGCTCATAGTAAACATAGATTACCCGTGGATCAGCGTTATCGAAGTGATCCACCGTTAATCTCTCTACTCTTCCTTGGTAGAACATGGTACCCAAAGCTTTTTCTTTCGTTAAACATCTGCTACCAAAAGCCATTTGTTTTCATATCGATGTACCCCCATTCATTAGGGATCATCGTTTCACATTAAAACGGCTCGATGTAAGTATACCCTGGACGGTTACAACATTATGGCTAATAATCAAAACCTCCTATGGAGAAAATGAATGGGAGTTTTATTTCCGGAACCACACGGTTGCTCTATGGCAAGAAATGGTTTCTTGGGGTTGGGACAGCGCCTCTAAGCCCCGATACACTGAACCAATCTCCAGGTTTAGCACCCTTTAAGCACCCAGCTTCCGCGTGTTTTGTCATGGTTGACTTGTGTCTGCCTCCCTCAACAGATGCAGCAGGCCGAGCAGGCTCTGCTGCAGCACAGAGAGGCTAACCTCACAGCCCTGGCTGCCATCGGGCCCCGCAAGAGGAGGCCCCTGGACTCTACAGGAAGTGTGGTACATAATTATACATTATGTATATTTAGAATATTTATAAAAAAGAATAATGTCTTTCTGTAGCAGATAACAACCTTATTAATCACCCCGAGGGGAAATTCCGTTGTAACAAAGGAACTTTCTATCTTTCTATCATGAAATAATGCCTAAATTGAATAATCGGCAATAAACTATACAATAGTAAAGTACCAGGCAATGCTCCTGAGTAGGTTTTCACAACTTTCACAACTGCCTTAGTCACTTAATTTAGTTACATGTGCATTCATTGGGGCATTTCAATGCTGGCTCCTCTTGCTCTCCTTTCCACACCCTGGTCCTGTCTCTCTCTCAGGTGTCCGTATTGGCCAAGAGTGTGGTGACGAGGGTGACAATGAGGGACTTGCTGTTGGTCATGGAGGAAGATCGCCGAATGCGACACTCCCTGACCCTGTACAAGGCTCTAATGAGATAATCCCTTCTGTAACTTTAGTTACTTTTTCAGAAGTTTGGTTGTCCACTTTTTTTACTTTAATTGATCTGTTCTTTGCAGTGTGCACTGCAATATTTATTTATATATTAACTATTTATTTATTTCAAATTTTGTACTATGACAAAAAAATACACTTTGTGTTTAACTGTATTTATTGTGCCAAAATAAGGCGTTGATTTATGTTTGTATGATGGCCTTGTCTGTTGATTGACATGTGGTAGTTATTATTAAGTTAGAGGAGATATTAACCTGCACCTCCATTAAAAAAATAAATAAAAAAAAGAGGAACTGTGTGTCTGGTGTGGGGGGAAGGCCTGAGGCCTTTAACAGGAACTAAACATGGACAAACGTAATTGATCTCACAAACTACTCTTAAGCATAGGCATCACTATGGGATAAAAAATTGATCATTTGTGTCTTCAAAATGGCTTATGGGGCTAAATGCTGGAGTCAATTTGAATTGAGAATACTTTGCTGGGTTCGTTCGATGACCAAAATACCCTGTTTCTAGCAAATGCTTGGATACGGCTAAAGTACAATAGCACTTTAGCTTTATTTATATGAATGACTTCTACATATGTTTATGTTCCCATTTGCTCTGATGAACTGAGGGCATGGGAAAAGCAATAAGGTTTATGTCTTGCATTTCAAGTAGCATTTTATTATTCCACTTTGCGGGCAGACAGACGCAAGCTTATTTTGCTGAAACTTATTTCTAAAAACTGAAAGATGGCCAAAACACATTTGTTCAATGTATTTTTTACAAATTCAGGCCAGATCTGAAGTTACTTGCCTAATAGGGTTCAACATTCACTTTGATTCAATAAAGCAGGGTGGATGCACATCATTCTTTATGTGCACTAAAAATGCACTAAATGTAAAAATGGTTTGTATTATAATATTAGTCTTACAAATTTCCGTGGCAAAGAATACAGTCGGTTGAATATTGAAAACCAATACAGTCGTTGAATAATGAAAACTTTCTTTACTAGTCATGCCTCATTAATTCTCATTGAGAGTAATCCTGCAGTTTTAATCTGGGAGAAAAACCAACTGTGGGGTTGGTGGGATTTCAGTCAACTGATTGGCTTGTGGTCCACATAAATATCCAGTTCCCTCCACCTATTTAACAGTATTATTTCTACAGGTTTTAAGAGCTTGAGTGACAATATTCAGTTTGAATCCTAATTTAAAGCATGCATGACTTATGGGTTCAGAACAGCAGCTGAGGCGCTGAAGTTTGAAGAGAAAAAATATATACCACCTGGCGAAACCTGAAAATCAGGCCTGATCCTGGAGTTATGATCCTGATCAAACAGGAGTTATGTGAAAAGATAGGCAAGTGCAGTTTCACTTTTATACAAAAAAAACGGAAAGCAAATTATTGACAATATTCTTAAAATGTGACTTGTTGAGAGTATCTTTGTTAATTAATTGCAAATGCTTCAATCAAGGTGTTGTCCATTTTTGCTATGGAAGCTGCCTACTAGCTAATGAGCTTGGCTCCTTATGTGTATTTCATAAACTCATTGGGGCTGCTTCCATTGATGAACTGGAAGGATGCATATTAACCCAGGGTAAAAAAAACCTGGGCACCATCTCTTGGAACATGTCTATTTTTCAAAATGCTAAAATAATCATGACCTAGCAAAAATCTGTTTCCATCCTCATCAACAAAATATATGAGGTTAAGCATTATTCAATAATGATATGCTACCATCATTTGTGATTCTGTGTTGGTCTCACAACATGCACCATTACTTTGCATTATCGTAAAATACATAACTTATATAAAGGAAATGAAACCACTATGAATAGACCATTAAACAAAAGCAGCAATTCATTTTTTACCTGGTGCAACATAGAGGGGAGCTTACTCAAAGTATTTATTGATTTGCTGTTTTGGCTTTGCAGTCCTATTTAATTGGGAATAATCTACCCCCTGAAACGTCAATTAAATATTAATTCATCCACATTTGGGGAAAATAGAATAATACAAATTCTAAGGATGTGCTTTGAGAGTAACCAACCCCTATGAAATACCTTTGTAACATCAATCCCAAATACAATCCAACTATGCATTTTTGTTTGCGGTATAAAAATACTATTTGCCAAGTGAAGTGGATGTCATCATCATTATGGCTTAGTTGCAGCAGAACCAAAAGCTAGCAGTTAAGTCTCTTCTACATCAGCTGCTATTATAATGAGAGTGGTTTCATAACAACCCGTCCTTACTTTAAATCCCTGGTGACAAATGTGTCCTATATAAAACCATGGCAAGGCCCTCTTGTTTGAACTTAATTTAGGAATAACAATTTTTGGAGCATGATCCACGCCACCTCCCCCCCAATTTATTGAAATGTTTTATGTAAGAAAATTAGATGTGCCCTGCCCCTTATATGAAACATTGCTTCTGTAATTTGACTGATCGTCAACTCAAAGAGTCGGGACAAAACATTAATATTATAATTGGGTCGTCATCCGGCCAATGTCCATTGCTTGATTTTTACAGGGTTGGAAATAATTAGGAAGAGAGGATTTCTGATCGGAAGCCATAGAGTCCTCTGGTCTCCGTGGTTAAACAACCACTCATTCCAGTGGCTCCTGTTTGACGGGCTGTGGGTCGCCTCTTCCTTTGCCTCTGAGCAGAACATACTCTCTGAACTGCGACGCGTCAGCCCCCCCGCCGCACGCCGCCGCTATCTGGAAGCCCTTCTGCTGCAACCGCTCCAGCACCTGGGGATCACGCCGGAAACGTCAAAACGTGTGCCAAAATAACTGTTTTGATATTATTATTATATCTCACTCTATAACTTGGTAGTAACATGGTTAAATTAGGGTAGGCCTATTTGTTTTTTCCCCCACTAAGCTTTATCGCTAATTAAGAACGATATTTTGGATTGTTATGTCATAAGACAGAAAATGTCAATACATTTTTTTTTATTATTATTACATTGTCCTAGTTGAATAAAGGTTAAAATGTTAACCATTCAGTTCAACTCTCCAAGTCCCCTCTCTGCAGCATCCTAAGAATGTGTTCTCTTCTCCTTCCCATTCGTCCTCTCTCTCTCGTCTCTCAGTCCCTTTCTGAGACGCATAATTATCCAGAGACAAAGAACCAGGAAGCCGCGGGGACTGTCGGTAAACGAGACAGGAAGAAGGCAGCGGGAAGTAGGTCAGAGAGGTAGCCAAAGAGCCACAGGCGGGATGGGTGGAACTTGAAGGGAACGGGCAGCCTAATTTCTTTACGCATATAATAGAGGGCAATCTTTATATGTTAGGCGGTATGAATAGTAATTGATGCGATGGCGGAGGTTGTGGGTGTGTTATCAAAGACAAGCGTTGTCTTCGGGAAAAAAGTTACTCATGCACCGATTTCATTATTGAGGCTACCTGACATACCACCAGCTGTGCCTGTGAGTGTGATGAGCCGTTACAAGCCGCTTTGAAAATCTGCCTCTTCTGACATTACTAGTGGGCGTGTCCAATCTACGGTAGGTGGACACGCCCACTTGTGATGTCTGAAGAGGCAGATTTTCAAAACGGCTTGTAACGGCTCATCACACTCACACCTGGCGCTATAATGTGTCACCTTTTAAATTTGTTTGGCAATCACATTCATGTATTAATAAATTATTATATATTTTGATACATAGGTTTTGTCAACATCCATGAACAAAACAAGACAGAACAAACAATCGAATGGTGTTTTATTTGCAGCTATATACCAAGTAGGCCTACAGTACAGTAGCGCCGATATAGCATGTTAGCGTAGCTTACCTGTACAGAGTGGAGGCGGCAGTGCGCGGGCAGCGGGAAGCGGACGGCGTGCGTGGTAGGTTGCTCCCCAGAGCCGGAGACCCGCACAGCGTCCTGCAGCTCAGGGAACACCTCGCGGACGACGCTGCGGTCGGCGCTCAGGGAGACCCGGTCCCCCGCCTCAGGGGCCACGTGGACCACGACGCACCGGCTGCACGCGTGTTCATCGAGGGCCTCGGACCGCCGCTCGCTCCTCCAGCGCCGCAGCTCCGCCTGCAGGGGCTCCAGCTGGAAGAACTGGGCCTCCTCGTACAGCGCGCAGTACTCCTGCACACACACACACACACAAACACGCACACACACACACACACACACACACACACACACACACACACACACACACACACACACACACACACACACACACACACACACACACACACACACACACACACACACACACACACACACCCACACACACACTTCTTAACTATATGTCCCTCGTCAGAATTCAGAACAGTCAGCTTTTTCAAATCCGAGCAATGAAACAGGAATCGTTGACCTAAAACTCTTTACTGTTATATTCTGTGCGGTTACAATCTATACTGTTTTGAAGTTCTGTGGGTGTCTTTAGATGTCTATAAATACACGTAAATCTGTAGCTGTCTTATGTGGGTTGACAAAATTTGAAATAGTGTATTTGTTACCTCAATCCTTCTGTCAAACGCATAGCTACCAGGTCCCAGCAGGAGACTCCAGCGTATACACAGACTCTACTACTACCCACACAATGAAAAGAGACACTCACACTGAAGTTATCTGGTATGAGGAGCTTTGAGGTCCGCAAGAAGTTGAGTACGTAGCGGAACATGAGACCATCACGATCAATGAAGTAGTGCTGCTTCAGGCTATCCAGCACGATGGGCTCTGTCCCGTCGAACAGACGACCGATACTGAGAGAGAGAGAGAGAGAGAGAGAGAGAGAGAGAGAGAGAGAGAGAGAGAGAGAGAGAGAGAGAGAGAGAGAGAGAGAGAGAGAGAGAGAGAGAGAGAGAGAGAGAGAGAGAGAGACTGCCAGATTACTTGTGTCGTTCATTTATCTTGTCTTGTCTCGTCATAGCAGTGAAGGGTTAGCAAGGGTTAACCCTAACCCTATAGCAGTTTTTCAGACTTGAACCTCACTCACCGTGAGTTTGGGAACTTAGTGAGCGTTGCCAAGCTGCTGGTGTACATGTGGCCCCCAACATCAATATGGACGGGTGCGTTTGATTTGGTGAGCCGGGCCACGGTGGGGATGCCAGCCGAGGGGGGTGGAGGTGCAGGGGAGGCGGAGCTCATACTGCTGATGGTGCTCGTGCCCCGCCTGTCCTGGGACAGACAAAGTAACACAACCATGGCTGGCTCATTCTAAAGTCATTCGTTAAGGTTAGAATACTTCATTGCCTCCTCGTCAGTGATTTTCAATGTTGCAAACTGCCTGTGGCCTTACCCCCCCAAGCCTCCCAACCTCAATAAATACTTAAGACTGACGTGCATCGTATACAGCTGATAAAGTCTTTGTGTGTGTGTGTGTGTGTGTGTGTGTGTGTGTGTGTGTGTGTGTGTGTGTGTGTGTGTGTGTGTGTGTGTGTGTGTGTGTGTGTGTGTGTGTGTGTGTGTGTGTGTGTGTGTGTGCGTGTGTGTGTTCATAACACACACAATTATGAATTCCACAAAAAGTCGTGTGAAATACAGCACCCATTTACATATCTTTGTAAAAAAGGGGTCGGAGAATATTGTCTGGCAACTGTCCGCGTGTCCTTGAGCATGGGGCACCAAAAACCAACCGCTCCTGAGCTGCTCATTATGAACTTCCATGTTTGATATATTGCCGTTGATGTGATACGTCTGTGTGATTGGCGTGCGGATTAGCCGATTCAAATGTTACTTTACCTAAATTTAGGATGAACCTTGAAAGTTATGTAGGCTACAACTATTGTTAAGCAATGTATATAAATTGCCCTGGCTCTACATTGTATCGGCCAGCTTCAGCAGGCATATGTTACCTGTGACGGGACCGTGGTCAGGGTGGTGGTCTGTTCGTCACCAACGGAAACGTTTAAAAGTCTCTCTGACGCACCGGTGGTCTCCTCATTCAAGTTCCCGCGGGACTCTTCCAAGCCGTCGCAGAGTTTCTTGGAGAGGGGGGCTTCGATATCCTCAGCGGGACGCCGCGTCAGGACCCTCTTCAGGGCCCTTATCGACCGGAGATCCACAGAGTCGGCCACTTGCCGGAGGTACGGGATGACCAGCTGGATCTGGGACTGCCCGACGCCGTGGATCGCCTCGGTGGAGACGTAGACCGCGGCAACCTCGGACCCGACGCCCACGATGCTGTTGAGCGTCGCTATGGAGACGGCGCCGATGCAGTGATTGGTGTAGGTCTTTGAAAGCTTCGCGGCGCGCGACAGCATCTGCATCCTCGTCCCCAGCAGGTTCTTACCGATGGCTTTGTTCTCGTACCACGTCGCGTCACCGGGGCAGCAGTGGTCCCGGGGGCGCTGGAAAAAAGCACGGCAGAGGGGATTCCGTCTGGAGACATACCTCACAAAGCTGGCGTAGGGGCAGAACTCGGTTCCGGTCTCGTACATCCGCGGCAGCGTGTCCTCGTCCGACTCGGGGCGCTTCTTAGCCCAGGACGCGGAGCGGGACTTGTGGTAAGGCCCGAAGGCTTTAAAGTAGACGAACTTCCTACCGTCGTCGTCCACAGCCAAGCCAAACGAGTCCTCCTCCAACTCGCGCTGGTTTTCTCTCCCCCTGGTGCAGAAGTACATGCAGGTCTCGAACCACACTTTGTTCAGCAGTCCGAAGGGCGTCTGGCCGTCAAAGTTGCTGCAGGTGTACAGGGTGCGGAGGTCGCAGCGGGTGATGGCCTGCTTCTGGACCACTGGTCCGGCGCCCTGCTCCTCCAGTTTGCGTATGACAGCCGCCAGGGTCAAGTTGGCACCGCGCAACTCGGGGTCCTTGGTGAGGTCCAAAGTGCGGCAGTACGGCGGCTCGTTCAGGTAGCGGTTCAGCGAGCTGCGGATGCTGATGAGAGAGGACTTGCTGTACAGCTGGCCGCTTTTGGAGCGCGCCTCTGCGTAAAAGGAGCGCAGCACAGCGCACAGGGCCTCCTTTCCCAGAGTTTCAAAGTCGGGACTTTGCGCTTTGTCGCTTAGATACTCCCTGAAGATCCGGACCGCGTACCGGGTGGCCAAGCGCGTGTTCTCGCTCAGCCTGTTCCGGTCCGAACGAGGGGACTCCTCGTCTGTCTCAGACTCGAGCTCAGGGGTCCTGCCACAAGGTTCCGCCCCCTCGTCTCCCGCCAGCCCGCCACGGCTCCGGTCTATACTCCGCACAACGACCACTTCCCGATCTGCAGCATATGAACCCCTGGGGTCCGCCAGCGACTCAGACTCCCACTCTAGCTCGGCATCTTCCTCCTCCTCGTCTCCGGTGATCCGGACCACTCGGATGTCCTCCTCTCCCTCCTCCCCCTCCTCCTCCTCCTCCTCCTCCTCCTCCTCCTCCTCCTCCTCCTCCTCCTCCTCCTCCTCCTCCTCCTCCTCCTCCTCCTCCTCCTCCTCCACCTCATCACCTGCTCTGCCGCTTTTCTCCCGGACGCTCATGTTCTCTGGCTCTGACTTCCACTGCGTGTACTCTGAGTGGACTGCCCTGCCAGGCATTCTCGCCATATTGCAGTCTGGTCTGCAAAGCGGTCCTCGGGCAACGGCGCATGCGCCGTATTGGACCGCAGAGCTGAACGCTTTAGTGTTAAGTGACCTTCAGCTCAGCAAGCGCTTTTTTTTAAGGTGCAGGGAAGAGAGAGAGAGAGAGAGAGAGAGAGAGAGAGAGAGAGAGAGAGAGAGAGAGAGAGAGAGAGAGAGAGAGAGAGAGAGAGAGAGAGAGAGAGAGAGAGAGGGGATTCATTCTCCTCCCTCTAAAGAGAAGCTGCAGTACCAGACTGCATATTGGACCAGACGTCATCATAACGACAATTCACAATTGATGCTGAGCACATTGATTTGATATATTCTGATTGCAAATTGCAAAAACCAAAGATTGAAAGTGTTTAGGTAATAAGCTGCCTTTAATATATATTTAAAACGACAACGCCACCGAATGCACATCGATCATGGCTTACATTTTATATGACATAGGATGTCATATAAATACATCTCTGATAGAGTAATTAATAGCATCCAAATATCATCTCATTTTACATTCCCAATAGAGTCAGATGAACGTACGCTTGCCGCTTTTATAAATGCCATAAATACAGTACATTCGGATCGCATGATAGGAATAGATCTATGGCTACCAGAGAGGACGCTGGCGTTGTTGGGTCGCCGCTTCTCTGATAACGACTTTCTTCTATTTTTGTGACTGATAAAATAGTTTTCCTGTGCTTTTTTTTCACTTTTATTTTTTCACTCCTCGCCGTCATCTCCACCACTTCCATCAACAGACTCCAACTGGTCCAGAATGCAGCAGCCCGTCTCCTCACTCACACTAAAGCGTGGCCACCACATCACCCCAGTCCTCAAGAATCTCCACTGACTCCCCATCTCACACCGGATCCACTACAAACTCCTGGTCCTCACCTACAAAGCCCTCCACCATTTGGCCCCCCCATATCTCTTTGACCTTCTCTCCCTCTACCAACCCCCTCGGGCTCTCAGATCCTCCTCAGCCGGTCTCCTCTCCACCCACACATCAAAACTCCACAGCCTTGGTGACAGAGCCTTCTCCAGGGCAGCTCCCAGGCTCTGGAACTCCCTCCCCCAACATATTTGTGACTCTGAGTCCCTCACCATCTTCCAGTCCCGCCTCAAGACTAATCTCATCTCCTCTGCCTACCCCTAGATCACTCACCAACCCTAGCCCCATCAACTCTAACTTTTTTCTTGTTTATCTATTGTTGTGTCCCTATGTAAAGCGCTTTGAGTGTGACAAAAGCGCTATATAAATTGAATCTATTATTATTATTATTATTATTCCGATTAGAAATCGGATCAGAAGTGTCCATGTAAACGCGGCTAGTGTGTTGGTTTCATGTTAATTTGTATTTAATGACATATCAATTTGTGGAAAAACTTGCTGCCGGGGAATATAAAAAAAATGTCTAATCAACCAAAACTTTCGCGACCCCCCTGCAGTAACTCCGCTGACCCCCTAGGGGTTGCGTACTCCCTGTTGAAGACCTCTGCCCTATAACATGGTGAGGTAATAAATGATGATAAATTACCCTATATGGTTGAGCCCTACACCAGAGGCCGGCTGCTGTTTACGGAGAGCGACAGTATGACAGTTGAAACCATGCTTCTGTGATTCTTGCAACTGGAGGTCTGCGGTTCATGGACTTCTTTCATGTCCAGTATGCAGTCTTCATTTACCATTGAAGAAATGTGTCCGTTTCATGAGCTCGTTAGTGTAAAGGGCAATTTGATCAGAATATATTCATTGTTTTAATCTAAAACAATCTTTAACCCAAAACATCTTAAGTGTACAGTGAAAAAACATTCACTTTGAATTGGGTTATCAAAAATTAGAATTATGATTGCCCAACCAAATGATCAAAGTGAAGAAATTCTTCAAGATGTTCACTAAAGCATTAATCAAACACTCACTTTTCTGTGGGTTACAGGTAACATTTTGCATTAGCAGATCCAGCTTCTTTGTCTCCTGGCCAATTAGCACTCCATCTTTCGAATGGAGACGAAGGCTTGGATTGTTACGTGCTTCATGCTGATAAGGAAACCTGGGTTAAATGTAGAGTTCTTTTAGAATTACGTCTGTGATGATTTCCATGCAAGGATTGCTTCAGGAGGGAAAAGGCAGTCTTTCTTCTTCAAAAGGGTAACCCAGTATGCCCAGCAAAGCAGAATGTGTATGGTGGCTTTCATGTCGTGCAGGTAATTGGCTCCTTGACTAATCTTCAAATATAGAGAGCCAAAAGTAAAGCTTTTGGTTTGGAGGCTTTTCGTAAAAGGAATGGAAATGCCAAATTTTACCAGCTGGGACTCTCACATACTGCGTATAACATGAGAGTCTATAGCGATGTGTGGATGGGGCGAAGAGCAAGCACATGACTTTGTGTGTGGCAGTGTTTCTTCTTACAAGCAGGTTTAACATTGCAGGCCTTGTTTCCAGTCTGGGGCCATAATGCAATAGAGTTGTGTTGCTATTTGTGTGTGTGTGTGCGTGTGTGTGTGTGTGTGTGTGTGTGTGTGTGTGTGTGTGTGTGTGTGTGTGTGTGTGTGTGTGTGTGTGTGTGTGTGTGTGTGTGTGTGTGTGTGTGTGTGTGTGTGTGTGTGTGTGTGTGTGTGTGTGTGTGTATGTTGTTATAAAAAGGATAGATACCAAACAATATTCACTTATCACCAAAACAAAAGACAATATTCTATAAAATAATGAAAAAGTAACAATCCCTCCTTTCTGGGCTGCTTTTTCAGAGCTCAAAAGATTTCATCATGATCGCTCACCATAAGGGAGAATGCAGAATATCCTCCAAGATGAATAAGCCGGATTGACTATCAAGGTTTTATTGTCCAGTAGGCTGCACTGCATGAATGCTGGTGGAAGGACAGGGAGGACCAGAGTTTGAGGTCCGTGCCGTGGGACTCGGGAGGAAGCAACGCAGGGTACTTTGCCAGCATTAGGGCCGCCCTTCCCACGACCGGTTACACAACATCTATCCTCAGAACCAGGACAATAAGATGAATTGAATTGTTATGTATGACACAGAGCCCACCTGGCTTGACGAGTGAGGGCTCCTGGTTCTTCATAAATCAAGGTTTTCATACTGCCGCTTCGTCAAGCCAATGCCTACACCCGCCCATGCTACCATTCCACCAACCACCTCCTGCCGCCCGTGTCACTTGTTCATGGCTGAGGACAAAGGGAGGGATGGAGAAGGAGGACCACTGTGATGTAACCACTTTGAATGAACCATGGGTGCATTTCAGTCAGGTAGCTAGCTGCCATTACTAGCATATCACACCTTTCAGATAATACATTTGTCTAGATCTGTTGTTGTTTTGTTTTTCTCAGAGGGCTGCATTTTCCCCACTCACCATCATCCTCTGGTGTTTTGGGGGCTTAAAACATAAAACGTGAGGCATTATGCTGGAGAATAGGTCAAAATACTGTTACAAAGTTGGACTTGTTTATTATATTTTTACTCAATAGTAGTCCTTGTGGGAGTTTCTTAATTTGAAATGTGAACCATGGCAATAAAAGACCCCACATGGCCAAGAAGTGTCATTGCTGTTAGTTTTTTATGTCTAAAAAAAATATGACACTCCCCCAGCCCTTGCTGCCCCCCACCCCTTAGAAACATTGCTATACCCCATATGGGATTACAGCCATCAACTGCCAAACACAACAGGCACTGTATTGTCAGCATAATGCAATTGCACACATTGAAAACAAATGTGTTGACTTTGTTCTGTATATTACTATGGTGTAGTGTTCGACCAATAACAATGAAAAAGTATGTGTTTTGAGTGATTTTATTGAAAAAACAACAACAGCAACAACAACAACAACAACATAGTATCTGTAAAAGGTGCTCTTGAGAACTCCATTCGCAGACTAGGGGAAGGGTAGAGCTTGTAGTTCTGCAGATAGTCAGATGGCTGTTTTGAATGTAGGTATTTAGCACCTCCTGCTGGTGAACAGAAGTGGTTTCAAAAACCTTCACCTAAATTAGTTCAAGTTAAAGTAAAAGAAGAATCAATAAAAAATCTAACATCAAACTTAAAGTACATAGCAAAACTACTGGTAAAGTACATTTTAGTGGTGGACTGCAAATATGGCAACTTTTGTCTAACTTTAGACAGTAACATGTGATACATTATATATATTATGTTACATATATTATATTTATATCCAAGGCTTATTATTTAGCATTTTAAATAATTCCTGATAACAACCTGGTCTCTTTAATGTATAATTGGCCATGGTTATTATATTTTAAGTACTACGGCCAGCTTTGCCCCAACAACTCAAACCAGTTTCAAACAGTGAGCTGATCAAACTCAAACACCGATCTTGATCTTCACGTTGCTATACGTGTGCCACTAGTGACCGATCAGGTCTGCATATTTATGCACTGCATAGGTTTGCATAAGGGGGGGCTCACAGAAGGTCAGTCTCTTTCAGTGGCGGGTGACTGCTGTCTGCAGGGGGGTCTTGGTGGCCCCTGACTAGTCATACAGAAGACAGGACCTCCGTTGAAACCTCAATCTCCTTCCCCTTCTCCGGCTCCCACTGCTTCTTCTCGCCTGCCTCCATGTCCATGACGGTGAAGAGAGGATGTTTGCCCAGCATGTCCACGCTCAACCTCCTCTGGACCTCCCGGTACTTGGTGGAGGAGAAAGGAACCCTGGAGCGGGCATGTGAGTAGGATTGCTTCAGCTCGGGGTTGGGGCAGAACAGAAACGTGTAGAAAGAGGCCGCTAGGATTCCTCCCAGGACTGGAGCGACCCAGTACACCTAAAAACACACAATCTCTCTTTCAGACCCACGCATGCACCACCAGACGTTTCTCTGACAGTATCAGCTGCTTTTCTATCAAGTATAGTATATTGGAGTGTGCATATTGCGTAAAGAGGAACAAATCAAATTGGGACCTGAACATTTTTACTTCAAAACTTGTAATATCCGAACATGCTGGATATGCTGAACATTGCAGAGAAAAAAGATTTGGAGCGAACCTTATTATCAATTGTTCAGCACTTGCAACTAAGTGATTTAATTTGAATGAGTAATAACTGAGTGGGGGGAGTGAGTGAGATGGATTGTGTTTTCTGTTAGTTTATTTTTTGTCACCCAGTGGTTTTCCCAGTTCCAGGTGACCAGGGCAGGACCGAAGGACCGGGCTGGGTTCATGCTGGCTCCAGTGTAGGGGATCTTAGGGTAACCATCACACATGAAATGAAAATCATTTGGCACATGATCGTCACATTGTACAATACTCGGTATAAAGCAAAATGCAGGGCAATGTTTTTTAAATCCTTACCTATATATTGGTGCTACAAAAAGTAGCTAAAGGTGAAATCTGTGTGTCCGTTCAAAACGTTCACACAGATTTGAAGTTTCATACATAAAAGTTACCCCTTGGTTACCAACAGTCATATTTATAATGGAAATTATAAATATTCTCTTTCTCGTCATCTCTATTGTGTCCGATAATTGATTTGACACCGAGGAGGATTTGCCTTCTCATTTACACTGTATAAGCCTTTGCCCACAACAAGTAAATAAAAAGCCCTACTGGCCTGTAACACAATGGTATCTTCATAACGTTGTGTGTACTTACAGCAAACAGGTGTCCAATACATACAGAAAGGCCAATGGCTAGAGAGGGGGAGCCACTGAGGTCACTGCGTTTAGGGTCACAACTTGCAAACACAGTGAAGACCAGCTGGAAAGTAATGAAGAGTTCGACTACCAGGGCGTGGCCCGCCGATATACTGGTTTGGACCTGTCACGTAAACACACATCACAGTTTTGGTAAAAGTAAGTACTTCAGTTTGACTCAATGCAAAGGTATTCAGAACCTCTTGTATCGCTCTACAGTACTACAACGTCATCCTTGTTATCACCATGGTGACCCCCAGGCCTCCCCTGACGGACTCGGGCGTGACACCGTACAGGACGGCGGCCCCAACCACAGAGCCCAGACACTGGGCCAGCAGGTAGAACACGGCTTTGGCCACGCTCAGGTTCCTGGTCACCACCATGGCCACCGTGACGGCCGGATTCAGGTGGGCTCCGCTAACGTGCCCGAAGCATTGCACCATGGTGGCGATGCTCAGGCCGAAGCACAGCGAGATGAGGACCAGGTCCGGGGCAGAGGCGTGCTGCTTGTCCCCCGCCGACCAGTTGGTGCACGAGCCGACGCTGAGCAGCACGAAGATAAACGTTGCGGTGAACTCGGCTGCCACGCAGCGCCAGAACTCCTGGGTCCACACGCCTTTGAAAGCGGTCATAATTCTGGTCGTACACCTAAAGCGACAGTGTTTCGAGCGGCTGTGGCAAATACACTTCGACCAACACGTCCTGCAGGGAAGGGAGATCACTCGTTAAAGGTCTGTGTTGTAATCCATTTGTTGAGTAAAATGGATCCATAAGATGCATGGATATATGTTTAGAAGTACAGACATGTTAATAACATCTACATGTTCGTGGTGTTAAGGGATCGACCATAAACCACTAGAAAATACATTTGCACGTCTCAACAAGATCCCTGTCCTAGTAGAAGGCCCAATTAGGTCACGGTGGAATACAATAGCTTTATGCAACTTTCTCTTTGGATAACAAAGGCCGATAATAGAGTGTTGTATTACTATTATTATTTTATACCAAGACAATAACTAATGGCCAACACAGTGGTGGTCAAATTGCGATTCGTAAAAAAACTAATTAATTGCACCACAACAAATTTGCCCATGATTGTGTAAGCAACAGAAAGAACGTTTCCAACAAACCCGAACCATCTGAACATAAAAAAAGGAGGCATTGATGGCTCCAAAGTCGACCAGATCAGTTTGGTCCAATAACACTCAAAAGTAGCCTAATTAAAGACTACGAAAGACAGCGCGCAAAATCGATATTTTATCAAGCAGCACACCGCATCGTACTCACCTCAGACGCGCCAACGCGTTGCTGTACTCGCTCATGTCTCACGGCGCTGTCCCAGCTCGCGACGTGTGCGTGATTTATGCGAGTGGAAGCGTGCGCGCGTGTTTATGGTTCCCACTTTCATTGGGGTCGGGGGTTGCGCGCGCGGTTACCCTCCTCCCGCTCAGCCGGATTGTTCGGGGCGGACAGAATGTCCAAAGTATAACGAACTAACGAAACGAACCCAAGTTACCTTCAGTTTTCTTACTTATTAAGGAAGTAGGCCTATTAAAAGAAACGGCGCGAAATAGCCCTACATTTAATATAACACAAATTAAGATGTCAAACCATTCTAATGTTTGAAGTTGTATGTCTCGACTCGAGGTTACACGGCACACTGTTTATCAAACACAAATGTTGTTTTGGTCATTAGCGGTGTCCCAAATTCACTGCGTTCCGAGTAGATGCATAGCCTCCAGGCCAGAAAAAGACAAAGATGTCAGTGTTGTTGGTGCGGGGCGTCCCATTCTCTTCCCCAACGCTAAACACACGCGTGCACACACACACGCACGTAATTATCT
The DNA here is from genome assembly GCF_026213295.1 of Gadus chalcogrammus. Classification (NCBI taxonomy): domain Eukaryota; kingdom Metazoa; phylum Chordata; class Actinopteri; order Gadiformes; family Gadidae; genus Gadus; species Gadus chalcogrammus. The sequence continues at coordinate 26,319,289 of NC_079423.1, forward strand.
ACCCCTACAGTTTTGTTGTTATAAAACCATACCAATTGCCAAGAATTGTAGGCCTACATATAAATATGGCTATTAGTAGGCCTAAAGTGCGCCATTCATGCATTTACTTTTTTACAATTAGGCTAAGTATATATTTTTAAAAATGTATAATTCTATTATTATTTGATATATTCTATTATTATTGAAATTAACCACTCCAAACCTGAACACCTGAGTTATCAAATAAGATAGGCATATGTAAACCGGAAGTAAAGAGGTCTATTTGTATTATTTATTTCTTATTTCTTATTTTTTATAGCATTTCCTATCGGGACATTGTCATAAAATCAAAAACATTTACGGCAGCTCACGTCAAGCCACTATGGCATCGAGTTTGCTAGCCTACGGTTTCGAGTAAAAGCAGAATAAATCATTTAGGCCTATCTTTAAATTCGTAAATGACTGAAGTGTACTTTTTGTAATCAATCCTCATCTGTCTTTGTGTAAATTACAATTTACATTTGATCGCGCTTTGCAGCGCGATCTCTCTGCAAAGCATACAGCATGCTTGGAGTCACAGGTGCACGTCAGAGAAAGGCCATCAAGACCACCACAGAGGCAGCTGAGAAGACCTCTAGGATGGCTGTGGATCAAGAGGGGCGATCCGTGGGTACATGCTACTTAGACACAAGTTGGGACTTGATCAATCCCGGCTGGGTCGCCTGGTTGAGGGTGTATGATGTTGCGAGACCCGAAACACCCAATGACCCCAGGTTCCATCACTGATGATGTGTCTAAGTGCATCAATAGATGTATATTAAACTATTTTACCCTGGCCTGGCCAGTGACGTTCAGGAACAGACTGGATGACAACCATGAATAGTGTGGCGACAACTGGAGAGACAGTGGACAGCTCGGAGAGACGGCAACCGGGGTAGGAAGGGCCAGCAACCCAACCTGCAACTTCCGTGAGGAAGTACCCAAATCAGCTACGGAAAGCCTTAATGTAATATACCCCCAGGGATGCCCGAGAGGGGGGGAGAATGAGCACCCCAATAGGACGGACCTACAGTTAACGACAAACGCAGACGGATTATCGACAACGACTGCAGAATGTGTCTGCGGCAAAGTATGCAAAAACCCGCGTGGCCTGAAGATCCACCAGGGCAAGATGAAATGCTTGTTGAAGGAGCAACTGATACAGCGCACAGGGATCACCCCTGATGAGACGCAGGAGGAGCCAGGCCCGGAATCACCCCACAGTGCTCGGAACCTCCACGTACCAGTAGCCCCAGACCCAGGCAGAGTAACCGAACATCGTCGGGTCAAGTGGCCTCCGGCCAGTAAGGAGAGACAGTGGCTCCAGTTCGATGATGATGTGGATACGATCTTAGAATCAGCAGCCAAGGGCGACACAGACGGGAAGCTCAAAACCATGGCAACCATCATCATCAGCCTTGCTGTCGAGAGGTTTGGTACAGTGGAGAAGTTGGGTACCAAGACCCCCTACATGAACAACCGTAGGGCAGAGAAGATCAGCCAGTTAAGGCAGGAGCTGCGGGTCCTGAAGCGGCAGTACAAGGTAGCGCGAGAAGAGGAAAGGGATGCACTATCAGAACTTCGCGGCATCCTCAGGAAGAAGCTCACCACTCTTCGAAGGGCAGAATGGCACAGACGGCGGGGGAAAGAGAGGGCCAAGAGGCGGTCTGCCTTCATCGCAAACCCCTTTGGAGTCACCAAGCAGTTGCTTGGGCAAAAACGAAGTGGAAAACTTGTTTGTCCCAAAGAGGAGATTGACAACCATCTCTGCAACACATACAGTGATGCTGCTTGGGAGGAAGACCTAGGTCCCTACAGATCTTTGATAGAGCCCCCAGGACCCACCACAGACTTCAACAGCAAGGAGCCCAGTTGGAAGGAGATTCAGGAAGTTGTCAAGGCAGCCAGAGCCAGTTCAGCCCCTGGACCAAGCGGAGTGCCCTACAAACTATACAAGAGGTGTCCCAGACTCCTTCACCGGCTGTGGAAGATCCTGAGGGTTATCTGGAGGAGGGGAAAGGTAGCCCAACAATGGAGATTTGCAGAAGGTGTCTGGATTCCCAAGGAGGAGAATGCTAAGAACATCGAGCAGTTCAGAACGATCTCGCTGCTCAGCGTTGAGGGGAAGATATTCTTCGCCATCCTATCCCGTCGGTTGACGGAGTTCCTCCTGAAGAACGAGTACATCGACACCTCTGTACAGAAGGGCGGAATCCCAAAGGTGCCAGGATGCCTCGAACATACAGGTGTGGTCACACAGTTGATCAGAGAGGCAAGAGAAGGGAAAGGAGACCTAGCAGTGCTGTGGCTCGATCTCACCAACGCTTATGGATCCATTCCTCATAAGCTAGTGGAAACAGCACTGGACCGGCACCATGTCCCAGGTAAAATTAGGGACCTTATCTTGGACTATTACAAGAGTTTCAAGCTGAGAGTCACCTCTGGGACGGTCACATCTGAGTGGCATCGGCTGGAGAAAGGGATCATCACTGGATGCACTATTTCAGTGATTCTCTTTGCCTTGGCCATGAACATGCTGGTCAAGTCAGCAGAAGCCGAGTGCAGAGGTCCGATCACCAAGTCTGGAGTCCGCCAGCCCCCCATCAGAGCCTTTATGGACGACCTGACAGTAACGACGACGTCAGTGCCGGGGTGCCGATGGATCCTTCAGGGCTTGGAGAAGATCATCACCTGGGCTCGGATGTGTTTCAAGCCTGCAAAATCTAGGTCCCTGGTGCTCAAGAGAGGGAAAGTGACTGATAAGTTCCGCTTCTCTCTGGACGGCACCCAGATTCCATCAGTCACCGAGAAACCCATCAAGAGCCTCGGAAAGACCTTTGATTGCACCCTGAAGGACGCTGCATCCATCAAGGCCACAAATCGGGAGCTGGAGGCGTGGCTGACAGCAGTGGACAAGTCGGGTCTGCCTGGTAAATTCAAGGCCTGGATTTACCAGCATGGTGTTCTCCCCAGGATTCTGTGGCCCCTGCTTGTGTACGAGTTCCCAATAACAACAGTACAGGGCTTCGAGAGGAGGATCAGCCGTTACCTCCGTAGATGGCTGGGCCTGCCACGAAGCCTGAGTAGCATCGCTCTATACGGGCACAACAACAAACTGAAGCTCCCCATTAGCAGCCTGAATGAGGAGTTCATGGTAACCCGTGCAAGGGAGGTGCTGCAGTACAGGGAATCCAGTGATCCAAAGGTCTCCCAGGCTGGCATCGAAGTCAGGACTGGAAGGAAGTGGAGGGCGCAGGAAGCAGTCGAGCAGGCGGAGTCACGCTTGCGTCACAGCGTGCTGGTCGGCCCAGTGTCATCTGGACGAGCAGGGCTTGGTAGCGTTGCAACCACACGCTACGACAAAGCCCTGGGCAAAGACAGACGCCGATTGGTCCAAGAGGAAGTAAGAACTGGCGTGGAGGAACTGCGTGCTAGCCAGATGGTGGGGATGCGACAGCAAGGCGCATGGACGAGATGGGAACAGGCAGTGGACCGCAAGATCTCCTGGTCTGAGCTTTGGCAAGCTGAGCCTTACCGGATCAAGTTCCTGATTGCGTCCGTCTATGACGTCTTGCCCAGCCCATCCAACCTCTTCTGCTGGGGCAAGGTTGACGCACCATCATGTCCTTTGTGCCTCAGAAGGGGAACGCTAGAGCACATCCTCAGCTGTTGCTCCAAAGCCCTGGGAGAAGGACGCTACACTTGGCGCCACGACCAGGTGCTGAAGGCGATAGCAGAAACCATCTTCACTAGCATCACCCAGAACAAGCCTCTCCGACCAGCAAGGCAGGCGATTGCTTTCATTCGAGCAGGGGAGAAGCCTAAGCCCAAGCCAAGGGGGGCAGCGGGACTTCTTGGAACCGCACCGGACTGGCAGATGAAGGCCGACCTGGGGAAGCAGCTCAAATTCCCAGAGCAAATCGTGGAAACCACCCTGAGACCAGACATAGTTCTGTTCTCAGATTCAACCAAACAGGTGGTCCTACTGGAGCTGACAGTTCCCTGGGAGGAGCGCATGGAAGAGGCCAATGAGAGGAAGCGTGCCAAGTATGCCAACTTAGTGGAGGAGTGCCGCAGACGGGGGTGGCGTGCCCGGTGTGTGCCAATAGAGGTGGGCTGTAGAGGCTTTGCAGCGCGATCTCTCTGCAAAGCATACAGCATGCTTGGAGTCACAGGTGCACGTCAGAGAAAGGCCATCAAGACCACCACAGAGGCAGCTGAGAAGGCCTCTAGATGGCTGTGGATCAAGAGGGGCGATCCGTGGGTACATGCTACTTAGACACAAGTTGGGACTTGATCAATCCCGGCTGGGTCGCCTGGTTGAGGGTGTATGATGTTGCGAGACCCGAAACACCCAATGACCCCAGGTTCCATCACTGATGATGTGTCTAAGTGCATCAATAGATGTATATTAAACTACTTGATCCCTCCAAGAAATGAATGGCAGGCACATTTCTCTCGCTCGCATTGTCCCCTTCAAAGTTTAAACCAAAGATACCATTTTCTTTTACAGCCTCACTAAATCACAAACACTGCCAAGTTATCAAGCCTGTCTTTTTCTGGCCATCACAACTGAATATTTTTGCACTGCTATTGGTGAATTACTACGAAATAGGCCTATTGCACTAAGCACTTTTTTGCACACATCAATTTGCTCATATTTGTCTTCACATGAAGTGATCTTGCACTGTACAATATTGCATTGTTCTGTCCTGATTACTATGTTGCCTTTCATGTTGTATTCATGATGGATTGAATTTTTTGGAATGAAAGCAAGTTTCCCAGAGTGGGATAATAAATTAGACTTCACTAAACATTGACAAAGGCTTTGGGAAATGTACAATTTTATTAGAAGAGAACACTAGAGGAAATCGCTCTGAAAGGGATAACTAGGAAGCGCGTAGGCCCCGCCTGCAGGGGCGGAGGTTGGGCATGTTTCAGCTGTCCAGGTGGTGAAGTAAACTGGCGCCACTGGCCCAGGAGCCGGCACTACGGGCCCATAACCATGTGAGGGAGCGATGAAGCTTGGCTGATGAACCAGTTGAACCTGTGGGCTTGTTAGTGTGGAGGGGGGCGGCTGCATGTTGACCACACCCGCTTGAGCCGGCCCATGACAGACCCCAGGAACCCTGTTGCGTAGCTTCATCTCGCGAGCCAGCTGACACCAGGAGCACCAGCCACAGAAACAGGACGCCATGATGTCCTTGCACAGTGTGCCCTGTTACAGAGTGAAACACAAGCAGGGTCCCTCAATTGGCGGTCCGCGGGCCAAACGCGGCACATTACAACAAACTTTTATATAGTTGTAAAGGTTAGTGATTGCACAAAATGTGTTCCTGTTGTAATCATAAATTGTGGCACGCAGCTTGTTTTTTTTCTAAATGGCCGACATCCACTTTCTATTCTTACTGTGTATCTTGATTGTGCCCTGTATGTTCTGTGTGTTATTCAAGAGTGTTCTCTTTTCAAAATGCTGCTTTAAAGTTGACAGATTATACCACCAGGTGTGAGTGTGATTAGCCGTTGCAAGCTGTAACAAAATGGCTTGAAACGGCTAATCACTCACACCTGGTGGTATAATATGTTTCCTTTAAAGTGAGCACATCAGTTTTCGCTTGAATTCGAACACCCGGAAAATGAATCAAATGTATTTTGGGATGGGAGTTCTAGGAAGAAGGGGCGTGTTATCCCCAAGATCACGATCCATGCCAACTTTGAGAAACCTTTTTTTAAGCTAGAAACATCAACCGCTCCTTGAGCCACACATCCGCACATACGTTGGCGTTCGCATAACCCTCTCGATGGGAGGTACCCTCGTCTAGTCATCAAACTTCCTTTTTGGAGGCACTTCGACGTCAAGATGAACGTAGTAAGTATCCAATCTGAGGTGGATGTGAAGGACGCTATGTGACGCTATAGCAGCAACGGACCTTGATCCCATATCTGTGGCGGATGGCGACACGGAGTGCCAGGCCTGCAGGGGGTACACACAGAGGTATCCCAACGGCCGCCGCCACGGCCGGGGTGAGTATGTCCAATAACGGGAGGCATCTCCTCTCTCCAAACTTCTTGGTTGTGGTGCAGGCAAAGCAGGGCCAGCACCAGAATGCATAGCAACCTGCAAAAAGTATTTTTAAAAGGATGGAAATTGTCTTTGACATGATTTATGCGATTCTTTCACTCAAAGTGCCCCCATATTGAATATAGGAACATAAAGGAGCAGATATGGATTAGGTATCACTCACAAGTTGTAGGCTGCTGTCATTAGCTGCGTTTCCATCTAAAAGGTGATGCGAATCTTTAGAAAGTTCGCAAAAAAATAATTTGAGTTTGGTGCGTTTCCATCAAGTGGTTGGAGCGGAATAGGGTGATGACGTTACACGTTGATGTCGGTAGGGTTGCTATGCTATGGCCATGGCCGGTCGTAATGCGGAAATCGGAAAGACTGTCAGTCCTGTGTGTTCAAAGTTCGCTACGTCACAGCTTTTTCGAAAAGTGTGTTCCCATCTCCCGTTTTACAAATTTACTCTCTTTCGCATTTCTCAAAAACCACCTCAAGCGAGCGGATAAAACTTTTTGCGAATTAGAGGATTTTTATGTGAATTTTGGTGTTTCCATCACCGTTTACTGATTCGATACTTCAAAGTTCGCATAAAATCAGGGGGATGGAAACGCACCTATTGAGGATCGATCCCGGAACCTTTTGTCTGTGAGCTGAATATGCCTAGCTGCTACACTATCCTGATGTCTCTATCCTGATGCTCTTCATGATATGACTACTGAACAGTGGACATTCCATAAGGCGTTACATTTTGATCATGCAGATAACATAGAGTCATGGAACTGATATACGTACAGGAATTCATATCATCACAGCAGTCGAGCAGTTCAGTGCTCCAGCCGGTCAGCTCCGGAGGGGAGGGCGGGACATGGTTGACCACCACTGAGTTGGCCATGGTCGGCTAAAAGGCTGTCACACCTTAAAAACACAGAGTTGAACACAGCAGCACAGCTGATCAACCAACACAGAGGATTTTGGTAATTATTGTACATTCAAATCACGTCTTTATATTGCTTCATAGTATCTCTCCTACTTACAAACAAAATAAAAAGTAATATTTGTTGCATACTTAACGTGTCCTTTTAGTCTCCGAGCAGTAATATTATCTGAGATCTCTTGTTCAGCCCACTGGTATGTGTTGTTCGCCATCCCTCATTGATTTACATTTGAGTTCTATGCTGCCGTCTGCATCCTCACAAATATACTTTTAAATTCGGAATTAAGGTATCAGATGTTATTTAAGGGTTTATTGTTTTTAACATACCCACACTACAATTAAAAAATATGAATGTACCCTCATACTATATACTCTAGTAGAGCGTCTTTTTCTTTTCCGCAAATTCTGAATGCAAAGAATGAAAATGTAAGGCAGTTCATCCTACCTTTTCACCGGTGAGGTGGATCTTGACTGTGAGAGAGAGCAGAGCAGCCAGCAGCCTGTGGTGGATGACTACAAATCTGCCCCATACACGTATATATGTCAGTTAGTGAAAAGTATAAGTATATGTATCTGTGTTGGAGAAAAACAAACAATCACACACAGGCATGACGGTGACTTACTGCATACACATGGTGTTGAAAAGTAGGGTGCGTTGTCACAAGCTGGAATCCCAGATTTGTTTGAATAGTATTCGTTGACAGGACTTGTAAGAACCCGGGTGGTGACGTTGCCTTTCTTTCGAGATGTCAGCTTTCAAAAGAATAAAGAGCTCATGTGACTGAGAAGTGAATGTAAGGCCAGTTAAGGCCAGACGTCAAGGGACTTTGGACGTATTATTTTTGGAGGATGTCATGGACTGTTCATCATTATTAATAAGTCCTGTTTTAAGAGAATCACAGAATATGATTCTGTTTATTTGTATAGTCAATCATTGGATATTGTTATATCAAAGATAGATTTGTAGATATGGAGGTGCGTAAATGGAAGGTTTATGGAGTTCATCCTGCCCACAGTACAGGTTGCTGACTACTCCTCAATGACTCAGGTAAAAAGGGGTCACAGGGTCAAAAAGGGTTAAAAGGTTGGGAAAGGGTTGTGTTCGTGCAAACATAGTGTTGTTATGACTGTAAATCAGTAGTTAATGCTATTCATCACAACTTGATGACAGGGAGAAACCAGAAAGTCTGCCGTCCACCAACCTCATCACTGGCCCCGTCCTGACAGATCTGTATGGCTTATGCTAAGTTCACCTTTAGTTCTTTATCTTCCAGCTCCCTGTGTTCCCACGAGGAATTCACCAGACCCATGCTGCCATTACAACATGCTTTATGTTCAGTGAGCATCTTTAACATCTTTTACTTGATATTACAGAACATACTCAGTTGGACGGACCAAGTATTCCTGACGAGGAAGTTTTGTAACTGTTTGCCTGGTTCCTTAAGGAGTTGGGAATTACTTTATGTTCCATGTACTTCATGGCTATCCTCTGTGAACAATAGGTCATACAAATACAATCAGATGAAAAGTTTCGAAGGTTTCAAATGGATTTGCTATTTCAAAGACTCCAAACATTTTATCCAAAGTGTATTAAGCCATGATGAAATAATAAAGCTGGCCAGTAATGCCCCCGGTTCACAGATGATCCGCAATGTATGGCTGGAAGTTAATTAACCTAATGCTCATACCCAGAATCTCTAACTATCAGTGAGAATATAATGCATTTTAGGATCTTAAAGCTAGGGTAGGCCACTTATTTAAGCATCATTCTTTGTAATATTTATTGAAATTCTCTTCCCGACATCCTGACAGAAATGAATAAATCCAATGTGTTGATAAAAAAAATAAGAAATCCTAGGCTCCGGGCAAATAGTGAGTACAATTTCTTTCCTTGACCTCTGTAAATTCATGGGGTCAACAAAAATGTGGAGGTATTCATAAGGGCCGAAGAAAAGACAACTGCATTGCTAAGAGAATCTGACTGGACTTCCACTAGGCTACTTAATTATGCGACAGAAGATGTCATGTTGATAGTTTGTTTTCGTGAATGGCCGAAAGGTGCGTCGCTTTCAATGTGGCTCATGCAAGGAATTGTGAGATTGTGAGATTCCTTGCGTAAAGTATGGTATGGTATAGCATTTAGAGAATTCAACCAGCTCTCATGGGCACAGATCCGGGGACGACGACGAAGGGTCTCTTCCAACTTCTGAAAAACATGAAGTGGTCCCCCCCACCCAATATAAATTATTTCCCAAAAAAAAGGTGTGATTGAAAATATACATTTTATAGAAGCCGAAATAATTCACACATAAACTGTACAAACTTAACCATTGGTACTGCAGATCCTATTTTCTACTTGGGGATATTATTGATGTCCCCTTATGAAAATACAAACAAGGGGGCAATGAGATCTTCCCCTGGAATCACAACTCTGTGTCTGTCTTTCCTGCCAGCCGGTGTCTATCCCTGAAGGTGACTCTGCACTTCAATCAGGAAGAAATGCCTTACCCCCCTATCTGTGTGATTACCGCCTAAAAGACTGACCGCCTTCTTTACTTGATTGCTGATGGCCAGTCTGATTGCCACCTTGGGATGCAACAAGACTGTTTTAACGACACACTCCTGTTCAGCCTGCTTTTTAAGGGACCCGTGTCTGTTCTCCGTCCGTTCGTCCCAGTTACTAGTCACTGACCAGCGGATGTTTTGCTCACTCATATTGGAATCCCCTTTGTATTTCCCCTTTGTCTGACTTCTTCAGGCACACTTTGGCTGTACACAGCAGTCGTTTTTTTTTATTGTAGTTCAATGTGGCCAACCCAGATTCCGTTTTTGACATTGATCTAACAATGACCGATGATAAATGCCAAACGAGTTTCTGCCAGCAGAGGGCGCTAGATGTAAATGCATCATATACCTTAATACGTGATGGAGAAACCAAGAGGCTATTTTAAAGCTTTTCAACTACAATTTTTAGGTCACCCCTCTCACCAAATAATACTTTAGGCAATTTGTTATCAGTCACCATTAAGGAACACAGTGCCCTTGCTTAAGAATAGCATATTAAGCGCTATATACATTTCATTTATTATTATTATTATTATTATTATTAAGAGCACTAAAGCAGGGCCAGATTGCCATTCCAAGTACAGTTATCCTAATATCGCAAATCAGCTACAGTCTTCACAAGTTCATGCGATAACTCCAATACTGGTGTAAATTTAGCATACAGGATTGATTAAGAAAGACCAATTAAATAGGGATTAAGGAAAGTGGGTTTGGAAGAGAGCTGATTCACGAGAAGAAGGGAGAGTGGGAATCAGATTTGGAAACAGGCTTCGTAAACGATATGCAAGCATTTGTTTGGGTAGGATTATAGTGGGGATAAAGCACTGGGTGGGCTCTGAGAATCAAGCAGAAGAGATGTAGGGCTACAATAAATGTCAAGCTTAACTTCCTTGAACGCCATGACCAGTTCCCTTTTAATGCTATCAACATGGAAATGGGGATTTAACGCCAATATTACTGCTATAAGACGTTTGGACCTATAACCTATAACCCCAACGATTTTAGTTTATCTCTTCATGGTATGACTGGGGAGTCTCCTCTGGTTGAAGGATTCCCAGATGAAGGACAGCAGGTAGCCCTGCTGGCGCGGTCCATCTTGAGGGAGGCCTGAAACACAAGGAGAACAATGGATCCTTCACACGTCACTGTTTTACACAGAAATGTGTTAATGCACTTCAACAATGCACTTTATATGATCATACTGCATTCTATTTATGGTCTATGGACTGTCTGATTCCTCAAAACTCTATGCAGTTCAATAATGGACTTATTGATGATAAACTGCATTCTGTGTGTTGTGTACTTTTTTCAAACACTGCTATAAGGAAAAGCCCTTATTAATGATTGCCCTACTGGTTAGATGTTAAACTGCATTTCGTTGTACTGGATGTCCTTACTCCTCCTTGACTCCATAGCTGTACCACTAGCACCACTGTGATTCACTGATTCATCTGGTGACGCTACGCAGAAAGGTTTTCCTGGACATCTCCCTCTAGCAGCTGAGCCAGCAGGGGGCCACAGAGCTGGTGCTTCTGCTGGGGGTCGGAGGAGGAAGCAGGGCGCAGGCACCTGGACTCTGGGGTACTTTCTGAGGAATCCCTAGTGCGGCTGGGCGGTCAGGTGTCCTATAGTGAACGAAATTCTATAGTGAAAGAAAATAAATAAAAATGAAAGATATCCTCAAAACAACCAATGCAATAGAAAAACAAAATGTGTTTGAATCACTATGACATCAGTCGTTATCACAACAATGACAATAATCACCATCACCATCATAACAATAGTAATAAACACACATTTAAAAAAAATGGCGCCTTAGTAAATCGGCTTGATTATGGGCAGTTCATAGGGAAGGCTGTGGACTGGGTCAGGGCCAGGATTGTGCCCCCAATGGCCAACCACATCAGAAGACCTGATGCGGACTGCGTCGATGGTACTAGACAGCGTTGGCATGCACCACTAGGCCGATGCCCAGGTCCGACGCTGCCTTGGGGCATCGGAATCGTTCACTGAACCAGACAGTTCAAAGAGACGGATGAACACATGAATAACTTAGGCTGATGAAATAGGGAATAAAAACAACGAGAACTGAAGAAAGATACATTTTATCCAAAAACAAAAATCGGCTAGTAGGTTAGGCTTCAGAAACATGAAGGCATCAAGAAAGAGATAGAGGGAGCATGAGGTGAGACAGAGGTAATAAGTGGAGGAAAAAGACCACCCTGGGCACTAGGAATGCGATAGTGTTCAGTATAGAAACATAGCGACTGTAGGCTTATCACCAGCCCATAAATCCATGAAGGCCTGCTAATTTGGGGGTGCTCCTCAGAAACAAGAACAAAGCATCTCTTTGACACAGTGGGGGGATTACTGCATATCGCCATGGAGACGAGAACAGGCCACCATGATGGCCAGTGTGTGCATCTCTGATGGCTGTTTTACGGTTTGCCGGCGGAAAAAAGAACCACAGCTTTGTAATTATCTCATACTAATCACTTGTGGAAAAAAATAAAGCTAAATGGTTTGTTTCAGAAATTGACAATGTGATCCAACCGACTGACTGGGGTGTGGGTTGGTAAAAAAAAAGTGCTTTGCCTAATTTACCATTATGGCTTACAGGTTATCTATTTAATTATGTATTTTCTATAATGTCTGGAGAGACTAACCTCACTAACAAACTCACGCGCTAACTCACTCACAAACATTGATCACTGTCTCCCAATGTGACTCCCACTTCTGGGACAGTAGTGTGCCATTCATACGAATGGCACACTAACTGAGTGTTGGGTACAAACATTGGCAAAGGATGCGAAAGCAAACTTAGATGCAGTGTGGAGGTGGAGTGCAGGGCATCAAACGGCTGTCATAGCCGTTTGATACCCGCCATGTGCCATAGCTGCTGGCCTCCACCTGCTTCTCCAGAGCTCCTTTACTGTATTAACGTTCTCCAACCAGTCTCGTCACGCCTGCCACGTGTTTCGCCTGATGTTGGCTTGACATAATCAACTCAGCCCAATCTTGCAGCTGTAACGTCCCACATTCACTGCTGGTTATATGCAAATGAGTGTCACCTGTTGATGACTCATTTGGTTCACCGGTTTTTCATGTAATTAAGTTCCCTACAGCATTGGCCCTCTGCTTTTCTGCCTCACTCGCGACACTGATGTACCCAATGTACAATTTGGTGTTGCCTTGAAAATTTTGTTTTCTCCCTCTGATTAGGATCACCTTCCGTTCCAAGCCTGACACTGAACTCAAATTTCAAGCAAAAATGACAATTTAACGACGGGCAGTCACTGTTCACTCCTTACTCGTTTCAAAGGTCATACAATACAACATATAGAATGGAAAAACCCTGATGAACCATGTGGAATCAGTACACGCGTGCCTCCCTCGTTCCCATGATGAGTCAACGCTGGCCCTCTGCCCTAACAATCCTGTTCAGCTCTCTAAGCCGGTGAGGATGACTGCACTGAAACCCCTGCATAGGGAAAGCACAGCGACCGCTCTCCTTGCATCCTCTATTTATCTACTTCAGATCCTGCCATCTGGCAGAAGATTAAGATCATTGACATTCACATGGAGATCAGCCCCCACCCGACCCCTGAACAGCTTTACATGTCATGTCTACAGCTGTTGGGCAGCGCTATGGAACCGCGCTCATGCCCCAACGACCCCCCCTTCTTCCCCAGCCATGCTCAGATATTTCTGTTAATTTCCGCAACAGTCCGCATGAAGTGTTTTGGTGAGTCTCAGCCACTGTCTGTTTGGATGACTTCATGTCGGATTCTCCAATCAAGAAAAAAATAAAATAAAGACATACTATAAAACATCTCACACATCGAGTCGACACATCGTCGCCCACACACATTGTTGACCTCGGTAAGATTTAAACACAATGATGAGACGAAGCCAGTCTGGACTGACTGCTGGTCCTCACGTGAGGTGATCCCAATCTGGAAATTAGCACTGACACTGGGTCCAGTGCTTGTCTATGAAATGGAAGAGACCTATTTTGATAGAGGTCTCTCCCCCCCCCCCTCCAAACACACACACACACACACATCCCTGATGCCACTACTGAGCTTTGTCATCGCTATAGCGATGAACTTTTGGCAACTCAAAAGCCTGACGGTGAAGTCAAATTGACGGCAATTAGCTTCTTTGTTTCTGTACATACAATGACACTAAACAAGCTTACGTCCCTAACACTATTTATATGACAAAATGTTGACCTGCCTTATAATAAACATGTTATGTGGCGGTCATATAACTTCAGATGAAGATGATGTGTTGTTGGACCCTAAAAACTTTGCATTAATCTCATACAAATTAGATGCCCAAACCTACCCCTTTAAATACAAGCATGTGTGTGTGTGTGTGTGTGTGTGTGTGTGTGTGTGTGTGTGTGTGTGTGTGTGTGTGTGTGTGTGTGTGTGTGTGTGTGAGTGTGCATGTCTGTATATGTTGTTTATTTGTACACATTATCTGTTTACACCGCTTACCAAGAGCTGTTTTTCCCCCCATTTCCAGGAATCAAGCCAAACGATCATACACTAAAATATTGCATGTAAATAGTTCTTTAGACGGAGATCCATGAGATGTTTATCAGATTAAAGGCTCATGCATTGATTCATCTTTATTCGGTTCCAGATCACGGGAGGCCCTTCACGATTCAGCCTTCATGGAGAGATGGATATAAAAGCCGGCTCTGCCAGCCCGGCTCCATGAAGCATCAGGCATCAAATCGCTTCAAACATCTGCACGCCATAATTGTAACAGATGCGCAAAAGGTCAGAGTCGTTAAACCAGAACCATGCGTGGCCAAATCTGTTAAATACATCTCAATATGTTCTGCCTCCCATTAAAGTAAACATGATCATATTCATTACAGTAGTAAAACATCACTGTTAATCCAGCCGTGTGTGTGAAGCCCCAGAAGGCCAATAGGTTCCTACACCACCAACGTTCTCTTTGTCTGTGTCGCACTACGCAGTCAGTGTTCTGAAATACACATTTGCCCTCCCTTCTCTGGAACCTAATGAACGCCCTGTAGGGTAAACACGGAGACAGTCTGCTTTAACTATTGAATCATAGTGTGTGTGTGTGTGTGTGTGTGTGTGTGTGTGTGTGTGTGTGTGTGTGTGTGTGTGTGTTTGTGCTACATTTTATTATGAGGGGCAGTGGCTCAAGCTTACTAAGTGGACCATCTCCCCCCTGCTCGCGCACCAGTGGGATTTCCATACGAGTCACCGAGTAAGAACTCTGTTATAATGACGACCTCTTGCTCTGATGTATTTAGAAGGATGTTTATATAAAAAGCATATGCAGCAGTTAAAGCGAAAACAATAAATATGAGGACATGGGGACAGTGCCGCCCTTGTGTGTGTTTGTGTGTGTGTGTGTGTGTGTGTGTGTGTGTGTGTGTGTGTGTGTGTGTGTGTGTCTGTGTGTCTGTGTGTGTGCGTGTGTTCGCACCATTGCCCACTAGGACAACCAGTCTCAGTTATAATGTGTTATTTTACTTCCATTCTCTATAATGTGCTGACATAGTGAGCATATACTTGCAAATGACTGCATGGTAAAGATGAATATTCACTACATGTATTCAGACACAGATTTTGTGAGCGTGTGTGTTATGTAAGTGGGCATGGGCCACACACTTTAACCTGCTGAGTACTCACTATGCCAGGCCTCAATCCTACCAGATGAGTAAAGACCGTAGGTGTGGGTTGACAGAACAGGGACCGGCCTCACGTGTGAGGCAGAGCGTGCATGTTGACGTCATTACGTAACTATCAAATATACTTTATTATTAGGTAGTATGATTTATTCAGTTGTAGAAAGGCATTACATACTTGGTTATGTAGGCCATACTTTTAATGTATACAGTTGTGTTGGCGATTCTCAGCATATATATAGATACAGTTATACAAATAAAATAAATATGATACATGTATATGTGTTCTTTTATATATACATTTCTATACAGAAAAAAATGGATGTCCTGCCTTTGGAATCTAACTTTTTTTTGCTGTTCACTTTCTCAAATTGCAGCTGAAACCAGTGATTCGTGATAAAAACATGATTTTTAATGTGCCCAAGAAATATAACATTACTATGATCTATCAAATTGACAAATGTTAAAAAATATAGATCCTAAAAGTATAACACAGTAAAACCTGTACCTATACCTATAACAACCAAACTGCCTCACTCCTGTCTCTGTGACAGGCCTGCTGCCCTGAGCCCTACCCTCAATGCCCCCAAATGGACCAGATGAGGGGCAGTAGGAAGGTTCTAGCGCAGCTTTTCTGCGAGCCAAATTCTCTGCTGTTATACATGCTATACAGTATTCAATCAAGGGCACCTCATAATAATGTGTGTTACCACATCAGTGATCACGATGGGACACCTGCCTGCAAACAGTTGTCCCCCGTTAAGGCGCTTGACCTTTAAGTGGCTGAGAAAACGCAGCCCCCGGAGAGGCTGAGTGACACTGATTGTTATTATAATCCCGCAGGATCGCACAATTAGACACTTGGATGTCAGCCAGCCATTAGCCTCCGACGCAACACTCAAGGTTCATACTGTGTGTGTGTGTGTGTGTGTGTGTGTGTGTGTGTGTGTGTGTGTGTGTGTGTGTGTGTGTGTGTGTGTGTGTGTGTGTGTGTGTGTGTGTGTGTGTGTGTGTGTGTCTCGCTCTAAAGAATAGGAAAGTAGAAGAGACGAAGAAAGAATTTTGCATCATTTTGTCATGCTTTTTTTTATCACGAGGTGTGTATGTGTGTCTGTCTGGACACATATACAGTATGTGACAGTATGGATTTTCACATGATTGTGTGTGTGTGTGTGTGTGTGTGTGTGTGTGTGTGTGTGTGTGTGTGTGTGTGTGTGTGTGTGTGTGTGTGTGTGCATGCATGTGCTGTGTGTGTGTGTTTCAGCACCTCACACTACCAGATGGCAGTGCTTCCTAATCATGCCTGTGTTACTTAAGAAGTAAATCCCCTGTTGGAAAACCAACATAAATACAGACACACACACACACACACACACACACACACACACACACACACACACACACACACACACACACACACACACACACACACACACACACACACACACACACACACACACACACACACAAACATTGTAGAAGGATAAATGGAGTCTGGTACCCAAATGAAAACAAAGAATTAGGGCATGGTCTGATTTGAAGGGCCAGCAACACATCAAGTTGTTCTCCACACAGCCTCCCATGACTACTACCATTACTACGATTCAAACACTTCCAGGCTGAGGGGATCCAATCCTCTCTGAGCTGTGCAACTGAACACTTTGATGTTGACATGCAATACCCTGGGTTTACATCATTGATCATTCACCCCAATATGAATGAATACATTTTCATCCACAATCATGTTAGTGTTGACAAACAAAGAAAGCTTGGTGATCCAGGGTTTCCTCATCCAACCTACAAAGATCTTGATTAGATTAGCTTGTTTCAAATTCCTTGTGTCAAATTAGCAAATCAACAGATCATTGGTTGGATGGCTGCACGGACGATTAGATGGATGGATCAATGAATGAATGAATGATTTTGTGAAAAAGGCTTCAGGGGAGATGCTGAAATGTCTGTGGTTCATAACAAGATACGAAATGTGCTTCGATCCCTTCTCCTCTTCTTATATACCGTTTTATACCGTTTGAAAATAAACCAACAGTTGGTTCATTCTCCCAGGCTTTTACAGAGATCATGTAGACTAGACATGACCCCTTACCCCACTAGACCCACTTTCCCCCAACCCCAGTCTTCACCAGGGACTTGTGAAGGGTGAGGTGTGCTTTGTGTTATTGCATTGTGTATCCAATTTATTGCATGGAATATAACTGGTTAATGTTAAAGTCCTGGGAGAGGAACAAATGTTTTTTTGATCTGTTTACAGCCATGGGGTTTCTAGATTCAAGCGTGACTCTGGTGAGGGGAGACGTTTGAAGTGAGTGCTACATAAAGGTGCTTAGATATGCTGTGCTCATAAAAGGCAGCATTTGCTGTTCAATAAGCATGTTTATGTATGAGGTAGCTCTACCCTCTGCAACACAACTTCGACAACGTTAACCTTGAGTCTCGTCGATTTTAGTGAGCTATGAAGAAGCATGGTCACAGCTGCTGTGTTTAGTTCTGCAAATCTGCGCATGTTGACAACTTTGGAGCAGCACACGGCAAAATAGCATCTGTTCCTCAAAAAAGCAAAGAAAAGCATCAAGCTTTGCTTCACTGACCGTATACTACAGTGTTGTCAAATGCTTTACCTACAAGCTTTTTCAAAAAAGTGTTTTGTCAAAACACTTATCTTAACACTCAAGGACGATGTGTGTGTGCACTGCCTATCAGATCTGCTCTTAATCTATTTGGATTCAAATGGATCCATTTCCTTCTATAAAGATGTATACAACATTATACAATATAGCATAAACTTTCATTCCTCCCCGTAACAAGAAGTCATCGAAAGGTAGTCAGCCCAGTGCCCTTTGCTAACAAACCCTGTGTCAAGGACATGGACAAACAAAGTAAGAGCCAATGTCCCCTCCCTTACCACATATGTCTATGAATCACAGCAAGAATGGGCTGTTGGTGACTCATATGCTCATATGCATGCACGCACACACGCACACACACCCTCCCCATGGACATCTAACTGCTTAACAAACAGACCAAAGGATTACATCCAAAAGGTCTATCCCCCATGGGCTTCTTGCAGTTTTATTTAGGGCGGTGCTAAACCTTTTGATAAAATGGTTTAATATTGCGTCCACCCTCAAGAATTACCACATCTGTCGTATTTCTCTTTCCTGCTTTGAACTGAAATGTTTTTTTTTGGCTTGAAGAGTCAAAGCAATAGGGTCGATGAAGTGCTTCTATGGAATTAAATACATATTGTTGTGAGTGATGACACTGAAGATATCATTTTGTTTTTATTTAATCTGGAACCTGCTTCTGGGTTTACAGGATTCAACCTGGTCATGGTTGATAAGAGATCGGGGATTTAGAGGAAATACAGTTAGGGGCAGAAAATCTTTTCCCCTAACCCCTCCCCCTCATGAAGAGAAGAGAAGAGAAGAGAAGAGAAAATGTATTATTGTAGAAATAACCATTAATCCTCTTTATTGTTAACTTAATAATAAAAAGTTAGATGGTCACTTTTACAATTATGAATTGAGATGAAAATATGATTCTGTAGGTAATATTGTACATTACATTTTGTTACACTTCTATTGTTGGTGTTTTGTGAGGATTAACAGATAATTGTTCAACACATTTTAAATCTGTAGGTCTAGATGTAAATTCCATAAAATAGTTTTTTCCAATGTGTTCCGTTCTTTGCTGCTTGTGCAATTCTATTATCAGCTGCTTCTGGCTGGATGGTCCATGGGAGGGTAATCACAGTGCCATAAATAGCGGCAAATTATCTGTTAGTTTGTAGAAAACCTACGATCTTGTGGTTTTGTTACTGGCACTTGTTTTGAATTAGCCACTACTCAGAACACACTGGAAATTGTTGTAACGTAAGTGAAGGTGCATTCCCCTCACATGAATTTAAGCTAGGCTACTATAGCTTTAAAAGTCAATGGAAGCGGCAAACAGAGAGTTAATGCCCGCCTCTTGAACGTACAACAAGCCATCTCGTCTGAATCTTGGTAGGACAGGCCACTGCCAATGAACAGATATCTCGGTGTATCCCTTTAAGTTTCCTCACTTGGTGCACAGTATGAGGGGAAACAAACAAACAAACAAACTGTGTGTTTGTGTGCAAAGAGAGGTGATATACCCAGAAGACATCAACTCAATGGTGTTCTTATCCCCTGGAATGCCACAGGATCTGCACAGCTCACAACATCACAGAGTCAATTGCTTCCAAGCGTGCCAGAGTTCTGGTTTAGAAGATGTTATCATGGGCGTTTCTAGGTTTCATAAACATCCAGGGCCCAGAGGGAAAACGACGAAATTTTTCCAGAATGCTTTTATAATAGATTTAAATAGCTACCTGACTGCTGTGCTGCTTATCCCCAAACATCTAAAGTTCCATACACGTTATTTCAGAGTACAATGAATACAAGTGAGACAGACTTTATATAATGTATATAAATATATAACACTGATATTATATTCACTGAAGGTGGTAAACAGTCTGGTTATGTTTTGAAACTGTTTATTCTCTTGCCAGAAGGGCTGTCTAGAAGGACTTGGCTACATATAAATATTGATTTTTTGGTACATATATTTGGGGCTAATTAAATAATATAGGGGGCTTTAGCCCCGAATAAAACAGCCTAGTGATGTCACTGGATGTTATACTACAGTGTTAAGAGTAGAGCCAGACCCTGGATTTTAGGGGCCAATTCCAATACCAATCTTAGAGAGGAAAACATACTGACGATATATCGGCCAATATTCAATATATATATATAAAATATGCTGTGGTATACTGGGGGTGGAGCAGCTCCTTGGGATTTGCTGTTCACCCTCCAGCAATGCTTCAGGCCACAACATCGCATTAAAATCCTGAGCTCAAGGAACCAATGAATAGTATAGGGAGGAACTAACTTTCACAAAAAACATGACGTAAAACTCTTAGCGTTGGGAGTGTTTATGCAGAGGTGTTAGAGAATTTAAAAGGGGGCATATTATACCACCAGATGTGAGTGTGATTAGCCTTACAAGCCATCCTGAAAATCTGCCCCATATGACATCACTAGTGGGCGTGTCCACCTAGATCTGTGCTGGATAGATCAGCAACGTTTATGGTGTGTTCCTGAATCCTCGGACACCAGCCTTCCGAGTTGCACGTTTGACGTCACTTCCGGTCTAGGAGCATTCATAGCGTTCCTGTTCATCTTTGTGATTGTGTCATGAAATTGGCTAGTCGTTGTTTATTGTTAGCTACATTAGCCTCTTTAGCAAACCAGGCTGAAAACAAACAACACAACTTTCCATTGTATTGCACTCACAGCAAGACCATGCAATGTATAAATTGGTGACCGGAATAAAGTAGCAATGTAATCAAGTGTGTAAGAGCATTTAAAATCGACATTAAAATGACCTACGTGTCAAATTAGTCATCACTGCTCTCGGTCTACTCTCAGATTTTCGAAAGATGAAGACAAAAAGGGGGTGTGCCTTCGTGAAATGCCATAAGAAAGCTGGAAGATCTTCGACTTTCGACTCGGAAGTCTGGCGGTCGAGGATTCAGGAACACACCATTACTTCAGTCCACTGGGTAGGCTGGTAGACTGATCTATCCAGCACAGATCTAGGTGGACACACCCACTAGTGATGTCATATGGGGCAGATCTTCCAAACGGCTTGTAAGGCTAATCATACTCACACCTGGTGGTATAATATTTCCCCTTTAAAGGTTCCACCGCAGTAGAGGATTTATAAAGGGGTTATTATATTCATACATCAAACCATTTCTAAAGTTTTCCAACCCTATCTGTAATATGCCAATATCGGCTGGTAAAATATTAATATATATAAATATATATATCGGTCCTGCTCTAGCTAAGAGCAACTTTTGTATTCGCACACTTCTTTTTTTTCTTTTTATATAATTCACATATTTAATACATTTTCACAGACAGTACTTACAGGGTTACTAGGTCATTGGATACAAAAACACATAACACAAAATCCATGAATTTCACAGCTTCAATTTCATGGATTTCATGACGGCATACACTAAATTAATTTCCAACTCTCAAGAAAAAATAAATAAATAAATTCATCAACCATTCAAAAAACTAAAGGTTAGTTAGTGACAAAAAAAAGAAGTTGTATTTGCACACTTCTTTGACATTTAAACATGGTGCCAAAAACGGGGTCCACCGTGATAGACTAAAAGGTCTGATGCTAAACTGGAATAGATTATTCACCCAAGAAGATGACCTAGTGCTACAGTCACACGCACACGGTAGTCACAGACTTGGATGTGCAAACATGTATGCCAAGGAAGCACCACAAGTCATTTGGGACCATATGAGTTGGTCTCTTCAAATTAACTTTATTCCCCATGTTTCAGAACCACTAGGAGCTCTGAAAGAGGAGGTGAATCTGAGGTGCTGGAGTCAGTACCTGGCTAAAGATCGAGTGGAATTTCAGAATTTCAGTCGGCCAGCATCTTTTGACACCTCAAGTCCACCAGCTCTGACGGCATCAGCCTCTGCCCTGGAGATACATGGTGAGGAGCAAGCCCATTATCCAACATTCACTAGACACACAGTTTGTGTGTGCGTGTGTTTAGTGAATGTCCCAACAGGCTGGAAGACTTCACACATCATCCCACTACCTACGAAACCCCACCCCACACTCCCAACCACACAGGCCGTGATCACATACACTCTCACATGGATTTGGCTATCACACACACAGATTGGGATAAATGGCCGTGTATGTGTACATGTAGGCCTATGTGTTTATATGTAAGTATGAAAGTATGAAAAACAAATGATCTTGTGTGTCAGATAATTTGTTTTGGTAGTTGGAGCATGTGAAGCAAGAACATTTTGTTCTTGTTTGTCTGAATGGGCAAAGTATTATTATTGGTATTATTATTAAGCACACATGCGTAATACATTATAATTGATAAACATCATGTAAACAGTGACACTACAATAATATTTGAAAATAATAAACGAGTATAAGACCAAACTTGGTTGTCCTTAACTGTATAAATGCCTTCGATAGCTTTACTTCAGCTCTTCAGCAGACGTGAATGTAGATCAAATATTCACCGTCGGACGAGGATATTCTGCCGCTCGCTCTTCCCCCGCTCCCTATTGGTCCGTACGCGCTGACAGGAGAGGAGGGAGGAGGGGGACACCGACTTCAAATACACTGGATCTGAACAGAGTAAGCTGGTTCTCGCCTCGGCTTAAACTAGGTTACACACGCTACCGTTTTTAAGTTTTTTTTCATATTACGCACTGAAAGGCATATCGACTGAGTGCGCACCGGACGAAAGTGACGTAGGCGCAACGGCAAAGTAAAGAGTCAACAACCCCAAAAGAGGGCGAGCAGCATAAACGCACGCTGAATAAAAGACACGGACCGCGACCGTAACACGTATCGGGGTGCAGAGTCAGACCTGCCTGTCCGAGGAGAACAGAGGAATTCACCCATCAGCCAGAGGATCTCCCACTGTTCGTACAACATGGGGAGCTTTTAATTTGTGGTCGCTGGAAACACGCGGGGCGGCGGGACTTCCCTTTGTTCCCACGTGAGGACGGTGGATGCGTTGTGGAGGAGATTTTGGAGGGTAATTAAGCAATCTGTTTTACTATTATTTTATATGCTTATTTTATCACGGGACGTTTCTGAGTATCTGTATGTTCATCGTTTCCTTTAAGATACCAGAGTAAAACGAATAATGGTTCAAATGCAGCACCATCAGAACATAGAGATGGCTTTAAAAATATATAATGTAGAGGTTGTATGGAGAGACTTTGGCTGATGGATTTCCCCGTACAAGTTGGGACAATGTTTTACTTTGATTTCTTCCCATTTTACTTGAATTGGAACAACATGATAGGCTATAGCATATATATATTATTCTGTAATGTAATGTCTACCAACGGTTCCAAGGGGTAAAACAATCCAATTTATGTGAACAATGAACTTTTCATATGGTAATATTAATTCGTTATTTCGTTGATTCAAAATATTTTGCCATTGAGCAACAACATGGCTGTTATTGATATATATTATAAAATAATATATATGGTACCTAACAAAAAGGTATCCACAGTCTGTTAATGCCTAATCATAATAACATAATACATCAAGGAGCAGAACACAGAAGAGATCCAAATTGACTGATAACCACTGAGTGAATACAAAGTATCTCTCTCCTTCACCCATCTTTGTGATATCCCTATCAATAACACTTTAATTTTATTGTTTCCCCATATATCTCAAAATAACTAATGTTGAGTCCTTTCCATCACAAACCAGTCTGCTCTTATCTGTATGTGGGCCATAACACTCTTCTTTTTGGCAGTTTGGCACTCAACTTGCCTCTCTCACTCTACCATCTCTCACTTTACCATCCTAGCCTACGCACAGCAGTAGCACTGAGCCATAACCCATCTGTATTTTGTATTTTCAAATATATATATATCAGGGCCGGAACATGATTCTTGATGCAACTTATTTATAAATGTCTTGCTTCTCTAGACCAGCTCTCGAAAATCAAGTAGCTGAGAAAACTTTGTTCTTTGATTATATATTTATAACTTCATATGAAATGGACATTTCTTGGCTCTTTCGTCAACTTGACAAGCTGAGACTTCATTAATGGTCTGGTGGTAGTTTGAAGAATAGGGCCAAACAACAGTGATTACATCAATTCATTAATAAATAATGCAATTGCAGTATTGTAAGATCACTGTAAAATCCAACCAACTTTAAACTTTAAAATCTGTTTAAAGTCAACTTTAAAATCAGCAATGAGGGATTGTTTCTTTTTGAGGTTGTAATGCTCACAAAAATGAAAATAACAAGGAAACACTGGTTCCTAGAACACTGTTTTGGACAGGTAGAGTTTAAGAGGTAGGGCTACCATTATTCTTTCATTATTTAAAAATAAATCTTGTTTTGATGAATCATCCGAGTTTTATGCAGGCTGAGGCGTATAAATAGTAAGTGGTTCCTGCCAAGATATTTTTTAGAAAACTTGGCAGTGATGTGCTCAAAAGGCAGTGCTCCACTCAGAATACAGCATTTGAGCCAAACGCCTATTCCTCACCTGCAATAGATGGACATTGTCTGTGTTCGATTTCTGTTTTTATATAATTCTAATAAATTATAGCCTACAGTTAAAAAAAATATGATGTTTGCCGGCTTTTATGTATTTTGTGGCGACAATGAATTCCATTCTTAAGCTATTTCTCTTCAAACAACAATAACAGAATGTCAGGCTATGTGCAAGGTAGTGACGATTTGTTCAGGTTGTGGTGTGTTTATGTATTATGTAAGTAAGATTCTTTATATATTCTTTGTCATGGAGTGTGTGGGATGTTGTGGATGAATGAACCGTAAGCCTCAAGGTTTCAATAGGCTGTGTGTGTGTTTGTGTGTCTGTGTGTGTGCGCAACCATCACAGTAGGAGTCCCTGCGCTCTCTGCCACAAAACAACACGTCTCAAGACATGCCAGCGACATATTGCTTTTTTGGATAATCATTTTGGCTTTTATCTATTTTGGACGCCGAGCTACCGACTATGTATTCATTAAAAACTTTGTTCATCTTTTCCTTCAGGATACATTGGATTCTTCAGTACATTGATTGGGCTGTAATGTCCCCATAAACCTATACACCAGGGTCTGAAATAAAATGCAGCATATTTCGGTGCACGGTTTCCCAGATGAACACAACAACCAGTTATACACCGGCCAGAGCCGAGAGACGTTATTATCTTAACCTACGGGATTAGAGGAACTACACAAACACTTGGGGAGTAATCTCTATGATTTAATCCTTGCCTGTACATCAGAGACCAGCTAATGGGTTAGGTCATCATTTTAACACACATGTTGCATGTACCAAGCTATCTAGTACATATGTGGTTTGTCATATTATATCATATGTTAGTCATATTGATTGATTGATGTATACTTTAATGGGCAATTTTTCTTGGACTCAGCTGCATACAAAGCACAATAAAAAACGAAGCCCATTGCAGACATACAGCATAAATATATTGTGTGTGTGTGTGTGTGCGTGTGTGCGTGCGTGCGTGCGTTACGGTCATAGTGTTTTGTTTGTGTTTATCTGGGTTCTCCCAAGATTGCCACCCTTCCCCCCTCCTCCTTGAACTCTAGCAATCAGTTAGTGGAGTGCACCTGTGCTCAGCAGAGTGGGATGAATACAAGATGGGAGCAGACGGGAGCACAGGGCCAGTGGGCTGTTCTGTAGTCGACACACTGCTTATGTGCATACTAGTGATGTTATGTTTCATGGAACTGATAAAGTGAGCTACTTTGGTTAGATAGTATTTAGTTGTAGTTTGGTGATTAGTTGTTTTTTGTTTTGCGCTTTCCCCTTTTTGGAAATTGATTCTTATCTTGTCTTATCTCATTTAATAAACCTGTTGTTTACCGTCTTAGTCTCCTTGTCCACTGGAAAAACATTATTTGTTACTCCCCTGATCCCCTGGACAGTAACTGGGGTTGTAAGAATGCTTCATAATTTTACCAATGTTCAAAAATTCACCATTATTGGTTTTAGTGTTGTTGAGGTAAAGAATTAGGTATTTAACATTGAGTCTAGTGTTGCTTTAGGTAAAGCTTGAGCTATTAAACATTGAGTTTAGTGTTACTTTAGGTAAAGCATTAGATATTTAACATTGAGTTTAGTGTTACTCTCTGGTAAAGAATTAGGTTTAGACATGCCAGACTTTAATATGGATTTTATCAAGACTCCTAAATTTCCATTCCAACATTTCAAGGGTCAGAAACTATTTTGTAGATGATTAA
This sequence comes from Gadus chalcogrammus, assembly GCF_026213295.1. Lineage (NCBI taxonomy): Eukaryota > Metazoa > Chordata > Actinopteri > Gadiformes > Gadidae > Gadus > Gadus chalcogrammus. The sequence continues at coordinate 26,345,406 of NC_079423.1, forward strand.
ACATGTTTTCTTCACAGATGTACTTAAGTGGATATTTAGTTTTAACGGTTTGGTGGTAGTAGGTAGGTAAAAAATAGTATTGGAAAGTGGCTTGTTTGAAAGTGTCTGAATGCAACCAATTATGCTGCTTATTGGAAAACAAAAATTCAATAATCAAAGCTGTGCCTTGAATATAGCTGCTGCAATTACAGTTGTCTGACAGCACAAAATGACTCTATGCTCTCTTTCCCTTTTTCACGCACACACACACACTTACACACACTTTTCTACTCTCCAGTGCCTATTCACCATCCAACATAATATAGAAAATTACTCTTGTTATTTTGGGTTGTGGGTATTTGCCGGACATGTGATATTGATCACTCCCTTGAAAGCCCACTCAAACTGCACGGATAACTCGTGTATACTGAATGTACCAAAGATTGAACGTGTGAAGGTGTGGGAGAGGTATACCAACTAGAAAATGGATTAAATGTCTAGAGATGGTGTCAATTAGGTGGGTAGATGTAAAAATGATTATGTAGGGATCGGCCCTTTCTCTGGACAAATGATATATGTCTGAACCTGTATGAAAATCGAAAGCGCTATAAATCGTATTCATTTATTTTTCTGAACTCTACATTTTGGGACTAAACGACTAGTGGGAAGTCAAGGACTTCATAGCTATCAGAACATGCTGCATACACGATAGGATACAGTCAAAGATTCAGTTTTCAAATGTCATTACATTTTCTTCTTAGCTGCAACAATGTTTTTCCATGAGTTATCTTCCCCCCCCCTGTTCTGTAATGTAATCCTCTGAATGCAAAGGCAAAATAATGATTTTTGATTATGACAAAAGGTGTAATGTTGTAAAAAGCCTAAACTAACACGTCTTAATCATGGACCAATGGCCAAAGCTGTAGAGGTAATTTGTTCCGTGGCTTAATTGATAAACAGTAGCTGATTAATTTGTGTTCAACTGTTAGCAGCCTCATTCATGGAAAATGAACATGAACTTGGTTTCCCCAAACAGGGATCCAGCAGTCCTCTGTTATAGCAGAACTTCAGAGTGGATACGGCACAGAGCCTGGGGCGGGAACTAAGAACTACAAGGGGCACAGTTACTCCCCTTGCACATTGTTACCGAGATATTCTACTGAAGAAAACCAATTTGCACGTGTGGAACAGTCTGTGTTGTTTGAGAACTTTACAAAAACTTTTTTCGACGTTTCCTACTGGTTACAAAGTTTTTGTTTGACCATTTCAGATCACCCACAACCTCAAACAACACAAGACAGCAATTGGTTAAAACCAAGTGAAATTACCCGTTCCCCCAGATTTGTGCTTGTTTTCTACCTAGATATCGGTTGAATTGTCCAGATACATTTGATCATGTCACACTAAGAACTGGATAAATGTGGACCAAGATCTCAACTTTGCTCCTGTCCAGCTGCACCATACAATTCTGAACAGGGCAGCCATGACGCAGACTTGTCGTTCAGACAATATCTTGAATAAACTAATACTAAAACTTCTAAAATGGTTCATTTTAATTTGCACATGTATGTTTAAAACCCCCCAAATACAACTATTTCATGGCTCTAGGATCCACTCATTGGGCGAATCCGACTCGGTTACGGCAGAGCTTCAATGTAAGTTCCAATCAAGACACACGGCTTTGGACATATGGGGGTTGGCTACTTCAAGTTACCATAAAACAAAAACATTGATTTGAGCATTTGAGCTAATCATTATCATGCAAAGAATAAACGCACGCACTGTACTGCATTTAATCAGTGAGTGGGAGTGCCTGGGGAAAACACGAGGAACAAATGTACATGAACAAATGCAATGACGTAAAACCAACAAAATGTGTTCATTATGGAAACACTTTGGTGGAAAGTTGTAATTATTTTAGCGTAAATAGCTTTCAAATGAAAATAGCAGGTTAAATAAGAAATTATTTCAATCGTCTTCTTTAGCCTTGGAAACCTTCCCAAGGTTTCTCTGATGGACCTCCTCAGACTTTATGCAACAGGGACATTCAACAGTCAGGGCTCCAAGTTGAAACACTATTTTCTGTAATCGTAGGAAGATGGCTCTCATTTCCCAAACATACTCACCCAGAGATTGAACAACAAATTGAAGCTGTCAAAAATAAACATTTTGAGTCTTTGACTGAAGCATTATTTTTTTGTCCTCCATAAACTCAAATAAATTGACCACAAATAGCCAGTCCTGATGCGAATTGTTGAGTGCACGATTCATCAAGTTTGATATGTTGCTATTTGACAAAGGTCTTTTAGGTTTTTTAATTAACATGGTAGATGGGTATTTTAATTGCGCTGTTGAGTCATCCAACCGGTTCCCTCTTCTTCTTTCTAGCATGGTCGTGAAAGTAGAATAACAGACTCGAAATGGTAGCAACTGCATAGGAAATAATCTTTAAGCAATGACTAGTCAGTAATGAATTATGAAATTTTCCATCTCAATAATAACGGCATCCAATCTTCACCATTATCCCTGCCAAACATTTACCTTAGTCCAATCGGATTTGCCGTCACCTCAATCGCAGAAATGCCTTAATGTTCTTGTCAATATCTTGCCTGAATATCTTGTCTTGTAGGTTTCGGCAGACATTTTAGGAGCACCTCTTAAACAACAATTGTGGTACTATGGCAACTGAAATAAACATGTAAAAAAACAACAGCACCCCTGGGAGATTAGGAATTTCAATGGAAATCTTGTCGCTTTTGCTCAATTTGGTTTTGAACGATGAAACGAGAAGCGATTGAATCGAGTCCAGCCAGATGGCACTGAACGATGTTGATAAACTGCTCTCTTGGGCTAGGCTGCCTACTTAAAAGACTAAAAGTCTTAGTCACAGTCCTGGTGGATTATATATAACTGGACAGTATGAATGGACAGGGAAGAATGTAAATATTAAAATGGTCATTGACATTGACATTTGAAATGTCACTGACCTTTATTTTTGCTCAATACGATATCAAAGAAATTATTTCTGTAACATCCTATTAGGCTTAGATAGCTTACCTACATACAAGTGGAATGCTGAATCAATGCATTAATTTTGATCATTTATTAATGTTTACTGTGGTGGTAATGCATTGATGAGAGGTTTTGTAGCGTGGACCGCACTAGTGTGGAACGTGCGTGTAATATAACAGTCTCAAGGACTCTGTTCAAATATACAGAAAAACTTGAAAGGTTCGATGTATCACCTGGAGGAACCGATCCTGTGCAAAGAGTCTGTACGTCCATCAGTATTCCAATATGCTGGTATACTTGGTCCCGAGTTCATACCCTAAGATGCACCCCTGCACAAATGGGCCGAGCAAGAAGGCGTGAAGGAGTGTACTTGGTCAGATGCAGAACAGAACAGTACTTGGGCTGAGACTGATGCTGTTTCACAAGTCCACAACCTACAGACGAGAACTGAGTGGATTGAGAACGGGCTAGTGTGTGTGAAAGGGGCTTATGAGTGCACAGCGTTGGACCCATTGTGAGCCTTCGGAGCTCGTCATGAATACAACTATAGTTGTATTCTGATGAATAATTAACCTTTTGTGCTGCTCCTTTTGTTTTTTCAGGCAATTTCAGGCAATTAGCGGACGCTTTTATCCAAAGTGACTTACAATAAGTACCCTTGTCAGAAGAAAGAGAAACAATATGTTGCTGTCGGTACAGTAAGATAGCTATGATAAGATGCTAAACAATGTTAAGTTCTATTTTTAAGTGCAAGGACGTACAACATATACTCCACATACACGCACTCCATGCCTCTGCTCCCCTTGATTTTTGGAGCAAGGTCTCCCCAAACATTGTCATTCAACCAGAATCCATAGGAATCAAAGAGGGATGGTTAATCTGCATGAAGCCGACAGCATCACGAATTTCGGTTCATATTTGTAGCGCAACCCACTAAGTATAATCATATTACTGGAAGGGAGCAAAGCAAACGGAGTATGGATGTAGTTGGGCTGTATTTCTTTGCTCTCTTCACTTAGGACCCGTCTATTTTGGCTGCTTAAATCCCCTAAAAATGTCACGTCTGTCGCAACCTTTAAAAGATAACGAGAGCATGCTTTTTGTAACGGATATGTCTGATGTTATTCCTCTATCTCTCTCTCTCATTACTCTCCCTCTTAGGCAGAGGATTGAACTGAAAACACTGTTGCTTAGTTGAGTCCATTAAGAGTTCTCCCTAAGAGTGTAATATTGTTTTCACCAGCTTCTTTTCCTTTTTAAAGCTTCTGAGAGCGGTAATGGATACATGGCGTTAGGGCACCTATTAGCCTCGAGTTACTCGATGTACTCCTCACCCTCCACTGTCCGCTCTGTAGGGATGGAGGGGCCTCCATGGCCCCGCCTCGACACAGAGAGCAGACCAGAGGACACAAGCTGTGCGACCGGCTGAAATGTTGCTGACATTCATTCTTAAGGTCCTTGCTTCGGTTACGTAACAAATAAATTACCAACCACGTCAACCATTTTTGGTGTCATATTTGGGCCAATTTCAAAAAAGAATCGCGCCAGTGAAACAGACATTCAGCGCTCGAGCTCTTACAACTTGGCCTAGTGAAGAAGAGCTAATGCTCAGTCCTTTCACCAAAATATGTCTTCAGAGGATTCAATTATAATGAGAATCCTGACTTTAACTATTTAACTCAAGTCGCGGTCATGATATTAGGGTCTATGTCCCGCAGTGTGCATTTTTGGTCATGAGAAATAAATATAATTGTGAAATAACCCACACCTTTATTGACTGTTCCTTAGAAACTCCCTGAAACACATCCTAGAGTTGAATAAACACACATAGATGAGGATGGACCTTTACATTGGCACACAAGCACCCTTAGAGCTAGTGTTTGTATAGTCTCAACAAACAGCTAGCTGCCTGCCCATCCAGCCAGGCCACAGAGCTGTGTGTGTGTGCACGGCTGTTACCCGTGTTTAACTGGTGTGTTCAGTTAAACACCTTTCATTTATTCACGGAAATAAACACAATCAAACACTGTATCCATGTGTGAATTGCACATGAGGCCCACTCCTGTGGCAGGTGTGATGATGGTTGTAGTGGGTGGATGGTTGCTCTCTCTCTCTCTCTCTCTCTCTCTCTCTCTCTCTCTCTCTCTCTCTCTCTCTCTCTCTCTCTCTCTCTCTCTCTCTCTCTCTCTCTCTCTCTCTCTCTCTCTCTCTCTCTGTGTGTGTGTTTCTCTGAATCTCTCTCTCATATTACTTAAACAAATATATTATGTAATTGCTTCTTGGACAGTGAAAACAGTTAAGGGCAGAAAATTTGGTTCACTTTAGGTAGCGTAGACTAAACACAGAACACTATCTGGTTATGAAGGAAATGTTCTCAAGGAAAGAGTGGAGTGGAATTGTGCGAAAACCTTTATCCTTTTCCCCTATGTGGTCTACAGTCTGTCCGTTCTCAACCAGAGCTCTTTCCAGATTTTGTTCTCAAGTTTCTCACATTTGTACAAAAAACCTTTACCGGTCCAGTGTGTTTAATTTTGTAGAAACCAGCATTGAGGTAGCAGATTTCAACCAACTGAATAATCTCCCTCACCCCTTCCTTTCCAGTGATAAGCTGGCCTGTATTATGTAAGGTGACAGTTATTCCTGTTTGAATTTTAATCACACCAAGAACGATTTTTACCCATTTAACCAATGGCAGTCAAGTAATTTGTTGTTGTCTGATGTAACAGAACATGGCGGAGGATACGTTTCTCAACATGGTCACATGTTGAGAAACGTATCATATTGCATCCATAGTGGTAAACTTATAGACCTATGTTTATCTCCAGCTGCTAAATGTCTTTATCACTCCTTTTGACAGCACTCGGCGCTACAGGCCCATGCACTGTGGTGGTGGGCTGTGTGGATGTGGGGGGCTCCGTCTAAACCGGCCGTTGGTTTTTAAGTCTACATATGAGAGCGGGTTAAGTTTCTCGGACAAATAGCATTGTGTGTGTGCAATGTGTGGAGCTCCTTCTGAACCGGTGGTCGGTTTTGCTGTTCACGTCCGAGAGAGGGTTGACCTTCAAGGGCCCCTATAGTATAAGTAAGATATAGTCATGAATATTATACTCCATTTCTGCCAAGTCTGTTCGCTACAAAGACTAACAACACGTTAAAGCGGCACACAAATGAAACTGAGGGACGGTACATCTCCGGTTAAAACTTGTGATAGCATCACTTCTGACAGCTGAGGACTGTGGTACTCATGCTGTCAAAGCATCTCTACTTATTGACCAACAGTTGGCAAGACTCCACACTTATGTCTGGAGGCGCTTGTTGTGAGCTCATGAGATTTGGGACGGCTAAATGTGAGGTTAAAATGCAGCTTAACGGCAGACTATTTCAATGCCGTTTGTTAAGGACCGTACATGGAACAGGTCCAGTTATTGATCTGCATTCACACTGCTACAAAACCGATGTACAATGTGTTCCATTTCTTTCGTTTCCCGAACAGAGGAGCTGCAAAAGCCACGTACAATGTTCAACCCATTTCACCACCGCTTCCACAATGCTAATTAACGAGGGGCATCTGTTTTGCGATTTATTTCCTGTTTGAATGAGTCATTAATTACCCTACAGGCCGTGTAACGTGGACAGTGCCTCAAACGTAGACAAGACCAATGAGATCCTTCGATGATGTGTCACGTGTGTCCTGCATTGCTCTTCTAGTGAATGGTCCGGGCAGTGGATCACTCTCAGCTCACAAGCTTGTCTTTTAAATTTCTAAAAACATGAAGCAGTAATGGAACCCTCTTCTGATGTGATATCCTAGTTCTATCCCAGGCACTCTGCACATAGACTGCCTGTCAAACATCAACAACATGAACATCAAGTTCAGCATCAAGATCAAGTCACATAAACGGGGAGGGAGTGCGAGGGATTTTATTAACGCACAAAGATTTGGTGATCCTGAATCAAAAACTCTGAATGTGATCAAACACACAGAGGACAGGAGAGATGGACACAGTGGACAGCAAAGAGACGGAAACCGATGTTGATAACATTGGCGGAATGAAGTCACCATGACCTAGACACAGAGCTGGAGATATAAGAGATGAATGAAGATACAGCTATTAATAGGAAAAGAGATGCTTGAACACACACATTTAGAGATTTGGCAGAGATGATTGAAGATCCATCTAGAGCCATGAGAGGACATACTTCACACAACGCTAGAGATATAATAGATGACTTAAGATGAATCTAGAGAAATGAGAAGAGATAAATGAAGATGCATCTAGATATATGAGAAGAGATTAATGAAGATGCATCTAGAGATATGAGAAGAGATGAATGGACACACACAACTATATATAACACTCCGATACATTGAGGGAGAGATATTCACGGACAGTCTGGCGGTTGCCAAGATGTCTTATTAGATGTAACCAGACAGATAGTTGAGACCCGTGGGACACGTCATACCGCTTGAGCATCTGTTCTTGCCAGCAGGCCGTCTGACTGACTGGCTGGGCGCCTTGACTCAGTCAGTTGGGCCATACAAGTCGGGCAGCAGCTTGTTATCTGGGAATCTGTCAAGCAGATGGAGAAAACATGCATTGTGAAAGCCAGGGCCATCGTCTGGTGGGCTCAAGTGCTATGGCAGCAACCGGAGGCATGACAGAATACGCCTGGGCTTTGGCTACAAGGACAAAGCCAGCCCGCATTAAACCAAACGCCCACACCTTCCACACAGTGTGAAACGGTGGGCCTTTGGTTGAAGGGATTCTGGGATGCTTTCAGGTGGGTAATTGACTATCGGGCGAGTGTTGTAATAAAGGAAAGTAAAACCTTTGTTCTTGCCTCCGACACACCGTTTTTGCCTTTTTTTTGTTGCATCTAGGTGACGCTAGATTTTCTCAGACTTCCTTCACACTGGATGGACGCGGGTGATGCATTCTGTCAATATTGGGATCTGTGACTGCCTTTTCTTGATCAGCTTTTGGATATTTTACCTGTAGACAAGACGGGAATCCTCTCTGCTAGTTATAGTACATGCTGCTCTAACGGACCCCCCCCCCCCCCCACACACACACATGCACACCCTGGCGGTTTGTTTTCATTTGGATTCGCGGTGCGTTCATATTTTCCTACTTACAGCTTTAATCTGGCAAACATCAAGGCAACAAAAAAAGGCAAAATGTCTGGATGTCCATCCGTACTTAAAACAATTATTGTGGCCGTCTGTCTTACTCTACTTTTTGGAAATTGAGTTTATGAGCAATAGCAACCTTTTTGCTCTCCATAGAGACGGGCAGAATTAGCTCCCTAGATGTACTTGGCTCTTAAGTCAATCTTCCCTGCTCCTTTTTGAATGATTAGAAAAGGGAGAATTAAACCGTGCCAAGCTATTAAGCCCTGCTTTTAGCTTCATTAGGTGGATTTGCTAAATGTGTCCATGAAAGGAGCTGTTGGAATAGGGAATGGTCAGGGCAGGCGGGAGAGGAGGGAAGGGGAACTAAAGATTATCTTTGTAGGAAAGATGCGACACAAAATTCAAGCCAAGCTAATGCAGATATCAAGACCGTTGGTGCGTGTATGTTTGTATTTGGGTGAACTTTTATGTAGAATTCCTTTTATTTTAAATTCGTTTTTTATGGCTGCAGTTGTGGTTCGGGGATATTCTTATTATACATTGCATGACATTACCTACAATAGTACCGAGTCATTATTTGTTTACATCCCCTATTGGTAATTTCCCCAACTGGTTTTTAGATATCAATAAAAATGTATCCTGGTGGTCGATTTATTATTATTATTTTCATTCCTAATCAACCGACAGGGTGGCAACACTGCAGGCAGATAGCTCCCTATTTCCCATTCGGACTCCTCCATCGCTAGCATATCACTGATAGGACTTTGAGGTTTATCTTCTTACCCATGATAACGCAAGCAGACGGATGACTAACTGGTGGAATGCCTGTAAGTCTAGGCCTTACTTAAGCTTGCATTTGACCCTTTAATATTTTGATCTCCTAAGAAAATTCCTAAGATGTCTCTCTCCCACGACCTGTCCTTTGATCAAGGCTCATCACTTTGGCGATATCACCTCGATGGTCTAAATACTCTCTGTCGCACTGAAGACCTGAGATGTGTCATTTCCCCGCCGACGCCAGAGGCAGCGAGCGGCACAATCATCTCCGCCTCATCGTGCGGCTTACACTGGTGCTCTGACAGGCGGGCTTGCCACCGCGCTGAGAACAAAGGCCCGCGGATGAGGTCGCAGCTCTCCGTGGCTGTCGTCAAGCCGATGCGTTTAATGGCAAGCAAAACACATTTTTAAGAGCCTAACGGATGGTTCTGTTTTTGGTCATGAACTCTATTTTTTTTATTGTGTTATTATCTTGGAGTTCTTTTACGATGCCTTCAGGAGTCGTTGTGCTGCGCATTCAGGAGCAGAACCATACTTCGGGGAAGAGTCTGTTTTTATGCTGTATTTCTAGTTGTTTTCAAAGGAACATCACAGTGAAATCCCATAATACTATGTCCCATATGGCTATATCTCACAATGCACCTGTGTGTGTGTGTGTGTGTATGTCTGTGTGTATTGCTGCCCTAGGAAGAATACAGTGGAGATATTCCTTCATATCTAATCTCTCGGTAGTATTATCAGTAGTACATTGGGTGTGTCATTTTATTTGTTTTAATGTTACGGTAAAGGTACGTTGTCTTGGAACACATGCATGCCGTTTTTATAGTTCTAAATCTTTTATTTGCATTCCAATACCAGAGCATAGACTAGAGCACCACGAGCCCTGACAGTGTGTCCTCAAGATCCACAGGTGACTGCTCTGTTTGGATCATTAACTGCACATTGCCAGTTTTTCTTTTTTAAGGGCGTCCTTGAATGGCCTGAGCCAATATTTGGTTTGTGTGTGTGTGTGTGTGTGTGTGTGTGTGTGTGTGTGTGTGTGTGTGTGTGTGTGTGTGTGTGTGTGTGTGTGTGTGTGTGTGTGTGTGTGTGTGTGTGTGTGTGTGTGTGTGTGTGCGCGCAAGCGCGTCAGGTGTGCGTCGTGTGTCCGTGTGCAAGAGTGTCAGGTGTGCGTCAGTTGTGTATGTGTGTGCGCAAGTGCGTCAGTTTGTGTGTGTGTGTGTGTGTGTGTGTGTGCAAGTGCGTCAGTTTGTGTTTGTGTGCAAGTGCGTCAGTGCGTGTGTGTGTGTGTGTGTGTGCGCAAGTGCGTCAGTTGTTTGTGTGCCACGGTGTGCGGTGGATACCGGGCCTCAATGCATGCAGCCAGCTCTTTGTCTCTCCATTGTTCTCGTCCATGCCAGTGTGCCCACGCCTCGTGAGCACACTGTACACCACGCCTATGATGACGGGGGGGGGGTTCTGACGAGCCCCGGTGTGCGCAGTCTCCATCTCCGAAGCTAAACCTGTTTCCGGTTGTGTTTCAGGTGTGCAGCCGAGGGCCCAGCTGCCGGACTCACAGACGGAGATCTGCCCGGAGGGATGAGGAAGAGCAAGAGTGTGCTCTCGGTGTCCCCTAATCATGTGAGTGCAGTCCGCCTGGGCGCGGGGAACTCGGATGAACCATGTGCTGTTAATCTCACCCTGAAACACAAACACAGGCAAACTTGACACTAAAACATCACAGACGTGTTAGTAAAGCTAACTCTGAACCCAATGCTTATCCAAGCAAACACTAAAACAAAACAGCCTTTTTTGTAAATGGTATCAAATAGGCTTTATTTATGATGGCAGATTCATGAAGAAAAACGGCTGTAAACACCAGCAGAAGGCTGAACAGCACGTGGCAAAAGATAGCCAAAGGAACCGCAGATAAAAAACAACAACATAATGGGTCAATACAATTAAATCAGCAGAGAAAGCAGCAAAGGTAAAATGCTGATGTATAGCTATACATTTGTCATGTAAAATGATATTTAAAGGCTGTTTACTGAGCTGATTCCTTGAGCTTGTTCCAAAGTTTAGGGGGCAATATTAATAAATGCAGCATCACCGACTTTCATTTTTAGATTTGGTTTATTTTTGTGCTCTTGAGGGAGTATAGGTTGACAGGGAGTCAGTGATGCTTGTCACAAACCATTTGTCCTTTATTCATAAGAATAAGGTCACTTTTAAACGTCACAGGGAGCCATTTCATACCAGTTAAGACCTGAGGGATATGCTCGCTGCTCTTAGTTTTTGTCAGAGGCCTAGCAATAAGACTGTATTATAATGGAACGGAAACAGGCCAATACTATCAATTATATTCGATTATAAATATACCAATTACGTTAAAGGTCAAATGTAACTGTAATATGGACTCCAACATGCGCGCCAGTTGTGCTGGTGGGCCCATGGTTATAAAGGAGCTACAGGTGTTTCTGTAAGATAGCGGCTATATTTTGAGTGTAACTTGTAAGAATGTCACAGTCCTTTGTCCACTATTAATAACTGAAATGCACTGTGTGAATATCTCTTCTGGTTGACACTGAGCCTGCCTCTGTATGGGACTTGACACTGTTTAGTGTTATTTTGGAACATGTGCTAACCAAGAAACCTAGCCCCTCTAGCATTTACGTAACTACCATTCTTAGCATAGTAATGGACCTGCGTCTTGAATCCATACAAAGTGAGTATATAATAATTATTATGAAATAACAAACACATTTTATTTACTGTTCCTTGGAAACTCCCTGAAACACTTCCTACAGTTAAAGAAACAAACACATTGAGTAATGAGGATGGACCTTTACATTGGCACGCAAGCTCCCTTAGAGCAAGCGTCTGTATAGTCCCGACAAACAGCTGGCTGCCTGCCCATCCAGCCAGGCCACAGAGGTGTGTGTGTGTGTGTGTGTGTGTGTGTGTGTGTGTGTGTGTGTGTGTGTGTGTGTGTGTGTGTGTGTGTGTGTGTGTGTGTGTGTGTGTGTGTGTGTGTGTGTGTGTGTGTGTGTGTGTGTGTGTGTGTGTCCTCACGTCCAAATAACACACACACGTACACACACAGTGTGTGTGTGATTTGCACGTGAGTCCCACTCCTGTGGACTGTGGCAGGTGCAAAGAATGAGGGTTGTGGTGGGTGTTGGCTGCTGCTTGTTAGAAGATTATTTCTGGGTGGGCATTGCTCTCTCCCAGGGTCCATCCGTCTCCTTCTCTCTCTGTCTCTCTGCCTCCTATTCTGTCTCTCTGTCTTGTTCTCTCTCTGTCTTTCTCTTCATCCGTCCCTCTTCCTCGCTGTCTCTCTCTGCCTTTCTCTGCCTATCTTTGCGTCTCCATTTCCTGTCTCTGGAAGGGAATTTATAAAATCCATCTCCGGCAGTTTTTTTATTTTCATTGGTGTTATGCAACAACAGGGCAGGCTTGCTAGGAAGGGAGAACGGCTGGTTCTCTGAGCATAGCACAGAGCCTCCTTCAGGTATCCCAAATTAGGCTGATGGGATCCCAGCTTGTGTCCAGACGGCTACCTAGCTGCACGATCCCAACCATGGCTCTCCATGTCTGAGTCGCTGTCTGCGGCTTTCCTCACATACATCCTCCTCCTCTTCTTCCTCTTCCTCACTCCCCTGATGCCCAACAGATGGCTACGCCTAAAGGCTATGGCCCAAGGATTGTGCTGGAAAGCCCCTGCATCAGACCCCTAGCCCTTAGGGATGCTAACTCTCTCCAGCCTGACGACGGTCGCCTGTTTGTCGACCGCGTCCCAGACCAGCTCGTCATACATGGCAAGCTCCATGAGGGGATGAAAACATGGATTGGGGACCCCCCCGGTTGGGTCTCAAGTTCTACCAATACAGATACAGGCCAGTCCTTAGCAGCCCCCCCCCCCCCCCCCCCCCGCTGCCCCCCTGCTATGCTGATGCATATTTACGGTGCGTCGGCGTGCTCGACAGCAATGACCTTCAGGACCGTCGCGCTGTTGCCCCAGATGTGCAGGTTAAACGGATTGGGCAGCACATCATACACCGCCCGAAGGAGGGACATAATCCAGTGGAGCTCAGCCAAGGTCACCCTTTTCTTCCCACGGAGAGCCAGAGACGCCGTGGTCCCCCCTCCCGCAGGATCTCTCCTCCCCTGAAGCTTGATGCTCAGTGGAGGGGAATGGCGCACAGGGAGACCCAGGGCGGCCACAGGACTCTGGGCTGAAGGCCATGCTGACGCAGCCATGCAGTAAACCTCATTAAAGTGGCTGAGGCTGAAGCAGTGAGGGGCCTGAACTGACTTTCCTCAGGTGTCTGGATACTAAGAAGTAGGTGTTTTGAAAGGGATGGAGAGGGAGGGTGAGGCTTCATCTGTATGTGTGGGTTCTAAAACCTAACTAGGTGGTATTTACATGGCCTCAAGCCAACTGTTAACTATTAGTTGGCTCGACTCTTTCAAAGATGAGGAATTTAGCGTTTAAAGTTTGCTGCAGTCAACCGATTGCGCCATGGCATTCAGAATTATCATGACAACATCATGTGTTAAAATTTGGCTATGCAAACCATGGCTGTAAAATAAACCCCATTTAATCCTTTGACCCAGTTAAATCGTGGTCACTTATGCTATTTGGGTGATGCTTTGCGCTGATTATGTATCCCTTTTATCGGTTTAATTTTTTCGATTTCAATTTCTATCAAACACAAAGTGTCCCATAAATCGGTACCATCATTTCCAAAAGAAAGTACATTTTCGAACCTGTATGGTAATAACTTTCTATTAATTAATTTAAGATTATGTGCATTTCAATTGTATTATTCTTTAAGAATAGCATTTCATTACTGCCATCCCCGTCACCATAGCAGTAGAATATTGGCTATAATTATAGGATGACTTAATTGGTTAAACTGTAGGAAAGTAACTGGAAGTATAAACGTATTCAGACAGAATAATAAAACATTATGCATCTCCGAACAGTAATTCAAACATAAATGCTTATGTGTGGAAAACTAGGAGCTAACTAAAATAAATTTCTATCATGTTAAAACATGTTGCAATTCAAAACAACAGCAGGTAAGATGGCAAGAAAAATTCCTATTTGGAGAACTTCCTGGAAATATGAACCAATCAAAATGAAAACTGTTGCAACTCCAAACAGTAAACAAGACCACACTGTTTATGTGTAATGCACTAACTCTAGAAGTCGTCCTGTGTATAGAGACTGAAACATATTGCAAATGGAAATAACAGTAGTTGAGACAACAAGAAAAATGTAAAAAAAAACGAAATGAAACAAAACCATATTACAACTTGTCAGGACAGTAAATCAAGGAAAGAATTAAATATCACAAGGAACCTTATTTTTGTTCATTTTGCCCTTTCAAATCTGACATGGTACTTTCTGGGTTTTGTTTTTTTTAAAAATAAAGGTGAGGGGGGTGGCCATCCTGGAATATACAAAATAAAGAAGCTAGTGCTCGGCGTGGCTTCAGCATCAGTCTTCGTGGCTACAGTTCTACTGTGAACTCTGTCTCACTGATCACTTTTCTATCCTAAAGAGAGGGGGAGCCATGTGTTCGTGCAAGAGGAATTGATACCTTGAAGCCTAAACCGTGGAACCGTTATCAGGAAATGGGGACCATAGCGGTGTTAATATTTGGGTGATGCGCCGGCCCTGGGGTGCGTGGGCGCTCCACCCACGGCCGTGTCACTTAGGCCTGATGTGCCTGGGACATGCACTGTGCACACTCTGCCCGCTGAGCTTCAGAATACCACAAACCGCCGTATGAATCGTGCTCTAGGGTCCTGATTGTGTCCTTTTTGGTTAGCATTGGCTCACGCAGTTCGTTAAAAGGTCAAAAGTAATTGCTGATATAATGGTTGCAGATTGATGGTGGGTGATTTTGTCCTGCATTATAGGGAGATGGGAATTGTATTGTCTGCCAAGAAGGCGGTGTTAATGTGGTAAAAACAATTCTTGAAAGATGTTGGAGGTAATTGAATCTCTGAACTCGCAATGCTCCATGCTCAGTAAGCCCCTCTGCTCCCACAGCCAACGTTGTTGTTATGTATCTGAGCACGTATGCCAGAGGTCCTCCCCTCTTGAATGGAAAAGGGTGATGTCATTCTTTGTATTTCTTTACAACTTGTACCCTTGATGTCTCAACCAAGTCAGCCATACTTTTCTCTTTACAGTCTAGCGTGTCCCCTTCATAGTTCACTTCCTGCTCGTCTAGCCAGTGTCAGCAAAAATACAAACGCAAAACTAAAATGTAATTGTGATTGTACTTCTTTTCAATGAAGCGTTGAACTGAAACTAAGATTTGATCGAGTGTTGTAAATTTCAAATGCATACCTGCATCTTTGGGAACCAAGTAGTGTATGGCCTTTGATGATTTCAGCAGCTGTACAAAGTAAGCAGACGTGTGTGATTTCTGTTCATGGATAAGGCCTTGATGCGTGTGTTTCTGCATGTTTCTGCAGCTCATTGTATTATCCCTACCTGAAAGTGTGGTAATAAGGTTACTTAGTGTTGCGGTTAAAGTTTGAGGGGGGTGCAATTTTATTGGATTTTGGCTTAGGCTTGGGGAAGTTGGTCTTGCTTGCGGCAAACATTTGAGTAGGATTAGTTTAAAGTGGTATGTCTGCTTGTGTGTGGGTGTGGGTGTGTTTGTGTGTGTGTGCGCTTTATCCCGAAGCAGAGCGTTTGATTAAATTAAATAAGTGTTCATGTTATTAGGTGTGTGCGTGTGTACAGGGGTGCATGTTGTGAAACTGATGGATGGGCCTTAAATAAGGACACAGTGCAGTGCACCAAATCAGACGGTCCACGTACAAACAGATATCCCCCAGCCGTGCGAAAACGACATGCAAGATAATGGACGCGAGCCCCCCATCTGCGAGGGATGAAGCAGGAGTGAGAAGAAACGGCCTCACAAGCATGTGACCGATGCCGACGAAGCCTGAGGCCTGCCGGACCGCCATCCAAACCCAACTCTGCCAGATGGAAGCTCTCTGCTTGGAGCGAGGGATATCAGCGATGAGAGCACCAATGGAATCAGAACTGTGTTCTGTCTGTATGTATTATAAATCTAACACTGTGTTAAGTATTCCTATACTAAACAAGGTCAATGTCACTCAAACAAATGTGTCTCCCAAATTGATTATTGAACGCCATTTATTCATTATTTAACATACAATTGTTGATAATTGTATGTAAGATGTCTGCCTAGAACAAACCAAATTTGTGTTGTTGCGTTGTTGACACCCATCGCCATATTTGCAGAGTGGAGTTCTCAACTGTTTGATTTCATTATTATTGCGTTATTATTTTTTTTTATTATATTGTTTGTTCACATAATAGCACATGCAGGACATCATGTGGAAAGCTGGGAAAATGTGTTCAACGATGTCCAATGTGTTATCAAGACTAATCTGAAATAAATTGTCTCTCCGTTATTAAGATTAAGAAGCAAAAACGAGGGAATGTTGAACATCCACGGATATAATTGTGTGTCTGAAACAAACCAAATATATAAAATGTTTCTTACATTTAGAGCATTTAGCCGACGCATTAATCTATCAATGTCGGTACAGTTAAGATATTCATAGTAACGGGTGATAAGCATTTACAATTGTTCGGTTAACCCATTTCCTGTACAACAAGATAGCTAGGATAAGACACTACACAATGCCAAGTACTATTTTTAAGTGCCAGTCGGAACAACATGCGTGCGAACAAACAGCAATCGCGTGTGTGTGTGTGTGTATTGCATGCAGCCAACTCTTTATCTCTTTACTTGCCCAGTGTAAGGTTCGATGCCTTCTTGTGTCCTCACATTGCAGAACAGATAGACGTGTACGTCCACACGTCATTAGCCTCAAAACCCAAGCACTTTTGGACACAAATTTCGACAAAATTGTTACTCCTTTTTTTTATATTATATTATTTGACAAATGGGAGTAAATTGAGATGTTGTTATGGGGTTGCATTCCCTGTTCTTAAAGCCTGGCTATTTACTCATATGTGTTTGCACTTTTTTCTCACACATGCTTCTTGACATGTCACTCTTGACAATCTAACAACAATGATCCTAATGTGCTGTCTGGCTCTCTCTCTCGCTCTCTCTCTCTCTCTCTCTCTCTCTCTCTCTCTCTCTCTCTCTCTCTCTCTCTCTCTCTCTCTCTCTCTCTCTCCTTTCCCTCTTTCTCTGGCCTTGACCGACTCCTTCCCTTCTCGCATTAACCACCACTAGTTAACATTAGCACTAGTTGTGATCCACACTAGTTGACAATACCGGTCCAAAGGCTGCTTGACTTTCCGCTTTGTCACAATGTTTTTTCGAATCTTCGCCTCATTCTAGTGGTTTTTAATTGCACCAACCTCTGAAGCGCCACACAATGTTCACTCACTTTTCTTCTTTCTCTCTCTCTCTCTTTATTTCAGTCTTTGTCTCTTCCATGTGGGCACTGTTGTTACTCTGTTGTGAGCTGGCAGGGAACGCGTCATTTGGCGTTCAAGCCTAACCCAACACTCCTCTGGGTCACCACAAGGCAGAGTTTAACTAACCTGAAGCCTGAGGAAACAGCATTTGTGCTTCACATTTTGGGACTTTGCTTTTCCCAGATACAGTAATATCTAAATGTATGTATAAAATAATGATCAAACCTTCAATTGCCTGTCCACATTATAAAACTATATGAATAGATACTATACAACAGAGTTTAATGTGGGATATAACATATAACTAAATGATAATGTATTTTCTCTCCCCCAACTGAAACATGAGGGTGAGGCTACTGTTGAGAACCTAAACACAACCACAGCCCGGGAGTTCATCCACACCTCTCTCTAGAGGGTCCAAGGGCGTGGGGATTAGAGCGAGATAAAGACCGTGATGAACCAGATGGAAAACACATAAAAACTCTTGCCATCCTTTTAACAAGCGGCAATATATATTGAAGCTAGTTGATAAAGCTATATATATATATATACCGTATATATATATATATATATATATATATAAATATATAGCTCATTTTAATTGCTATTCATGTGTGTATATATATATATATATATATATATATATATATATATATATATATATATTCACATGAATAGCAATTAAAATGAGCTGTCTTAATCTATCTACTGATCTGGGGTTGGCTCCTCAGCAGGTCGTCTGGGTGGATTGGCGGTTCATCCTCCACTGACAAACTGGCTTGATTACAGATTACCTGTTGAAATCAGGCAGACAGGCATATGCAAGTTTATAGTCTGATAGATCGTAGTTGAGATGGTCCCTAACGGAACATGACGAATAAAAAACATAACGTTAGTCATAACACTTTTTATTAATATCCTGTGTATCTGTCAGCCTAATGGGAAATGCTATCATTTCCCTCTCCAATAAAGGTGGAGGGAAATATTAAGGTGAAAATTGGTTATTATGTGAAGGGCACAGGCTGCTGTTTCCTCCTGCGATGGTAATAATAATGTCTTCTGAATAATATGCATCATAGTCTTGTGTTCAAAGCATGACGCCTGACTAAAGTGCACCTAACTTTCAGCGATCATTGTAGGTCACCATTGATCACATGCTCTGATCACGTGTTGTCTTTTGGTTTTCACTGACAGGGTGGATCAATGGGGTTTTGCGGTTGTCCAATTCTTTCCAAAAAAAATTAACATACACATTTACTCATTGATGCTACACCCATTCCAACAAAAGGCCTTTTAGACATCTGCCAGTAGGCTGTGTAGATGCAGTTGATACAAGGGTGTGTTTGTATGCAGATTCTATTTTCTTTTGGACATGATTGTCAACATTTATTTTCCAAGGAACAAATTAGAGTGCGTGCTGACTCAAGGGATGACATGTTTTAGAAATGATTTGTTCTACATAAATTATAAAGACAAAGAGGAAACAAGCATTCATACTCATGCCTTTAAAAGATATTTCCATTTCAAATCAATAGGTTAATAGTATCCCAATGAACATTATGCTGTTATATTTTATAGAATGCTATTTCATCAATTATATATGAGGCTAATGAGAGTGCTCATTCTATATTGGTCTATTATCCAATTCTTATCATTACCATTTTAAAACAATGTTATTGTTGTTCACACAAAAACAACATTCACAATAGGCTATATTCTCACTCAACCATCGTTGTATAGAGGCAACCTATCACAACCAGTTAAGTGCTTGGTTGCTTTGGCAATGGTAAACTACAGTGCAAATCAGTTTTTCAGCCTCCGGCTCCAACAATCACCTTAACCGTTAGGGCAAAACAAATACATTCGGAGGAGAAAGGAAAAAAAGAATATCTACAAAACACCTGAACATTAAATCGTACACATACATGCATCAGAGGTTTCATGAAAACTTTATCGTCTTATTGGTTTACAACTACTGATAAATAACAAGCTATTGCCAACTCGTCCCCGTTTAGAATACTATGCAAGCGCAAATACTGCTAACAAACTACAAACAACAAATCCACGATGCATAACGGTAAACTAAAGAGAAAGACTATTAGTTAAAAATTGTGTGAACGTAAACTGTGTTTACCAACCTGAATTTCACATCTCACCCCTTCATCATTATTTAAATCCCGGTCCTATGTTTCTCTTATCTCTGATTGTCCTCACTCACCTTAATGTTTTTTACCTGTCCCTCATTAACATTCCACGCCTAGTGTATTTAGTCAGTGTGTGTCCCTTCCTCTTTGCCTGTTGGTCTTTGTTCTTTGTATCAAG
The DNA here is from genome assembly GCF_026213295.1 of Gadus chalcogrammus. NCBI lineage: Eukaryota > Metazoa > Chordata > Actinopteri > Gadiformes > Gadidae > Gadus > Gadus chalcogrammus. The sequence goes on from NC_079423.1 coordinate 26,365,064, forward strand.
TCAAGTTTATTTTGTCTAGCCCATTTCATACACAGAACGGCAACTCAATGTGCTTAACAAAGATAAGAGGAAGTGCAAACTGTAGTTATGTAATAAACATTAGATTTATGTAAAAAACAAGAAAAAAATAAAAAGAAGTGCAAAACCAAATGTGTACACAAATATACATTATGTAAATAGATAAATAGTTAAAAGGGCATAAAACATAAAGCACAAAACATAAAACATGCAACAGGAATTAGCCAAAGGCTGTTGAGAACTGTCCTGCCTTAAGTTTGGTTTTAAAACTTGGAACAGTTTGGGCATTCTTTATATGTTCAGGGAGTTGATTCCAGAGACAGACAGCATGGTAGCGAAAAGCCGTCAAGCGTCCCAAATTTTCCGAGCGATATTATGGTTCCCGGTTTTCCGATGCCTGCCCGGTTACTCCCGACTACGTCTTTGCCTTCTTCCTGACAGATTGTTTGCCTTGATTGTGAAATGATTTCCCCTGTACCAATCTGCTAGTAAAGACCATTCTTTCTACCCAGACTTTGAGCTCTCGAGTCGTGTAATTGAGTCCTATTTGCGCACCCAGCTGTTACACTGAATGAATAAAGGAAAAATACAATTGTAGGTCAGCTGGTCGCTTTACTGGTCAAGGAGCTGCAAGCTGAAAAGCACAACACAAGCCCACAGCTTATAAACCGGCAGGTGATCTTGTGCATGTTACACTCAAAATTGAAATACTTGGAATTGAATAGGGGGGTGACTACAAAAATGCAAGATAGAATGCATGCGTTAAATAGCATATTTGAGTAAGTGGGCATTTGCATGTAAGTATTCTATGTGTCACAAACACCCAACCATTCCCTGTTCCATGTCTATTTTCTTCAGAGCTGTATATTTTTCTTTCATCTTGTTCAGATGATAGTTCAATATAAGCATGTTTTATTTTGTTTGGCATTCAGGGAAGGACTGACCATCTGGCATTTGGGCAAATGCCAAAAGGTCCGTTCTGATTGTTTTACAGTCTGGCCTGCCCCAAAAAATCTTAATAGAATAACCTTTGACAACATTTTTTATTTTTGTTGAGGCATCATGTTTTGTGTGTGTGTGCGTGTGTGTGTGTGTGTGTGTGTGTGTGTGTGTGTGTGTGTGTGTGTGTGTGTGTGTGTGTGTGTGTGTGTGTGTGTGTGTGTGTGTGTGTGTGTGTGTGTGTGTGTGTGTGTGTGTGTGTGAAATACGAAACACATGCATATTTGCTTGTGCAATGATATAAGATGCAAATGGAGTTTGTTGAGCAAGTTTAAACTTTTTTATTTTCCATGACCAAACTCTGGCCAAAGGTCACTTGTACTTATGCATTCATTTGTAACATTAAAACTACCTCACCCTAGCATTTATCGCTGAAGCTTTGCAACATCTTATCCAATCTACGCAGCTATGTGGCATTTTACAAAGATGCAATCACTATTTATTTTGTTATTTTCCTATCGTATTGCAGAGACAAATGATTGAACGCCAGACCAACGTGTCTGAAGAACATTGTAAACGTGTTTCACAATACAAAGAAACACTCTATGGGTAAGTCTCCTCAATAATACTTTGTTTAGAGTTAAATTCTAAACAGGCATGCTCATCACCTAGGGCACATCCATTAAGGACAGGGCTTCATCCACTCTAGCTATCACTTTCACTTAAAAGCTCGGAGTCACAACACCATACCACAGGCGGAGCTGCAAATGTGTTCAAAGAAAACACAGATCAGTACGCAGAGACACAAAAGATGGTTCTCACTGGGATGAAGCCATGCGAGAGCACTTCCAAGTCTCATTAATTGTGCTGCGATGCAATAGCTAGTTGGTCTCTGTTCTCAGAAGAGGGATTTATTTTAGTCAAGAAAAATTTCTTTATGTTTCGATTTAACGAGTGAGTACGTGTGAATGAAACTTGCGTTGGCTGCGCAGGTGTTGGCTTAGCTAGTAGTTAGATAACCATGACCTTCCATCAGGCAGTTCTAGAGATGTAATTGTATTTCAGGGCAATTTGTGAAGTTTCAGCATTCACACCAGCTTCCACAACCTACTGAGTTGAGAGGGAGAAAAGTGTGATAAATTGCATATTGTGTGTGTGTGTTTGTGTGTGTGTGTGTGTGTGTGTGCACATGTGCATGCAGTGTGTCTAATAGAGGGACATATAGCGCTTTGCAGTTGATGGGCTAGTGGCGTGATCAGAGCTTAAAGCACCACCTATAGCCATCAACAACAACTCTCTAGTGAAGCCAGAGAGATGCTCTGACCACGCCATCATTCATTCCTTTGTTTTTTCATTGATGAGCACATACAGTATATAAGCAGCCTCCCTTGATAACAGCCATAGCCCCCCCACTTAAGGTTTTCTGTGTGTGCGTACCATACCAGTGTGTTACAGAATTCGTGTCTGACGATGAATCGGGGTACTTAGATCCGTGACCCATCGGTTTTCTTTTTTTTTGTACAGCCCTACTTCCTTTGCACAGTCCTTCACTCATCTCCCAACACTGTCACTGGCACATTGGTCATTTGGTAAGTTGTTTACCCATCCTGACTCATCGCCGCTTTCTATGGGTGTTTATCAACCTCAAGCAGTGATTGCTGGGGGGGAGAAAGGCATTAACCTCTACAGCTGGCTGTGAGGTAATGCATGCAAGGAGGAAGCTGTAACCGGTAAGCCTCAGTTTCCACATTCAAGCTCCATACGTGGGATGGAATGACTCACCACTGATGGAGGGGCGGTCATCGTTTGGCTCGGTTGCTCTGTGTTAATCATCAAAGTTATGATAAATAGATTCTGACCACTAGAGGGCGGCAGAAAGACTGTCAACATCTATGGTTAGCGACCCGTATTCTGCTTATGCAGAATTCAAATTTTGGCATCCGTCAAGTATGATGGGTTATGTGACATATGCAGAACAAAGCCAGTACAACCCGTTGTCGGGGGAAAAGAAAAAGTGGGTCTGAGTAAAGTGTGCTGAGTCATCACGTAAATTAAATTATATTCTATTTGTATAGCCCTTAATCACCATTACAGTCCTAAAAGGCTTAATAGGCCAAATATTTATGAAATATGCTTGACATGAGCTTTCAATGACAGTCTGGTTGTAAAAGCAAAAAAACATTCAAAGGTTAATCAGCAGCATATTCTATGAGGTTTGAAAAGACTTAATATTCTCTGTGCATGCTAACATTTAGGAAACAGGTGCCTCACTACTAATCATTCCTCATGAAAAATGGCACCACAGATGGCTGCCGTGTCTCAAACTCCTCCTCAACATTGTTGAAGGAGCCTGAGATTCAACAATTTAATTGCCAGTGACTGTTGCTGTAATTGTTGTGCAAATGACAAATAATAAACCATCTTGAATCTTGAATCAAGGGTTATATTCGGATAGCAAATTTCTCTGGTTATTTTCATGTAAGAGGGTTATGACTCTTCATTGAGCACTGTGTGTGTGTGTGTGTGTGTGTGTGTGTGTGTGTGTGTGTGTGTGTGTGTGTGTGTGTGTGTGTGTGTGTGTGTGTGTGTGTGTGTGTGTGTGTGTGTTCGTGTGTGTGTGTGTGTTCGTGTGTGTGTGTGCGTTGGACATGTGTCAATACCTACGTCAATGCATGCATGGATGTGTGCCTTTGTCAACAATCTTTGCCATCTATTTCCTCGCTCACGTTGCCCCTTATCTCTTTTAGCCGCTGCTTGTGTCAAAGTGTGGAGCCTCAACAGCGGTATCAAACCATCAGTATTGCTATAGCCACAGCAGAGCACAGTGTCACGGCAATACGCTTTATTCTGGTCAGATCTGGTCCAAGTTTCTCCCCTCAATACCTTGTTCCCCTATTGGACATGGAGGCGGGCTCTTCTCTTACTCATGTAACACGTTGTTGGGAGCTCTGTTTAAGGGGTGAGCTGTTTCCATGGGGTTGAGTTGTGTTCAGGGGGTGAGTTTAGGGGTTGAGTTGTGTTCAGGGGCTGTGCTCTGTACAGGGGGTGACCTGTTTTCAGGGGGTGAGCTCTGTCCAGGGGGTGAGTTCAGGGGGTGAGCTGTGTTCAGGGGGTGAGCTGTGTTCAGGGGGTGAGCTGTGTTCAGGGGCTGAGCACTCTTCAGGGGGTGAGCGCTCTTCAGGGGGTGAGCTCTGCGTCTCTGCTCCTCGGTGCCTCTCTGTCAGGTTGCTTCTGGCACGTTGACGCTTGTGTTCACTCCACAGAGCAGCATGAGTTGTTTTGGTGATTCCAATCTATTTTGTCTTTCTCCAGAGCTGGCACTAGCGGAGGACATGTTGTGTTTGGCACTAAACCACATTTCTCCTTGTGATCACTAAAATATTTAAATAAGGGTTAGGGTCTCTGAGATATACTGAGTAGCACATTGTTTAGTTTGTGGTCATGGGTCAAGTAATTGGATGGTCTCCATCGGGCTTCATTACTCTCTGTCTCTGTCGCTCTCTTTCTCTCCCCTCCTTCTCTCTTCCTCTCTGTGTCTGTCTCTGACTCTCTTATTCTCTCTATCTCTCTCTCCCCATCCGTCAGCTCCTCTCACACCTTCATTCCAGTGTGGCCGTTGGCCCTTTATGAATTATGAATGAGTCAACAAGGGGGTGTCATACACATTGTTAGTTATGGGGTGGGATCACTTTGGTGAACACGTGGGCGCAGACTAACAATACAAATTAAGCCGTAAACTCGTCAACGCTCTCTCCCTCTCTCTCTCTCTCTCTCTCTCTCTCTCTCTCTCTCTCTCTCTCTCTCTCTCTCTCTCTCTCTCTCTCTCTCTCTCTCTCTCGCTCTCTCGCTCTCTGTGTATGTGTGTCTGCCTCTCTCTGTGTGTCTGCCTCTGTGTGTGTGAGTCTGTCTCTCTTTGTGACTTTCTTTCTTTCTTTCTTTCTTTCTTTCTTTCTTTCTTTCTTTCTTTCTTTCTTTCTTTCTTTCTTTCTTTCTTTCTTTCTTTCTTTCTTTCTTACTCACTCACTCACTCACTCACTCACTCACTCGCTCGCTCGCACAATTTCAGTGACTAGGGCACACAATAATGATACAAATTAAGCCATAATTGAGGAAGAAGAAATTGTTTGCTACATTGGTGGAAGCAGAGCACAAATAATGAAAGGAAGTGTTCATCAGTATCTAAATATGGTTCTCAGAGCCAAACAATACTCTAACATATTGGGATATTCAGTGAAAGTGTTATGACATTAATAATATCTCTGTTCAAGGCAGTTGACTTGTTTAAATTATCAGTCGCTTATTGTTGTTTTTATTAATTTAACTGTCAGACATCTTTAGAGCAAATCATATTTCTTATTAATTTGTATAGAGTTTTATATACGTTGGATTATTTTACTATCTCTCATTTGTATTTCCTTGCACTTTCATGGTGAGTGAATCCCTGCCAGGACAACCTGCCTTGTCTAACCTCCACTCCACTTCAGCGGGACTTTAGAAACAAAGATCTGGCGCCCCTTGGTGGATGTGTTCATGTAGCACATTCAGTAAATCGGGCACAGTAATATTGTATACACCCATCTGAGACGTTATTCTTTTTCTTTCGTATTTTCCTGGAAAATAGCATTTCCGTGCAATACAATGGCAGAATAGAGCCTTTTTCAGGATGCATGGTTATAGTCATAGTCATGGTTATTGTGACTGGAGATGGCTTTAAACATGCAGATCTGTTAAAGGCACCCAGTGCAACTTTATGTAAACATTCAATGAAAAATAAGGGCGTCACTGTGTGGTGAGAACTGATAGAAAATCGTAAACAACAACAATCGCCGGTGGGGAGAAGCCATTTTTCCATTGACTGGAAGCCTGCTTTATTTATTGTAGGTTACAAAAAATAAAGAAAATGGCGGTATTGTTGTTGTTATCGATTTTCTATCAGTTCTCACCACACAACGACGTCTCATCTTTGCTGCTTGAATGTCGGTATGTAATGGTATGGAGTTATTGAAACTTACTACGTGTAAAAAAGACTAGAAATTGAATGTTTATTTTTAAGCCTCGAAAGTTGCACTGGGTGCCTTTAACTATTTTCCCTTCCTGTCTGTGCTCTCAGACAGGAAAATATCCATGGGGATTTCATGACTATGTTGGCGTGGCAATCTAGAATATACATTTCTCTCTCTTTTTTTGGGCACACATGTGGGTTGATCAGCGGGTCTGTGGTGGTAGCGCCGCCTACGCTCTCTGGCGGAACCACCGCTGCTAGGTGATGGAAGATGCATTGCAAGCCGTGCGCTGCTTGTGATTTGATGCATGGTGGGAATGTCGCCACAGACACCCGGTTCGTAACATTCATCAATGCTGGTAAATTACCCATCCCACGTACAGAGCGTGACTATGGAAATGGGAGGCTTTCTGGGGACGGGTTTCATCCTTGCACGACTTGCCCCACCACCAGCATGTGGGGTAATGCCTGGCTCTACCCAGCAATCGCTGCCTGAAGTGGATGAACAGCTATGGACAGCTGCGATGAGCACCAGGATGGTTAAACACCTTACCATGTGACCAAAAACAACAACGAGGGCTTTCCTCAATGGACCATAGTATCATCCTCATTGTGTTTCCTCACTCGGCGATGGAGAGTGACTTACAATTTCAATCTTTGGACCTCTTTGCGGTTGCCCCTTTAAAACTTTATTCATTTATTTGAATACTAGAGGCCAGATAAAGCGTTTGAAAACATATTTTATACAATTGCAAGTCTCAGCTTCCTTGCCTGTCCCCAGCGGTCTCTATGAATGACAGTAAGGGCTGCAGCACTAAATCAGCCTCATTAGGTGAACACATCTCTCTAATTGCATCACAAACATAGAGGGAGCAGCGATCACCGGACCTGCAAATCGAGTCAGAATGAGATTGAGCTTTGCTGCCTAGTTTTACATACAAGGATTGTTTTTCTGGTATGTTGGCAAGTATAAAGAGTACCAAGTACACTGATGCAAAACAAAACAGTGAATGGATTTGAAATAAAATATACAAGAAAATTCAACATACAAAATTCTATATGGAAATTGAAGACGTATTAATATCGTCTCAAACCTCGGTTTGAGATCAGAATGACCCTTGCGGATGGGATGGTGCGAGCAGAAACCTGAACTCCATTTGAGAGCCTTTTGGATCATCCCAAGCTTTATGGAAGTCTTGGTCAGGAAGTCGGTGTTCCTGGACAGGGGCAGTAGGGGGAAACCTCCATCGCTAGCACGTCCTAGCACCGTGGACTGCCCAAGCCGTGGAAGACAACGCTTCAGGGCTCCCAACGCAAACGGGTCAGAGGGGTTTGAGCCCTGGTCCACGAGAGAAAATAGGGAGGAACCGGTTCATGCAGCTTAACCGGCTGCCAATCCAGAGTCATAGTCAAAACGCTCAGCCTCTCAAAATTGTAAATAGTGTAGCTCCAGATTACTTATTATAATTTATCGGCAGGTCAGAGAGGCTCACTGGATTTACCCCAAGTCTAGTGCTTCATATCTGACACTGGGAAGGATTCGTAACCCTGATAAAGACTCATCTATAAACATGTTCAAATCTTTATTAAACCAAAAAACTAATTTCATGCTAACATCCTAGGTGGTCAGGAGGTCCGGCAAGCAAAGCATGAACAGGAGAGACAGGGAACCGGACCGTGCGATGGGCCCTAGGATTCAGTGGATCTCCTAAACTATCGAAACCCAACACAAATCTAACCTGAGACATGAAGCAGTGATAACAGGACTCTCCGAAACTCCGTCCCTCAACAATATAACGTAAAGAACAACCAACAACTCACGGTCAACCTGAGCTATCGACCTAATGTGCTTTCCCTCACTTGGCCGCCCAGATCACATGATTGATGTGATCTGGAGAGAGAGAGAGAGAGAGAGAGAGAGAGAGAGAGAGAGAGGGGTATAGAGAGAGACAGGTAGAGAGGGAGGGGTATAGAGAGAGAGGTAGAGAGGGAGGGGTATAGAGAGAGACAGGTAGAGGGAGACAAAGCCAAGGGAACACATAACTGTATGGACACGCTTTGAGCCTATAAATACCAAATGTGACGGGTTTCTCTATATTGATGTGCTTTTCTTCTTCTATAAGCTGCTTTGGCCTTACCCCACTGTCCCACGCTTGTATACATACACACTCCCACCTAACAACTCGCTACAACAAGGGTCACATGAGCAAAAAGGCCTGTCTTCTCCTTGAAGATCCTGTCATCAAGGTGTTGGACCCATGTCATAGTCGATAGATGGTGGTCAATTATTAAAGTAATCAGTCCTGATGAGGTGTGTGTGTGTGCGTGTGTGTGTGTGTGTGTGTGTGTGTGTGTGTGTGTGTGTGTGTGTGTGTGTGTGTGTCTGTGTCTGTGTCTGTGTCTGTGTGTCTGTGTGTGTCAATATCCTTTTCAAGTGAATTGTCATATAACCCAAAAGCCTATAAAGTATAAAGACGGTGTATTGACGGCTGCTGTTGGCCCCCCCCCCCCAGGACACCAAGGAGCCCCCCGACTGCGTGCTCAGCGAGTCCTTCACCCCGCCCTACTCCACGCTGGGCTCCGACCTGCGCCGCCGCCGCCGCCGCTTCTCGGGCAACCTGCAGCTGCCCCCGTTGTCATGGCGACAGGGGGAGCGGGAGCGGGAGCGATCACGGACGCCCGACGCCGACTTCATGGCCCGGCCCACCTCCCTGCCCTTCGGCGCCCCGCCCCGCATCGACATCACGCCGGTGGACCCAGACTGGTGAGTGGGGGACCCCCCCACACACACACACACCCACACACAACACACACTACACACGCACACCCGCACGTGCGCGCGCGCACACACACACACACACACACACACACACACACACACACACACACACACACACACACACACACACAACAGACAACAGACAGACAACACACACACACAGACACACACACAGACAGACAGACAGACAGACAGACAGACAGACAGACAGACAGACAGACAGACAGACAGACAGACAGACAGACAGACAGACAGACAGACAGACAGACAGACAGACAGACATTGACAACACACACACACATACAACACACATACACTCACTCGGACACAGAGCCAGACAGACGGTTAGCCGGACAGATGGACAGACGGACAGATGGACAGATGAATAGATGGACAGCCGGACGGACACATCGACGGACAGACCCACAGACGGCGCCCCACATTCACACGGGTGTGTTTTTGAGTGGCTGTCTGCAACCATTTAAAACAGGTTTGGTTCAGGGTGATGGAGTTGGTCAGGATATTAACACACCTCTCTGATAACTGGCTTGCTAATAAGCTACGTCACATGACAATGTGCGCCGGCGGGTGTCGTCAGGTCTGCGCTGCCTGACAACCGTCGTCCGGGGGGAGGGGGCTCGTTGAGAGTCCCCACCTGTGTCAACGAGTGCATCACCCGTCATGTCACATCCATCCACTCGAGACCGCCTGCCCGGTCTCTTCATTTCTTTACCTCTTCTAGTGGCTTGTGCCATTTCGGTTACCCTTCCCCCCCCCCCCCCCCACTGTCGCAGGCGCTTTTAATCGCACAGCGCACCCAGTTCCTAACGAGCTACAGAGCTGCTGTCTGGCACGCAGCCAGAAGTGTCAAATTCAGATAAGCTTTCGGTTATTAAAGTAATCAGTCCTGATGAGCTCTGGGCTCTGTGTGTGTGCGTGTGCGGTGTGTGTGAAGTGCGTGTGCGTGTGCGTGTGCGGTGTGTGTGCGTGTGCGCGATTGCTTTGTTCTGTCAATCTGAGCTTTTCAATGACGTAAACTTTGTATTATGATAGGGTTATTAAACCGCGTCGCAACACAATCGCAACAAGCACCAACAAACAAATGAAGACTCTCTTATACGCTGGTCGGTCATAATAATAAGTTGGGAAAGGAGAGCTGGTGGCATCTGTGTCACAGTGCTATTAGGTGTGTGTGTGTGTGTGTGTGTGTGTGTGTGTGTGTGTGTGTGTGTGTGTGTGTGTGTGTGTGTGTGTGTGTGTGTGTGTGTGTGTGTGTGTGTGTGTGTGTGTGTGTGTGTGTGTGTGTGTGTGCATGATACCAGACATTGTGTGGAACCGTGTTATCGTGATATTGTGACTAAGCTTCTTCATTGGCTCTTCTCGGTGGTGAAGGCTGCAGGACGGTAACGTGATCCATTAATAGCTAATGGATTATATCCCTGTGCAGGACACGAAGAATAGACTGGTGCTCCGTCATCACGGCTCACAGTTGTACTGACGCAACTCTTAAGCCATTGTGTGCTTCGGGTGTCATGTGACATTGGCAGCCCCGTCTGGTGATGTCATGACGACGTGGACAATGTCACGATGTAACAGCAGCATGCCGCTGCCCCGATCGCCACGCTAACCTATGGGTTTCCATCATCACCAGCTGCAGGGTGTGATGTTGTGACTGTGTAGCACGTGGTGGAAACCTTCTACTCTCTAGAATTGTACTCAAAACAAGCCTTTTGGGTGAAATTCTGAAATCAAATCCATGTTGTTTTCAGTCCATAAGGTGGCAGTATTAACACCGTTCTCTGCTAGGCTTTTCAGAATGGTGTCATCCATGCACAAACATGCACACGCACGATTATGACACACACACACACACACACACACACACACACACACACACACACACACACACACACACACACACACACACACACACACACACACACACACACACACACACACACACACACACACACACACACGTATAATTGTGTTCTCAGGATCCAGTGAGTAATTTCCTGCTAGCCTGCTGGCTGTATCCAATCAGAAAGTGTGTTCGTACTTTGGCGGTTTGGCTGTGACAGCAACGTCAGTACAAATGGAGGTGGAAGCAGGCATCTTTCTGTCCACTCCTTTATCCTCTTTTCAGCCTGCCTGTCTGCTTCTCTCACCCATCACTCTTAACACACACCCAACACAGGTGCAGGCACACACACATACACACACTGTGTGTGTCACTGTCACAAGTCTCAACTTATGTTTGTGATTATGTGTGGTTATTTGTTTTGTTTATATGTGTGTCGTTTTCACATGCGTGTGTGTGTGTGTGTGTATGTGTGTAATAGCATGCCATTACCCATATCATCAAATCGGCCAGTCCCCTCTTTTGCCCAGTGTGGATCCATTAATAATTTTGGCGTTGAAAGGGTTAAATGTTGCAGTGAGGAGGTAGAGGGGTGGCGGGCATCAAGAAGTTATTTTGGGATTTAATAATTTTTTCCTGCTGACGCACATAATTGTTTCGGAGCTTCAGGTCCCATGCATAATATCATTCAGTTTTAATTTGAGGTGTTTGTGCGCTGGAATTGCCCCGTGTGTGTGTAAGGTGGTTTATGACACGCAAGGTTGCGTGTTGGATTCCCCTGCACTGTCTACTGTCTTGACCCATTGCATCCAAATCTTGCTCGAGCCACATACAGAGTCATTCAGCACGTAACACAATGCATCAGCAGACAAACTCAGCGTTCTGAGATGTGCTCTGAGGAAAAATACAAAAGAAATCGATCTAGAAAGAGAAGTGTAAAAATCGATATAGAAAATCCCTGTGGCTGAAAGAGAATTCAGGTTCACTTAAGAGCTATTATATAGAGCATTAGGAATGTACCACTTTTCATATAGATCATGCTAAGAGCTATTATATAGATCATTAGGAATGTACCACTTTTCATATAGATCATGCTAAGAGCTATTATATAGATCATTAGGAATGTACCACTTTTCATATCGATCATGCTAAGAGCTATTATATAGAGCATTAGGAATGTACCACATTTCATTTAGATCACGCTTGGGGCGGGAGGTCGATCCATGGAATGAGATCTGGCTTCGCTCACCACTTCACACGGTACAGAAAAAGTCTGGTTTTGAGATGTGTGTGTGTGGTGGGTTACAACACCAGTCTGGTTACCATCTGCGTGACTCAGTGGGTGGGGCTGGGGAGGTAACCTAATTGGAATGTGACGTCAGTGTCCACAGAGACGGCCAATGGGGAGACAAATGATGCACATAATTACGTGTCGGTCCGTACGCACGTGTGCTAATTTTTATGCAGATGTTAATCTGAATGCATGTTTTCATTGGCTGCTCACAGCATTGACACCGTCACTTGCATTGAGTAGAGTGTATGCAAAAATTAACTAGCCACCTACATATTTTGTTTGTTTTTGTTGACACCTGCGTCACTATCCTTTATTTGCATTTTAAGCAAGTGCTTTTAAGCAAGATAAAAGAGAAAGGGTGTAAAGCAAAGTGTAAAATAAACAGGGGCACATCCTTGAAATAGCCAACTAATCATAATCTCAGGTCATTATTAATTCATGATCATATGAATATCCTTTACACATCCTGCTTTGCTGCAAAGCTCTGTGTGGTCGCGTCGGCATTCCCTACAGCTTTGAATGTGTTACATAGTCTAGCGAAAGCTGCATTTATTATTTTGACTTTGATTTAGTGGTTTGAAGCAATTATAGCAACAGAGGAGAGCAGAAAGTGATAGAGATGGCAGAGCAACAGAAAGTCGGACATAACGTGATAGAGAGAGAGACACTGCATATATCGGTGACTCACAGCCCAAACACAACACCCTGCGGAGCAGACGAGAGAGCGAGCGCTCACACGTTCTGTCCTCCTCGTCCTGTTATTTTTCTGCCTCTTCATTCTCTTTATTCTCTCATGTCATCTCTCCCTTTCTACAGGGCAGTCCTTATCTCTGCCATTATCTCCCCTCCCTTGTGTGTGTGTGTGTGTGTGTGTGTGTGTGTGTGTGTGTGTGTGTGTGTGTGTGTGTGTGTGTGTGTGTGTGTGTAAGTGTGTAAGTGTGTTTGTGTGTGTGTTTGTGTGTGTGTGTGTTTGTGTGTGTGTGTTTGTGTGTTTGTGTGTCTGTATCTATGTTATTCTGTCTGACTCGTAAAAATAGCAATCTCACGGTTGGATTACTCCCTTAGTTCCTCATGCCAGACATAATTTGCGTGTGTTTGTGCGTCGGAGGAATTCAGATTAGATATTCGAAGGAGCTCTGTACGACGAAGGAGCTCTGTACGAGCTCAATGTAGAGCTCTGTACGACAAGGGCAGATGATATAGTCTCTGTGTTGTGTGTTTTGTGTATGTTTGTCTATGTTTGCACGAGCGGGTGTGTACCTGCTTGCTGTTCACAGTGTCAGTGGGACTATTGTCTACCTCTCAGCGACAAAGAGTTGATCCGTTTTTTTGTTTTGTTTCTACACATTATTCAAACCCAACATTCCTAGAAAAAACACGCCTGCTAAGAAAAGAAACACAAACACACGAAATAAATAATACAACCGGTAATAACAACAACGTAGCGAACCCCCTGTCAAAGCACCCTGTCACCAAGTCTGCACGGCTCCCAATTGCCACAACTGCACGAGCGGCAGCCAATCAGACGCCGGGGGAGGCGTGGCCTAGCGCCTGCTGCCTGCCTGCGCTGAGCTGCTCGGGTATTTTCTGAATGAGCCCGCCGGTGGAGCCTGTGTCCGCGTCTGCGCCCCGCCGTGCCGCGCTGCCCCCAGAGTGTGTGAATGAAGGAGGCTTGGCCGCGCCGCGCACCAGAAGGGGGGAAGTGGACCTACGTGAGTCGCCGGGAGCGCCTCTCGAGATAGCCAGAGGCGGCTGCTTCTTGGTTGTGTTATCAGTGCCGGGCGAGGGGGAGAGGGAGAGGGGGTGCCAGGGCTGGGTTGGGGGAGGGGGGGTCTGGTCGACTGACAGCGGTGGGGGGTGTGGAAGTGTGACGCCGGGGTCAAGGATAAAGAGTTTGTTTTCCCGGGGGGGGGGGGGCGGGGGTGTGTTGGATCGGAGACGGTTGAAATAAGAGGAGGAAGGAGGAAGGGAGGCAGGAGGACAGAGCAGCAGCAGCTGAGCAGGAGACGCTGATCTCAGCTCCCACTGAATCATTCATAGGGGAGTTCCTCTGGTCGCACGCAGACCGACCTGGGCCGAGAGACGCGGAGAGGGCGGGAAGGAGAGAGAGAGAGAGGGAGAGAGAGAGAGAGAGAGAGAGAGAGAGAGAGAGAGAGAGAGAGGGAGGGAGGAGCAGCAGAAGAGGAGCTGTCTTCCAGAGGGTGCTGTGACCCGGTTCCAGGCAGTGCTCCTCCATGAAGCCTGAGCCCAGCAGCGGAGGCAGGAGACGCCTCAGATAAGAGCCAGAGAGGCTGCTGAACCCCCTCCCCCACAGCTGGGCTGAACCCCCCCCCCCCAACACGGAAGACCTTGACGGGAACGACGGGAATACCAGGAAGACAAAACCCCTCAAAGGGAAATCGAGACAATAATAAGGCTACAAGTGAGCTGGACTTTTGCGTTGGGCTTACTTTTGTGCGCTGCTTTGTCGTGCGTGTGTGTGTGTGTGTGTGTGTTTTTGTGGGGGGGGGAATTCTGCCGTGTCTTGGCCCCACATCTCGGCTGGCCGCAGCAGCATTCCAGCCCGGGGTAAAGCTCTTGGTGGCTGGATCAAAGCTCCCCCCAGACCACCACCTCCACCACCACCACTCTGCCTGCCTGCCTGCCAAGAAGCCTCAACGGGGGAGGCGGAGGAAAGACAACATCCTAGCATGAGGGGCCGACGCTTCAAGTTCAGCACCTGAACGCGGACCCCCCCCCCCCCCCCCCACCTCGGCCGGCCGGATCCTCTCGCCTGCCTCATGTTTCTGCTTTAGACCCAAAGTACTGTAAGCTCTGCTTCCCCATCCCCCCCCCCCAACCCCCCCCACAAAGAGAACGATGTCGTCCAACGAGCTGAGCGTGTCCGACACGGACCCGTGCATCCGCACCTTCAAGGACCACATGCACCTGGAGCTGGAGCCGCCCAAGCTGGCGGGCGGGGTGGCGGGCAAGCGCGGCGCCACCTCCCCCAAGCTGTCCCCGCGGAGCTCGCCGCGGCTTTTCCGCAAGCTGATGGTCAACAAGAGCATCCGCCAGCGCCGCCGCTTCACCGTGGCCCACACCTGGTAAGCCGGGGGTTAACGGGTTCAGGGTGCTCTAAGTGGGAGTCAACACCCCCCCTCCCCCCCCCCCCTCCCCCCCGAGGAGATAAGATAAGCAGGAGGGTGGGGGAGGGGGGGTGGGAGGATGGACATCGGGCAGCACTTAAAGCCAGGAGGGTATGGAATGAGCAATGAAAATTGCTAATGGAGGCAGAGTGGGTAAACATGAAGATGTGGAAAGTAGAAGGGGGGGGGGGGGGGGGGGGGGAGGTGGACGTGGTCCATCAAAGAGTTAGTATGCGTGTGTTACATAAAGGGAGGGTTCAGCCAACACTGGGCTTGGGTTTCGTTAACCGGTAAGATGTGTCCAGTTTCAAGATCAGTCTACAGAGTTACAGTAAAATGAGTTTTACCATGAGCAGAAACTGTGTTCTCTGTTGTATACTTCTCTGTGTCTACGTGTGTTCATGTGTTTGTGTTTATTCGTTGTGTGGGTGTTTTTGTTTGTGCTTGGCTGTGTGCATCAGTCTGTCGTCTGTATTTACAACAGCTCAGACAAAGGTTGGTTTTGTACACTATAGAGCAACAACTTTGTGTTTAGAGATCTTACGTCTGGCAAACCCCGACCAACCAACATTTGCATCCGGAAAAACCACAGAATGCCGGACAACGCATCACCGAACATTTGAAAGATTAATCTCCCGTGAAATGGATTGAGTAGGAAGATCCATTTTGGTAAACATTTCCCAGGAATTACTTCTATCCCTTAGGGCTCTCGGCGTTACGCAACGCAGCGTGGGTTCTGATTGGCTGCGTGTGTGCGGCTCCAGGGGAATTTCTGGGAAGGGGCTAGTTACAGGGGTCACAGGAGTATGTCGTACACTTGTTAGGGTAACATTTATCAAACCGCCGTCGCCCTATTAGCCCGAGCGACGCACCACGAGTAGAGAGAGAGAGAGAGAGAGAGAGAGAGAGAGAGAGAGAGAGAGAGAGAGAGAGAGAGAGAGAGAGAGAGAGAGAGAGAATAGTGTGCAGTGTGGCGGATCTGTAGGGCTTGATTAAACACAATAGGGAGGTGATTAAGAGGCTGACTCACAGATTAGCCAGCAGGTGCCAACGCTCGACCCGCAACCAAATCCAGATCCTCTTTCAGATCGACATAGGAAAATAAGGGAGTGCATGGTTGCTTTGTTTATCATTCCCCAACCCTTTCAAAGGTCTGTCATTATAAAGCCCTCGTGCTCTGTGGTCGGAGCGTGGATGTCGGTGTAGGTACTGAAAGGGTGGGCCGTGCCAATGGCACCGGGCTGATTCTGAATGGATAAGCTTTGCTTTTCAGCCGGCTGGGTATTTATTAGTTATTTCCTTTGGATGTGGGCTCAGTAGGAGCCTGCACCGCTCGCCTCTGTGGACGCCTGGCTTCATAGACGCCTTTAATCCGTCCATACAAATCCCCTTTTGATTGGCTAATGCTGGAGGAAAAAATGGCAGGCAAATACGTACTCACTCTGGCGCTAAAATGCACAGGCACACGTACACATAGATGTGGACACACGTGCACACACACACATGCCCATGCACACGCACGCACGCACGCACGCACGCACGCACGCACGCACGCATGCACACACACATGAATGTGGACGTGCGCGCCTGCGTACCCACACACACACACACACACACACACACACACACACACACACACACACACACACACACACACACACACACACACACACACACACACACACACACACACACACACACACACCCACACACGGTAGAAGGCTCGCGCTCGTGTGGAGGCGATATGAAATCCCTTTTCACAGCGGCTGCATGCAGCCGTGTCCCACCATGACACAAAGAACCTTGCGTTCACCGGCGGACGACAGAACAGCGTCCGTGTGAGTCAGTGAGTTTCTGCAGTGTAGACAGTGAGTCGTCCACCGGCGTCCGCTCACCGCCATGTCCTTGTCAGAGAACCTCCAGGAAGCTGTCACTTTTATTTTTTCTTCTTCACACTTATCGCCCTCAGCCCCACGGGGGACTTAGCGGCAACCCAGATGGAAAGCTCCACAGCCCCCCGTGTCGTGCTGTCACCGCCCCCTGGAACAGGCTTGTTGTCTCCCCTGTTGAGGCTTGACGCCACAACACTGAGCATTAGCGTTTACAATATGTTTACGTTCCTACACGTTTTTTTTTTTTTTTTACACGGCGAAGACGAGCGAAGAACGAAACAAAAGCCGCGTCGAGAGCGAGGATGTGTGCTGTGGTGCGTGTGTGTGTGTGACATATTGATGAGCCGGATCTATATTTGGGAATCAATGCTAGCTCTGTTTTTGCGGTCTGTCGACTGGTAAGCTGATGAACGACCTGACCTTTATTCATACAGAGACAACAGTTCTTCTGGGTTGTGTTCTGGCCTGAGGCTGGTTTGTGTCTCCTGCTCTCTTTCTCTCTCTCTGTCTGCCTTTGTCATTGATGTATTTAATAACCTCCCCCCCCCCCCTCTCCACCAAAGGCCTAGGTTATGTTCTGATGTCCCTCCCAAATTGTCGTCCCTACTCTAGATGTTGCTCTATCAAAGATTATTTGAAATGGATAATGTCAACATTCATCTTTCAACACCAGAAAAATTTATGGTCAAGGTTGTATGATATAAGTTGTTTTGAACGCGTTCATATACAATGCAATTTACACATAAACTAATTTAAAGGACAAACAGTAAGATCAGTAACCACAGGCCACTATAGCGAGGTTTGACAACCATTGTGAACTTGAGCTTGATTTACTGGTTAAAAAAAGCACAGGAGGAGCATTTATGCAATGCACAAAAAAGACTGTGCCGACGTTCCAGATCAAACACTGTGACATAACACGTCAGTATCACAAAGTAATGCGTGATTCAACTACACATATTGACATAGTGTCTATGACATTGACATGGCTTTGCTCAGTGTTGATATGTTTGATTTGCACCATGGCTCTGCCCGTGTGGGAGGAGCAGGCGGAGCGGTGGAAGCCACGCAGGATTGGAATAAATATAGCCGGGCCAGTGAGGCAGATCGGGGAGATTGAACAACAATGGAGACGCAAATACGGACGGACAAGGAAATGTCAGTCGGCACAGCAGGGCCACACACATATGTGGGAATTAATTTAGGCTTGTGTGCTTGGAGGCTGGTTTAGGGGTGGCGGAAGATAGGGGGTGGCGGGGGACAACAACAGAGGGAGAGAGCTATTCACCTTAGCTTAAATGTCAGCCCAAATATCCATCAAGACCGCCTTAATTCATCAGGCGAGCCAGCCCGCTATTGATGTGCTGCTCTGTCTCAGGGCTCTCTGGGCAGCTGTGACTCAAACACGCGCGGCTCTTCATGTGGACGTCTGGCTCTGCTTAGCGCTGTCACCGCTGCGACGGCTCAATCTGAACCCACTCCTCAGGATCAGATGCAGAGAGACACACGGAGAGAGCGGTTTTCTGTGGTTACGGTTTTTGACCTTTTTTTATCGTGGGCTTCTTTGTTATGTTTCCCCCTCGCTTCGTTTTTGGAACTGCTTTGGGAATGTCAATGTTGGTTTTCATGCCGATCAAGGTCTTTTGAAATTAATTGAGAGAGAAAGAGAGGGAGAGAGAGAGAGAGAGAGAGAGAGAGAGAGAGAGAGAGAGAGAGAGAGAGAGAGAGAGAGAGAGAGAGAGAGAGAGAGAGAGAGAGAGAGAGAGAGAGAGAGAGGCAAAGCCGGTGACTCACACACGCATGCAATAATATGTATGAGTGTTTGTTGGTGTGGGTGTTCATGTTAATTTTGTGTGTGAATGCAAATGTGTGTCTTTGCATGGGCGTATGTCTGTTGAGCATACTGGCTATTGTTTGCATTGAGGCGTTGTGCGATGATGTAATGTTGACCAACTCCCAGGGGCAGCCAGCCCCACAAGCCCCTGTTAGCAGCCTGCTGCACTGGTTCTCTGCTTCATTCTGTCAAGCCCCCCCCACCCCCTCCTCTTGTTGCAGCCGTTTCCACCAATGATGGGGACAACAAGATATTTCTAAATGTTTTGACTCTTCGGGTCCATGACAATGTCTACATGGTCAGGGCAGTCTGGCACCGCTGAAAGAGAAGCAAACAAACTGGGAGGGGAAAATGAGTTTAAAGGCTCACGTTTACCCTTCAAGGAGTGTTCCGGCTACTTCTTCTTCATCATCCTCCTCCCTCCTCTTCTTCCATCCCCTTGTTTTTCTAACACTGTGTGGTATTTTGTTTTTCTGAACCTCTCCCTGCCTCCCCCTTACCATTCCAGTCGGAGGGAGTAAACGCATGTGTGTGTATACAAACGCTTGTTTGTTTGTGTGCGTACGTCCGTGTGTGTTAGTGGATGCATGCAACAGGCCAATTCCCTTTGACTCGATTTTCCTACATTTGTTTACTTGGTGTGTGCGTGTGTGAGACATATTTCCTGCAAAATGCGCCCAGCTGTGTTTTTTTCCCCACATGTTGCATGTGGTTTCTATTCATCACACACAAAGAGACTCCTTTGCATGTTGCTAGCATCGGCCAAGATTTTTCCTTTCTGCATTGCTGAAGCCGTATCCATAGCTTATCTCGAAAAACCAATGTACAAGTTCAAGTATGAAGTGACGTTAGGTTAGCTTCAGCGTTAAACTCCAGTATTTATCGAAAGTAGGAGAGTAACATTTCAGCCCGAAGCCGCATTAAGGCTCCTTGCCCCATCTAGGGGAAAGGTGCACTTGTCTCTTGTCCGTGCTCCTTCATATTTGCTAATTTATCTCGGTCGGCTAGCCTCGGGCTGCTGCTACTGGAGCTTAGCGCCGCGAGGACGTCAACCCCCCCCCCCCCCACCACCATGTTAAACACGCAACCTTCTGCGTCGGTCTGTCGGCCACCTCTGCCCAGCCATTTGTCTTCATTATGTTCCATACCTCACTGGTTTCCTTCGTCACCCTATCTCTGCCTCTCTCCTCTCATCCCCCTCCCCTCCCCTCCCCATGCACACTGTCATCCCTCTACCCTTCCTAAAGCTATTGGGCCATTGCTACTAACAGCCTGCTACACACACAGCTCATGCACAGTGCACACACACTCACACTCTCACACACACGTAAGCGCCGGCACGCACACGCTCACGCACACGCTCACGCACACGCTCACGCGCAAACTGTATCTGAAGCATGGTAGTGTTTAACCTATTGATCTTCTCATGTACTGCCACGACGTTCTCTTTTTTTGCCTCTATAGGTGAATAACATTAAGATATAAAGCAGAGGCTAAACTGCATTTGATCTGATTTTCAGCGTCTAGGTAACTTAATAGAAGCACAGTTCTTATGAACAGTCAGATCTACTGTACATTGACACTCTACCTCAGTGAAGGCGGAAGCAGGAAATGGGAGATGCTGTTTCGTTACAGCAGGTAGCCTTTTCCGGTGCGGCGTGGAGAGACGAGCACTGTTGAACCTGTCTGGAGGAGAACAGCCTACTGACTGGCGCTGGCCAGCTTGAGGGAACGGGCGGTGGTCAGATATGCTGATGGCTCCAGAGACAGTCCTTAATGTTCAGGGTACTGTAAGGCCATCCATCTGATTTCCCCTTTCTCTCCACCACACCCTGACGCACAGACTCGTGCACGCACTCCGTCACTTAGATAGAGGGAAGCCCAGTGGCTAATTCACAGCACAACCTTTATGCTACGCTCATCACCGCAGCTGACCCAGAGCGGGAGGAAAAGTGGTATTCAAATATAAAAAAGAACTAAAAAGTGTGAAAGAGCCGGAGACGGAGAGTGACAAGAAAGGAAGAAAGAAAGAAAGAAAGAAAGAAAGAAAGAAAGAAAGAAAGAAAGAAAGAAAGAAAGAAAGAAAGAAAGAAAGAAAGAAAGAAAGAAAGAAAGAAAGAAAGAAAGAAAGAAAGAAAGAAAGAAAGAAAGAAAGAAAGAAAGAAAAAAAGACTGACAGAAAGGAAAGAAAAAGATAGAAAGAAAGCAATTAGTCCCACATTCCGTTTGGAGAGAGAAGGGTTTGTGCGCATTTCCTCCTATTCATATCTAGATGAACTAACTGACTCCATTTGTGCAAAGAATTGTGTGATTAAACTTTTTGTCATGGTGTGTGTGTGCGTGTGTGTGTGTGTGTGTGTGTGTGTGTGTGTGTGTGTGCGTGTGTGTGTGTGTGCATGCAGCATGTATGTGCGTGTATGTGCTGCCATCTGTATATTATATTCATAACATTCAGTTTGAATCCTCAGTATTCATCATCCACAACACTTGTTGTTCTCTTGACTCCGAGGCTCCGTTCGACAGTCTAAGCTGAGAGGAGGCGAACAGGTTATGTTCTGTTCGCGTTTCTCCCGTTTGATTTCCGTCTGACTGGCTGATTAATAACTGTCAGGTCCTTTTTGGGGCTGGAGATCTTCTGGAAGGGACAGCGACGCAGAAGGCAGGATGAACTATAGTGATTTCAGCTTATGATTGGAGACATCCAGGGCAATCATTCAAACCATGACATCATTGTTGCTGATTTATGAGGACGAACATTTAGCTCACAGGGAGTGTGGTTTGGACAAACCGATGCAGCATCGGTTCACCATTGTATACATAGAAAGCAGGCTAAGTACATTCAATATTATTAAACTGAAAGTGCATTTTTTATTTGATTGCATCATTAAATCTTGATAGGTGCGGCGGGAAATTTGAATCAATAATGAAATAACACTGAGTATTCCTGATTAAACCCTAAAGGATCCAATCATCAGGCATGTTGTCTCTAAAGGTATGCTTTAACAGCTATTATCGAAGTAGCCCTCCATTATTGGTCCAAAAGTAGAGACAACATTGACCATGTATGTTTACAAAGGGAAGATGATGATGGCTGCCTGAAAGAAAGGCAGGATGTAAATTGTGTCCCAATACATATCTGAAGGTAATTTCCTGTGGCCATGAAAGAGTGATGCCCTCAATCTAGAAAGGATACTTGTTTGAAAGTCCCTGTCTAAATTTCATGTGGTGAAACGCTATGGACAGGTTTGCCGATTTCAAACTTGTAAAAAAAACAAAATGTGATAGAAATAACAAACAGAACATGATCAAATATACGTTAGCATTTATGTTTGAACTATGGGTCCACGGCAGCCAAAGTAAATGTGGACAAATTGTTTGAAGGGAGGGGGATCCAGGTGGCAAAATGGCCTTTGACTGACTGCTTAGAGATTCAACAGAGGGACAAACAGCCTGTGTTTACCTCCTGGCTCAAAAGCACGCAGAATGACTAATAGTCAGGAGATGAGTTTCAGCCACGTCCCACGCGGGGTCAATGAGGGTTGGGCAATTTTTCGGATAGAATTGTAGATCCCGGTTGTGTAAACTAATTATGGTGTCGCTATCTGTAGGCCTACCAAGTCAAAACACGACTTGCGTTAGAAGACGTATTCCACGCTTTTTTTTCACATCTATAAATGGATCTAACTGCCATGGATCTGGGGTACCGCCGACTGTCCACTGCTGTCGTTTGATGCTAAATGTGATCTATCGTTGGCTCGCTATCAGTGGGACGTGCTTGAGCATGAGGTACGAGCATATGATAATGAAGACGCTAAAATGGCCGCTAGCGCTAACACCGCGACTGAGCTAGAAGAAAAAAATGGAAAGCGGCTGTGCCTGTCTGGGGGACAGGGACATACATCTGGTTGCAGACATTCAGAGTAGAATGATATTTATGTTGGAAAACTCGCTTTATTCTCCAACATGCGCAACAGGCTGCATGAATGTTGCGTGTGTCAGAGAATACAGGAAGAAATTAACGAATGACCTTTAGCATACATGACATTTGATCTGTTGACTTAAATCCTAAATTTAATGCCAGATCGAAAGCCCATGGAATGAGTAAGGTGAAATGCCTGGCCTGATTTTGGGTTGAGTTGCTTTTTATTAATGGTTGAAATGTAAACCATGAAGTTTTGGGTAGAGGTTTCACATTGGTTTTTTTATGAATGTCCCCAAACCCTAGGGGCAATGCTCTTTTGTAAAGCTATCTTCTTCCGATAGCATTTGTTCTTGGTTCCTTGATTTAGAGGGGAAATAGCGTTAGACCTTCCATAGATAAGCAGGTGTTTGTATTCATAGGTTTTCTCTTTTGAAGAGACTATCAAACCTTTAAACTAGTATCAAACCTTTAAAATCAATATAAATGAAAATATCGTCCATTTCTGTTTAGTTGTCGCTTTCGTTAATTAATGCAGGCTTGCTAAGCAACATCTATTTAATGATGAATGGAGTTGTTATGGCCCATTACTGATTAAGGGAATTGATGGACGGCAGGGAAACAAAGATGATCTCAACAAATAACACTCAGCGGATAGACGTGTGTGATAACCAGACCGGTAAGAGATAGGATTACGCTCTGCAGGGTTGTGGGTTGAAAGGAATATTAACAATGCGTATTTATTCGGATCGTCATCATCTTCATCATCATCATCGGCAACACACACTCCCTGGTGATATTTTCCAGTTGGCTGTCGTCATGAATTCATCCTGCCTGTAGTCCATATCCTGCATGACTACGTGTTCCCATTGTGAGCAGGGGAGACAAACAAATAGACAGAGCTCAGACAGAATGTTTTTTTGCGGTAATAGGTCTTGTTACGCATGTCGATCACGGCGCCCATTGCCCCTCTCCCCGTCCTTGGATAGAAGGATCATCCGCTCTGCGTTCCTTCTCCGGGTTTCTTCCTTGATGATAAAGTTGTGTCTTGCCCTTTTGGGTGGCGGCTAGGGTTAGGCATGGTCTTAACTATATGGCCGGTTAAACCCCTTGAGACTGTAAGGGCTATACAAATACAATCAACCCCCTTTTTTGTTCCTGTGTTTCCTGATGATGTCATGGGTCATTTAGCGCAATGAAAAACAACTCATGTACCGCTCTTTTTCTTCACTACTCGTATTCATTCGTTCCCCCTCTTCACCCGGAATGTTCCTCTCAGGATTTACGTACTTGCCGTGTCGCCCTCACAGCCTATCCCTGTTCATTAAAGCACAACTCCCCAGTGCTGCTTATTTAGTTAATGTCACATTGATTTACACACATGCACGCACACACGTACACGCGCGTATGTGTATATAGAGACATACACACTGCAAGGCCCTCTTCATAAGCCAGTGACCTACTCCGACATCCTTATTTTTAAGCTGTACAACGGACAAACCATAGAGGGGATAACGCATCATCCCCGTTCCCAATTCCCATGAGTACAGCATCAGTGATGGATGGGTCCCCCTAAGATGATGGATAACTGTGAGCAAGGCTCAGGTGACTACAGGGATACAGCGCCAGAATTGACCATAGCTGGCAACACTGGGTGGAGCCTTTAAACAGACAAGTTTCTTGTAGCTTATGAAGGACAGTTTCAGTGTTACTTGTGCATGGCAATAGAATTTGGTTCGTGAGGGGGATCTCTGCCATGGCATTTTGTCAGCAGTGGATCAGAGGGAGTTGTAGGGTAGTTCATTCATAGAAGAGATGGAAAGAACGAAGCCAATTGGTAGCTCTGGAAACACACTCGGGCATACACAGCACCACACACAGGGCTGTGTACATACATAGAGGTATTGCATAACAGCACTTGGGGATCAGCGTCTCAGGGACTGAACAGAGAGACGTCCAGAGGCGTTAACGACTGGGAACATTCCCTGTGGTTTCTGTATGTACGTGCATGTCATTAAGAGTCTCACACGAGGTTATGTACTGTATGTGCACATACAGTACGCACCATCAAGTACAACACACATACACACAAACACACACACACACACACACTGACGCCAACGCTGCCAACATAAACCTTCTCATGTGTGCACACTGGTCCCTGCCCTGTTAGACGAATGGGTGTTTACATCCCCCACACACACACAAGCACGCAGGCCTGCGCGCGCATTCACTTAACATATACACGCACGCACGCATGCATTCACACACATTCACACGCATTAAGTTGACATACACAAGTGTGTCTACAGAATGAGACACTCATGTAAATGTACAGTGTCACATGTCCATCCGTCCTTCAGGGTAATCACATCCATCCCTTGACATGGTTAATTAGTTGGAGGACCCCGGGGCAAGCCAACAGTGCCTGGCTTCCAATTTTCTCCAACCCAACCCCTGGTTTCTCTCTGAGAAGTTCTGCCCGGGAGTCCAGTCAACCCCCACGTAACCTTTCTCTGACCTCTGACATCTGGCCTCTCTATTTATACATACGCTGTTATGAGTATCAGCACAACGACAGGACAAAGCCAAATTCTTGTTACAAAACCGACAGGGTAAACACCATACCTTCTCTCTCTCCGTGTGTGTGTGTCTCTCTCTCTCTCTCTCTCTCTCTCTCTCTCTCTCTCTCTCTCTCTCTCTCTCTCTCTCTCTCTCTCTCTCTCTCTCTCCCCCGCTCCCTCTCTTCTCTCTCATGTAACCTTTTAGTCGATTCTCCCAGGTCCTCTTAGCACAGGGTGATGGTTTGGAGGCATCCTGCTTCCAGCCAGCAAGTCTGGCATTTGAAGGTCACGGAGGGAGGGAGAGAGAGAGAGAGGGAGGGGCAAGGGAGAGGGATACTTTTTACTTTCACATTTTTTTTTATTACGTTTTTTCTGGTGTTATAAAATCGAATTGATGGCAATGTCAGCAAAGTAATTCGGAAAAGCCTCTTCCAACCATATTGATCTTGTGTCCTAGTGTGTGTTAGTCCTCCACAGACAGACAAGGTCTAAATGCCACACTACTCTAGTTAGTGAACATTACGAAACAAAACATATGTTTTGTGTGTTTAAACGTGCAAATTTGTGTGGGTCTGCTTTTGACAAAAAACGTTGTTCTTAATCAAAAGCTGTTGTCAGGCTCCCTGATGGTTTCAAGGCATGAAACAAAGAAAAGGGGCCGATAGATTATGGATATGGAAGCAGGAGAAATTAATCGTTCCTCTGTTTTTACACAGCAGCATTGGAATAGGAACCACATTTCACAACTAATGAATCGCAAAGCGTTTAGTCTTGGGTTACATTGATGACTATTAGTTTGGCTGGTCAGAGGAACATGCAATACCTAAGGTATGCTAGCTGAAAACGTTTATATAGCCTGGCCAGGATCAGGATCGAAGCTTTAGTTCACAATACAATGTCTAGCCAATGTTTCATTCACTAATGCTGTTATAGCTTTAAGTGTACATGTGATTTTTAAATATACTTTTAATGCATCAATACATATCTTTGAGTGTCGAAAAGCGTCTTTGAGTGTCTAGAATAGCGCTAAAAAATGTAATCCATTATTATTATTATCTTATTCGCCCATTCCTCTCCTCAACTCTTTTTTTGACATTATCATTACCTCACCATCACCCAACGCCTCTTGCTAATTTTCTTCCTCTTCCCTGCTTTGAAGTCATTTCATGGCAGTTTTATTTTAAACTGCTGCTTTTACGGATGTGTGTGTGTGTGTGTGTGTGTGTGTGTGTGTGTGTGTGTGTGTGTGTGTGTGTGTGTGTGTGTGTGTGTGTGTGTGTGTGTGTGTGTGTGTGTGTGTGTGTGTGTGTGTGTGCTGTATCTCAAAGTGTGCATAGGTAAAAGGAGTCCATCACTCAAACAAATGTCTGTGCACCTTTGCAGTCTGTATTTACATGTGCACTCCTGTGTGTAGGTCAGCATAGAAAGCAATCCTTGACATCCAGCACTGCTGGTTTGCTGCCGGCACTGCTGTCCCTGTAATGGCCTCTCACAGTTGCCAGCAATTTCAGCCCCTGCCTTTCTCCTCCGCCATTATGTCCTGATTTCCTCTG